>NC_052050.1:152212529-152512807 GCF_903992535.2 Arvicola amphibius
CCTTCCTGAGACCCTCAGCCTTGGAAGTCTCAAAGCATGGTGCAGAAAAAAGTCCCTGAGGTGCCCTTCTTCCTTAGCAGACAGATGGCACACCCACTTGCTCCGTTTCATCCAAACAGTTGCCTTCAATGCTAGCACTGTAAGCCAAAGCCAATTTAAAGGAAGAATGGTTTTCATTTGAAAAATTTGTTGTTTTTTTTTCTTTCAAAGAAACAGGCATCCTTATAAAGATTAAGAAAGTGGCATTGCAGTTGACTGAATCTGTGAGCAGCATCATGTTGACCCAGGCACTCAAAGAAGGGCCAATACCGATAGGACGTAGCGTTGTGACCAAGACATAATGGGGAATGGGGGAAGTTGGTGTGTTCTTAAGCAGGCGATCGTCAGTACAAGCTGCCTCTGCTAATGGTATTAAAAATGAGTGCCTCGGCTCCTTGAGCTGAGTGAAATTTCTTTCATGTGTTTCTTTTTACCCCACCCCCAATGTTAGAGATGAAATCCAAAACCTCATGAATGCTAGGCAATTGCTTTTCGTTTGAGCTACATTCCCAACCTTCTCCCCGTTCTTATCTTAAGTATGACTAGCATTGTTCAGGCTCAAAGCCTTGAGTGTAGACTTTAATAAACCTTTGTATATGGTTCCTCTATGGAACTATGATAAAGAACATTTTCAGAATACCCAAAGTACTGCCATAATTCATATCCCTACAAACACTCCTGATGTCATCTATATATTAATTTATCTTCATTAATATATATTTCTCCTCAAGGTATTTTCTATAAATACACTTTCACTTGGTGTCTTTAGGTTGTTACAATGTCTGGGTCTCTGTGTGGTCAAAAGTATCTATTACATTCTTAAACATATGATGGGTAAAACTAAGCCTTCCAGTCTGCTCTTCAATGCCCTCACCTACCCAGTGCTGCTAAGAATCTGCTGTTAACTCAAGCCTAGTCATTCCAGTCTACCCACATCTATTTGCAGTTGGATATCACATCATCCAGTTCTTCTTACAATCAGGTACCTCATCATCTAGTTCCTCTTACAGTTGGGTACCACACCATCCAGTTCCTCTTACAGTTGGGTACCGCATCACCCAGTTCCTCTTGGAGCTACAGATTCCTCCACACTTTTAAACTGGACTTGAATACCCATTGTTATGGAAGGGAACTGCTGACTTGAGCATGGATAGCAGAAAAATTGTCACTTTGCATTCCAGAGTGGCATACATGTTACCTTCCTACCTTGTCAAGGAAAATTACTGACTTGTAGCAAGTTAAAACCTGCAATAATGTCAATCAAGGATATCCCAACAGGCCTTCAGGTGGATCCAGAAAAAAATGTGTTTCTAAAAGTTCCAGTTAAGCTAACAAGATGTTTGTTATCCAAATCTATGCATTGAGGAACTTGGAAGTTTTATCTAATGTTTCACTGAGGATTGGCTTAGAAGTTTTCATAACTAGGACCTGTCTAACTATGGGGCAAAGGTAAGGTTTTAGGACAGATATAATCTAGCAGCAAATTAACTTAAGCATCCACTCTATTCAATGGTCCTCTCTTCTAGATTATTTATGTGGCTCTTCTGTAAATGGCTGTCAGTAAAAAATACAATTTGTTTTAATGTAACTTAATATTAGACATTGACTGATTTATGTTGCAGTAATAATTCACCAAATTTGCATTGTTCTTCTTAATTCAGTTCTGAAATAATCAAAGCAAACTCTCCATCTTCACATGGCTTTATTCATTTATATTTTCCTCAGCCACAGAGAACCAGAAAAAAAAACTATTTCTTCGCCCTGACCAATCTGAAGACAGACTGAGCACTCCGCAAAGCTGCACTGGTTCTATTCACTGTGTTCCAAGTTCCCAGGCCCTGCATAAGAGCCACTACCACACCCCAGGGACTAGGAGAAAATAAACACAGGCAAGTTTTTTCCTTCAGGGACCTATGGAGTACACATAATAACTTGGAGAAACTCCCATCAAAGTCATCTCAGAAGCCTCCATCTCTAGAGGGAAACTCTGTTGGACTTTGAAGCTTAGTTTGTTAGGTAGTTAGCTCGACGCTGGCACAGCCGGGGCTCACAGTTGGCAGCAAGGACTATGAGTGTTACTCAAAGGAATGGGATATGAATCACATCTCTGAGTGGAGACAGGATATTCTGAGCTTCCTAGAAGATCATAAGATTAGTAACTAGCCAGCCAGAGACTCTGTTTTACATCAAGGGTTTCCCATTGTTGATTGGGGTTTCTGTCCCACCAGGTCCCACAGCCATTTAGTTCCAAATAAACACACAGAGGTCTACATTAATCATAAACTGGTTGGCCTAGTAGCTCAGGCTTCTTATTAATTCTTATAACTTATATAAGCCCATAATACTTGTTTATGTTAGCCACTTGGCTTGGTACCTTTTTCGGCAAGGCAGTCACATCTTGCTTGCTCTGTTTGGCTTCCTCTGTGTCTGGGGTGACGACTGAAGACTGACCCTTTCATCTCCCAGAATTCTCCTGTTCTCATTGCCCTGCCTCTACTTCCTGCCTGGTTGTCCCTCCTATATTTCCTGCCTGACTACTGGCCAACCAGCATTTTATTAAAATGCAATTGACAGGGTACAGACCATTGTCCCACAGCAGTACCTTCCCAATGCAAACAGGCTTATCAAACACCCGGACAGGACAATCCCTTCAGGGGATGCTGTCTATTCTAGAGAATTTAGACATGGTATAAAACCTGCCTAACATATAGACTGGTGTGACCATCTCATCCCATTGTGCGTCTCTCTCTTACAGAGGGTTCTGCTCTGCATTGTTCTGCTCCCTTTGGCTGCTCTTCACTCTCCCCCCTTGTAAGTGCTCCTCTCTCCTCCGCCCTGAATTCTACCTGTTTTCTATGCATCCCATCAGGATTCTTTCAACAAAGATCAAAAGGACTGGGGAGATGAGGAATACAGAAGAGGAGGTCCAGAGAGGAGACCACAGCAATGAGATGGATTACTGGAAACCACATGACCCAGGCCCAATGGGAGAGTAGACAATGAAGCAAGCTCACAGAGAGGGCCATTGGGCATCCAAAGGCTGCACAGTTCCCAAGCACTATCCAATCACTGTGATGCCAGGAGCTGCAGGGAGTTGGCTGGAGTCTGACTTAAAATGAGTTATGAAGACTGCTGGCCAGTCTTTTGTCAATTTGACACAAGCTGAAGCTATCTGAAAGGAGGGAAACTTGATTGAGAAGTTCCAGCTGTAAGGCATTTTCTTAATTAGTAATTGATGGGGAAGGGCCCCGCCCACTGTGGGAGCTACTATCTCTGGGTTGGTGGTCCTGGGTTCCTTAAGAAAACAGGCAGAGCAAGCCATGGGGAGCAAGCCAGTAAGCAGCTCCCCTGCATGGCCTTTGCATCAGCTCCTGCCTCCAGGATCCTGCCCTACTTGAGTTCCTGTCCTGAGAACAGCAATATGAAAGTGTAAGCTGAAATAAACCCCTTCCTCCCTAGCTTGCTTTTTGCTAATTGTACTTCATCACAGCAAGAGAAACCCTATGACAATCACTAAAGGACTGAGATGGAATCCCTAAAAAACTAAGGCTCAGGAGACAAAATCAACAGGGGGGACTGTCTGTCTAATCTTAGCTCGCTAAAGTTCCTACAGGGGCCATGAGTATAATCCCCTCATGGGATCAGAAAAGCCACCACAAAAAAAAAAAAAAAACCTATGTACCATCTGGCACATAGTTAAACTATGTGAACTATCTAAGAAAGACGGTTTAGGAGACCATAGATCATAGATTTCCCTTTGGCAAAGAGAATGTACATTTACCAAGGCAAACCCCAGCCACGAAGGTAATCTTTCTTCCTTCCCCTACCAAACAGAGTAGCCTTGTATTTGAGATGGCTCCAACTTTGTGCAAATACTTGTTCGTCCCATCCACAGCTTTGCCCAGAATCCTAAGCTCCTGCCCTTTGTCTAGCTCGCCTTAATATTTTTCTTCTTTTACATGTTACACAACTGATATGGGATTCCCCTCTGTATGTTGTGAATATCATTGGTTAGTAAAGGAACTGCTTTAAGTCTATAGCAAGTTATAGGGGAACAGAGCTGGGGGGGATTAAACTGAATGCTGGGAGAAAGAAGGGCAGAGTGAGGGAGAAGCCATGTAGCTCCATCAGAGACAGATGCTGGGTGGAATCTTGCCAGTAAGCCATAGCTACATGGCGATACACAGATTACTAGAAATGGGTTAAATTAAGATGTAAGAGTTAGCCAGTAAGAAGTTAGAGCTAATGGGCCAAACAATGTTTTAAATAATAAGGTTTCTGGGGGAGCAGAAGCCAGTCCCGCTGAGCACACTCTAGGTGGAAAGGTGGCAGGGAAGGGACACTGCTCCGAGGCTTCCACAGGGCAGGGCAGGGCAGGGCGGGCAGAGGCCGTGCCCTTCAGGAGGTGACTTCACGAGCAGGCAAGAGCCAGGAACCTGTGAGGTAACAATAGAAGGAGGTTCCATGGCCAGCTCCTGGGCCAGCGGGCGTGGTTGCCAGTAATAAGCAGTCAGACCAAGCTGCCTCCAGAAGCCCCGGGCATCCCAGGCCGCTAGCCCCACCATCCGGTCCTGGCGCCATCCTGGCCTCCGGCCCTCCCCTCCTAGCCGCGACCCCGCCTCCCCTAGGATCGCTTGACCCAGCCCAGCTCCTCCGAGGCGCCCAGTGTGCAGGTGCCCATTGACTTTCAAAGGCCGCCCGCACCCCCTCATTGGCCAAGACAGCTTGAACAAAAGCTGCTCAGAGGCGGTGGCAGTGGTGGCGGCCCCTCTCCCAGGACGCTGAAGACTCCATGCCTCTGCGAATAACAAAAGAACCTGGAGAAGTTGGAGAAGATAAAGTATATTTAGTATCCAGATCAGGAGATCAACAAACCAGGAAATGCCCAATTTTGAGGATGAGTTAACATGTCCCATTTGTTACAGTATTTTCAAAGATCCTCGAGTCCTACCGTGCTCTCATACGTTTTGTAAAAATTGTCTGGAAAGTGTTCTTCAGGCAACTAGAAACTCTTTGTTATGGAGACATTTGCGAATTCCATTCAAGTGTCCTAACTGCAGAAGGATTATTGAAATTTCTTCAACTGGTATAGAGTCCTTACCTGTAAATTTTGCATTGAGAGCAATTATTGAAAAGTACCAGCAAGAAGACCACCCAGATGTTGTCACCTGCCCTGAACACTACAGGCAGCCACTAAATGTTTATTGCCTACTAGACAAAAAATTAGTTTGTGGCCATTGTCTTACTATAGGCCAACATCATGGTCATCCTATAGATGACCTTCAGAGTCTCTATCTGAAAGAAAAGGATACACCTCAGACATTGTTTAAACAGCTAACCGACACACACTGGACAGAGGTCACCCATCTTATTGAAAAGCTTGAAGAACAGAAGTGTCATTCTCAAAAAATGGTTCAACGTGATAAGGAAGTTGTTCTCCGGTATTTTAAGCAGCTTAATGATACATTAGAACAGAAAAAGAAAATTTTTCTGGCAGCTCTCTGTGACGTTGGCAAGCTGATTAATCAGGAATACACTCCGCAGATTGAAAGGGCGAAGGAGATCAGAGAGCAGCAGCTTGAGTTAATGGCAGTGACTGCATCTTTACAAGATGAGTCTCCACTCAAATTCCTAGAAAAAATTGATGACGTCCGCCAACGTGTGCAGATGTTGAAACGGAGACCACTTCCCAAGGTCCAGCCTGTTGAAATTTATCCTCGAGTAAGCAAAGTGTTAAAGGAAGAGTGGAGGAGAACAGAAATTGGACATATTAAGAAAGCTGTCATTCCTGAAATGAGAATTTCTTCAAAAAGGATGCCATGTTCCTGGCCTGACAAGTATGAAAAAGAACTTGAATTCTTTGATATTTTAAATATTGCTGTGGTTTCACTGATTTCAGTGATATTAATGTTGATACTCTTTTTCAACCAACACATAACCACCTTCCTAAATGAAATCACTTTAAGATGTTTCTCTGAAGTCTCTTTGTCTGTTTACCAAAGTTTATCTAATAACTTAATGACTTAAAAATTTGGTATACTACACTTTATATTTGTTAAAGGAAATCATGTGGAAAATAGTTTCTCGCTGAAAACCCAAATGAACAGTTTTAAGTGGGCTTCTTCTGTTTAGCAGGGGCTAGCCATTGCTAGATGGAAGCTGGGTAGCATAAGTAGCAAACTTACATAGGAATATGGTAAACCTTCCATGGTTGGATAGAAATGTTGCCAGAAATGATATATTATCTGAAAGATTATTCAAATCAAATTAGAAAATTATAATTTTTGATTTGAATATTTTATTGGCTTGACAGTCAAAGTTTTAAATAATCTTTCTAACAAGCATTTCTCTTTTTACTATAACATTCTACAGTAGCTTTGCAGTTCTTTGTATATGTAGATATTAGATTAGAAAAAATGACAAGATTCTTGATCCACATATCTTGATGTGATTTGAAGCTTTTCAGTGTATAGATGGAGATGGGAACAGTTTTAAAATGCAGGCTAGGATTGCTTACTCATCTTTTTGGTCAAACATAAATCAAGAACATTCATTCCAAATAAAGCTTTTGGATAAAGCAAGTGTCTAGTACTTATTTTATATAAACTTTGTGTTTGGGATCTGAGTTTAATGGCTAGAGAATTTCTTAAGTCAGGGTCAGTCTGGATATCTTATTGACATCCCTAAAAACCAAACAAAAAGGTCAAAAAGGCAGAGCTCTTGCCTTGTCTCCAGCACCAGAAAACAAAACAAGTATATATTTTGTTTTTTTTTTTGTGTTTTAGTCATATTCTTACATAAAAACTATATGAAACATGTATATTATGACAATATCATGTTGATGTGATTCATTTAATAGAATTCATGTAAACTATATCTTAAAATGGTCTCACTTTACAGCCCAAGTACTTGGAATTATGAGTATGAGCTGTCATAATTAGATAATCTTAAAAGAGCTCATTAAGACAACCTTTAATTCCCTTAACAAGGACTAGCGTGATGTGTGCTGTGTAACTTTGGTTTCACTGTCATTAAAATACCCAAATGGGCTATTGAACCCCTAGCTCTAGGGATCTTATTCCAAAGGTCAGATTACAAAATACTTTCGGTCCTAGATTCACTATAAAGCCGTGTTAAAGTCAAGGTAAAAATGCTTAGAAGTTTATCATTATGGCCTGGAGAGATGGCTCAGAGAGAGCACTGGCTGCTCTTCCAGAGGTTCTGAGTTCAGTTCCCAGTAACCACATGGCGTGATTCACAACCGTATATGAGATCTGGTGCCCTCTTCTGGCATGTAGGTGTACATGCCAGCAGGATACTGTATGCAAAAAAAAAAAAAGTTTATCACTAAGATTAAATCATTAGGTCCACTTAACAGATCAGATTTATCCAGCATAATTATTATCTACTGAGGCCATTTAGAAGGTGTAATGGAGGTGAGGGGATACAGTGTTCATTTTTTAACAGACACCTAGGTCACACTGAGTGCTATTTTTAAATGTAAATATTAGCAAAGAATGTTAGCTAAGACAATTTTCAAGGGGCTACTTTGTACAGATGAGCAGCAAACCAAAGTAATGCGGTGCCATGTTAGGTGGGAGAACGTTCTCATCAGTGTTTATCATGCAGGCCAAGACTGGTGTTATTAACCAAAACTTACGTTCCAACCTAAACAAGCATATGCCGAGTATCACCTTAAAGGCTTGACAATTTTTAGTGCACAACCCTATTTTCTGGTAAGTTACTATATACTTACTCTTTTATATCTTTACCATGAGGCTGAGATTGTACAATTTAAAAAAACACATTTGGAAATTCTGGGTTAACTATGACAACATGTTTGAATAAACATGGCATTTTATTGAAAAAAATAATATAGTTCTGTGTGTTATTTTTGTTCTTTGTGGGCAGGACAAACAAGTGGCCTCCTCCTAAACGCAACTCTGAAATCTAGTGGCCTGCATTTCTCTGCCAAACCCCATGTGGATAGATGTAATGAGATCTGCTTTGGTCTCTTGGTAATCTCCAGACACTGACCCTTGAGCCTAGAGATGAAAAGGTGTTTGTTTGTTTCCACTGAACCTTGAGTTCCAAACAATAGAGTGAGGAGCACTATGTGGTATGGACGTCTGAGTGGCCCCAGATTGACAGACAGTAACAAAAATGAGAACCAAGCTGTTGTATATACTTTTTAAAACGTATTTTCCCTGTAGAGATGAAAATTTTGAAAAATAATACTTCACATATTCCTGTAGGCTGGAGAGCCAGCCAACTACAGAGGTAGCAGGAGGGGAGCCCATTGCTCCCTCTCTTGGTAGATGGGAGCTATCAAAATCCTAAATCCATCCTCAGCTCTTCCGGATGAAATGCTGGTCAGGTTTGGTTCTTTCTAAACAAAAATGTTCCACGCTACTATCAACCCAAACCACTCAGAGGAGTTTGTTTTCAGCATCTACAGACGTCAACTATGAGGGCAGGAGATTAGATTTGCTGCAGACGGTGATTCAGTGTCAGTGGAGTGGAGTGTCTTGTGTATTTTCAGATCAAATCTTTGCAAGTTGTTTGGTGCTCACAATAGCAAGAGACCCCTCTGTCACTGTGCCAGGGGCAGACCGTCGCCCCCTCCCCCCAACTGCCTGCATCTGTCATGCCCTGAAAGTCTGCTGAACTCACAGAGATGGGCCACTCAAAAGAACCAAGCACTAAGCCTGGCAGTGTGCTCCCGATGCTTCAAGGTGCTCTTGTCATCCCGGAATGGAGAGAAAGAAGAAGCTGCCCCTGCAGTGTAGTGGAGGACAATGATGTACAGGATGCCATGGATCTAAATGGCTCTGGGCCACTGTGTGGGCAGGGGACCCTTGTGTGTCCCCAGGGCCTGTGTCTCTAGCCAGGGACTTTATGCCTAGCCATGACATGTCTAGAAAAGAGAAGTAGGTGGTGATTTTTTTTCTGCCTCACTGAGTGTCCTACCTGCTGGTATAATTAAGAGGACAGGAACCACAGAGAGCTAGACCCCAGTGGATCACACCCATAGATTCCACAATAGTACCAACCCCATGAGCCACAGTCTGAGCAGGCTCAAAGCTCGCTCTTGAGCTTTGTGTCAAGGATGGAGTTGTCTGCACTGGCATCAAATCAGAGGCACCATGCTGAGAGAGATGTCAGACCCTTAGCTCTCATCCCAGCGCTACCTCGAGTAAGATCTATCACAATCAGAAGCACTCTCTGGAGAAAGAGGAGCTGGTTAAGAAAGGGCGGACCCTGGGAGGATTAAGTCCTGGTGTAAAATATACCCTCCCATGCCCTTTGTTCGGTGGTAACTATTGGAATGGGGTGTCCAGAGTAGGAGTGACTTCATAGTTCCTTTATCACTTGTTCACACAATCGTCTGTTCATCATCAGCTTGATAAGAAACTCCATGAGAGCAAGAGGGGACACGGTGAGCAGAGGCAGATAAACCCCTGGCCACATAGAACCTAAAGGCCTGTACATATAGGAAGCAAGTATACACACACACACACACACAAACTCATATGCACAGAGACATATATGCATACACACACTCATATGCATACACACAGATACTCGTGCAATATACATACACACACATATATACACAAACACATTCATACACACATGCACTCATACACACACATACATCCACACACTCATATACACACAGGCAAGCTATCTAAAGTCACATAACTATGATGAGTACCTATTTCAATAGTACTTCAGACAATCATTCTGTAACGGTCAGCCCATCAAAGAAGAATCGGAGTTATCTAACTTGCTAGACATGGCCTTTCCCATTGAGATCCACTCCTAGTCTCAATGGAAAAGAGCTAAAGAGAACCAACAGTTCTCTTAGGTTCACAATAAGAAAACAGAATTGGAGAGATAGTTCTTACATGTAAAATTTTATGGAAACTCCAAGTCCTTCAACAAGCACTTTCAGCATGGACCCAAAGCTGATGGCTCTTCAAAGGCTCCAGGAAGGCCCACCTCATCAGCCACTAAGTCCTTGCCTGTACCAGCCTCTTCTCTCCAACCATGTCAGAAGTTCACTCTAGGGACCCTTTGCTCTAGCAACCAGAGCAGATGTCTCCACATAACTTCCTCTGCTCAAAACCCTTCTATGACAGCCCATCACAGTTAGAACTCCAGAGAATGAAGAGAATCTCTCAACTGGTTACAAAGTCCAGAACAGCACCGTCAATGGAAATGGGGGCAGAGAAAGGTCTTTAGTTAACAATGGTCCAGGAGGCGCATCAAGAAAGTAGACAGAAGCCGGCAGAATTAATAACATATTTTGTCTAAGCCAATGTATCTAAAGCATAATCATATGTAAAATATATTGAGATTATTTTACATTTTACTGTGCACTCAATCCCCCTGGTCCTCAGAGATTCCCCCAAAAGAGCACCATCTCCATGTTGCATGTAAATTGTTTCTTAATTATGCATCCACAGTGTAGAAGAAAGTCATGGGTCACAAAGCTTAAAATAAAGTGCTCTGCCATAGCCACCAACCTGCACAATTAAAATTCTCAGAAATCCTGTACCGGCGCAAAGCATGGCTCGCTTTGACCAGTTCATACCCTTGAATTATAGACAAAACTATGAAAGAGGGAAGAGGCTTAATTGTGTGCAGTAGAGAAAGTGTAGATCCTTACTATAAGACAATAAATAATAAATAAATGTGAATTAGAAAACATGACTTTCGAAAAGTTTTCTCTGCCTAAAAGGGCAGCTCAAAGTCAGAAGATAAAGTAAAGGAAGAGGGGCACAAAAATGTCAGCTTCTAAATTTGAGAGAAACACCTAAGCCAATCACAGATGATAAATAGGAATCGAATCCACATCGCGGTAAATAAATATGCCTACATAGCCATGTATCTACTTATCATCTAGATTTTCTGGATACTAGAGACAGATATGGAAATAGATGCTGATGTACAGACATAAATGACACCAGTAGAGAGACACAGGTCAGCATGCTTCCCCCTGCACCTGCCAGGAGACAGTCAGTGTTGAAGTCCAGTGAGCACAGTGAGCTCCTCAGGCCAGGGAGGCAGAGAAGTTATTGGTCTTGCCTCATACCTATACCAGAAGAACACTTATGTTGCAGAGCCTACAAGGACCCAAGATTGGGATGGAATTGTCATATATGTGTCTCCTGTCCTTATCCTCAAGACTGGATGTCAGGAATACTGAGCTCCACTGACCCTCTGAGTTGGTGACTGTAACCAGTGGGAAGAGAGAAGGTTATTCACACCACCAGAGAGCAAGGACACAGTCACAGAGATTCTCTTCATTCTCTGGAGTTCTAACTGTGATGGGCTGTCATAGAAGGGTTTTGAGCAGAGGAAGTTATGTGGAGACATCTGCTCTGGTTGCTAGAGCAAAGGGTCCCTAGAGTGAACTTCTGACATGGTTGGAGAGAAGAGGCTGGTACAGGCAAGGACTTAGTGGCTGATGAGGTGGGCCTTCCTGGAGCCTTTGAAGAGCCATCAGCTTTGGGTCCATGCTGAAAGTGCTTGTTGAAGGACTTGGAGTTTCCATAAAATTTTACATTGGTGAAGTGATGGAGGAGTGTCTATGTGTTACTTTCATTATTAATAAAGAAACTGCCTTGTCCCTTTAAGAGACAGAAAATTAGGTAGGTGGAGTAGACAGAACAGAATTGTGGGAAAGAGAAGGCAGACGTTTCAGGCAGTCGCCATATGCAGTTGCCATGCTTCTCCTCTCTGAGATGGATGCAGGTTAAGATCTCTCCTGGTAAGCCACACCTCGTGGTGCTACACAGATTACTAAATATGGGTTAAAGGAAGATGTGAGAATTTGCCAATAAGAGGCTGAAACTATGGGCCAGGCAGTGTTTTAAAAAAGTTTCCGTGTAATTATTTTGGATAAAGCTAGCCGAGTGGTGGGACGCAGCCCCGCAGTTCCAGTGAAGAGGCCAAAGGAGGACAAGAATTTCCAGTGCTCAGAAAACATAAAAGGCTGGGGATCCTGAACTGAGTCAGAAGCCTAGGGTAGCAATTCACAGACACAAATGAAAGGGATGCGGGAAGATCACGGACCACTGCTGGGAGTGCCAGTCCCTGAGGTTCACTGGGAGCAAACTCTTCTATGCACATAAAATAAGACAATGGCTCCAATTCCCATTTTAACATCAAGCTAGAGGCCAGGGGGACCCTGAGGGGAACACACTGAAGAAATGTCCTCACCAACCCTGCTCTTCCCTGGCATGGAAACATTAGTTTGTTCTTGTAGAGCATAAGGACATTAGCTTAAAGGATCAAACTTCCCAGGACTGACAGCCAGAGGGGCTTCCACTTTGGTGCTACTACAGTGATAGCTGAGAACGAGTAACTTATGAACAACAAAATGTGTTTCCTACGGTCCTGGAGTCTGGAAGTCCAAGACTGAGGAGCCATCCCTGTCAAGGGCCTTCTCACCTTCTCATCCCCTTGGGGAAAGAGAAAGGTTCATCCTTCCATATGCAGCCCACTTCTGTGATAATGTAGATCAAATTCAGTCCATTCAGCAGGAACAAGCTTCCAGAGGCCCCGATAATCAACGCCATTGCCTAGAGGATTAAGTGTCCTAAACTCAGACATCACAGCTGTAGCCTTATCAAAATAAAAGCTCAATTCCATATACAAGGTGTTGGGGCAGCTGGCCCAATCCCTGCGTTCAGGGGCGTGGCTGCCCCAGCGGAGTAGGATATCCCTTAAATAGGATCGGGGCGCTGGAAGGAGCCCGTTTCGCTCTCCCCTGCGTACCTTCTGCTCCGCTGGACCCTAGGTTCTGTAAGTTCCCTTATTCCCCCTTGTATTAAAACTGATTTATTATAAAGGACTACCGTGGTTATTTCCTTAAACCCTATAACCGCTGGTACCTTGCCGGTACACAAGGAAGTCTGTAAAGTCTCCTAGGAAATATTAAGAAAAGGTAGAGAAGAAACTCTAGTGGTGGTTGTGAACATCAGGACATGAAGGATGGCCTTGGTCAATCCTAATCTGAGAATATGAAGTGCCTCCAGGAGAAAGGAAAAATGTATAATTAAAGAGAAATTGAAACTGTAGTTAAAATAGCTACAAATACGTTTCAAATGTTTCACGATGGATTTAACATGTTAGGCACTCAAACACACCCTCAAATAACCATGAGGCCATTTGACTCCAGGAGTCATCTAGACTCAAGCACCAGACTGGAACTTCAGAGACATCCAGCCTCATAGATGGAACAATTATGAGATTCTCAGCCTTTCCATTGTGATACATTCATTGTTGGATTACCTAGACCACATCCTGTAAGTCAATCTAACAGATCTCATATACGTATAATGCTCATTATATATGTTGTATAAGAATAGCCATCATGGTCTGGAGAGATGGCTCAGAGGTTAAGAGCACTGACTGCTCTTCTAGAGGTCCTGAGGTCCTGAGTTCAATTCCCAGCAACCACATGGTGGCTCACAGCCATCTGTAATGAGATCTGGTGCCCTCTTCTGGCAAGCAAGCATACATGGAAGGAGTGCTGTTCACATAATAAATAAATAAATCTTAAAAAAGAATAGCCATCATATGCACACACATATATATGTGTGTATGTATGCATATACATATGTATATATGTGTGTGCGTGTGTGTATGTTTTGTAAGTTCTTTTCCCTTCAGAGAATCCTACTACAGAGACTAATTCAGGACAATGCAGACTTAATTATAAGAGATGCATGAGTAATAATCAAGTGAGTTCTGAACGTAGCCAAAGGGATGTGGAGGAGACTTGTAAGAGAAGTGTTGAGATGGTGAGCCATTTAATCCAGAAAAGCTGCTTGGTGAAAATCACAACCAAAGAGAAAGATACAATTACTACTGTCTAGGAAGCAGGTTTGCCGTGGTCATGATGACATGGACAGGGTACAGATAGTGTCACAGTTGTGCCTAGCTCATGAGCAGCTCACATCCCAGCCCCGACTGCACAGGAGCCCTGCACACAATCCCCTCTTCAGCAGGTGTGAACGCAGGGAGTGAGCAGCACCGTCAAGAAGTTGAAGGCTCGTGCTCCGCTTTGCTGTTCAGATCAACCACAGATCCAAGAAGCGATTACAGCCAAAGGATTCTTGGTGATTTATGTGCTTAATTAAAGGCTCGTAAGAACTCATTAAGGAGTTACATAAATCGTCTTTATTCCCTACATCTGGATTATTTACACATACAGACTCATATTTATGGAACAAAATAGAACCATTCCATCACATATTCAAATGACAGTCAAAACACGTGTTTGGGAGCTGCTGATGCAAGTATCACATTAACTCCGAAGCAAAACTTGACCAACACCATCTATGTCCTACATGTATATCCCAATCATTGTAGGATGCCATAGACTGAATGCTAAAAGATGGTTGCCCTGGCCTCCTCGCTGGAGGTGCTCTGTCCCAGTTCATTTTGTGAGGTGGTAAGCCTGGCATTGAGCTGAAAAGGCCCATAGTGACTGACATGTTATCAATACAAAAGCATCATGGCTGCTTAAAATATTTCCTTTCTTGGTTAGAAATGGAAGACATACTCAGGTCTTGCCGCCAGTTTTAAGATCATCCCTGAGAAGTCTCCATGAAAACTGTACTTGTAACAAAACACATGCCACTTGATTTCCGTGTTTCAGGACTCTCCTTATGCATGGAAGGTGCTTACCTTCAAAACTGTAATAAATACATGTATGAGCTTCCTCCCCCCCAAACCAGTTAATATCCCTGTATTGTCAGGGACTGTTAACCACAGCTTCAGTCCACACCCATGGGTAAGGCCCAGTGCCAAGGCCCTGTGCTAAGTGTCTGCCTGCAGTCCTGGGGCAGAATAGGAGTGGCTGAAGGCATCTCTGCTCTGGAGTCTACAGAAATGGGTTTGAAAACCTTCTGAGTGACACACCTTCTTCTCACCCTAAACATCCTATCAAAGTGTATTGTTTAACACAGTAGGCCTCCACCCCAGTCTCCTACACAAGGATCCAATGACTGAAGAATCTTAACACTGATAGTGAAGACCTGTAGGTACTGATGCTGGGTCATCGGGAGATTGGTAAAATAAACGAGGATCTCCCAGACATAAATAAGGTGGGAAAAGAGAAAAGGTACAAGTGCTACTATTATAGATGAAAGAGGGACCATCCTATTGAAATAAAGAGCATTAAAGAGATAATAAAGGAGTATTATGACAGCAATAACTAAATGCCCATAATTATGACACCAGGAAGAAATGAAAAATTCCTCCAAAGGTTGTTTTAGAACTCACAGAGATCCACCTGCCTCTGCCTCAACCTCTGCTGGGATTAAAGGAACTTGTCACCACACCCAGAAAAATACTGCTAATGAAACCCACATAAAGAAAAGTGAATTGCCTAAACAGGCAGGCCTTTATCAAATAAAAGAAGCAGACTTGGTAACTTCTCAAAATCAGACAGTATCTGGCCCAGTCAGGGTGTCTATGCAGTATACAATACATTTAAGGAGCCGCCGGGTGATGGTAGTGCATAACTTTAATTCCAGCACTCGGGAGGCAGAGGCAGGCTGATCTCTGTGAGTTCGAGGCCAGCCTGTTCTACAAGAGCTAGTTCCAGGACAGGCTCCAAAGCTACAGAGAGACCCTATCTTAAAAACAACAACAACAAAAACAAAAAACAAAATACATTTAAGGAGGATGAGTGATGGCAACTCTACAGTGTTCCTGGAAACTGAAGTCAGGAACACTTCACTTCCTTCTGACATCAGGACCCCTCCAACAAAGTCAAACAAAGAGAGAGAAGACAACAGCAGACTCACTCACACAAAAGCCCAACAAACGCTCACACATCAAACCCAGCCTGGTATAAAGAGAATTCAGCACAACCAACTGGGACAGATTCCAGGGAGACAATACAAATGTGTATGTGTAAATAATCTGGATGTAGAAATAAAGACAACTTATGTAACTCCTTAATGAGTTCTTATGAGCCCTTAATTAGGCACATAAATCACACACAACAGCACAGGAGAAAAGTCATGCAACCTAGAGTTTGGCAATGACTTTTACATACAGAATAAAAAGTCTGATCCACACAAGAAAAAAAATGAAAAATGAGACACCATCAAAATGAGTAACTCCTCCTCTGCCACAGGCAGTGTTCAT
This sequence comes from Arvicola amphibius, assembly GCF_903992535.2. Lineage (NCBI taxonomy): Eukaryota > Metazoa > Chordata > Mammalia > Rodentia > Cricetidae > Arvicola > Arvicola amphibius. The sequence goes on from NC_052050.1 coordinate 152,228,745, forward strand.
AGAAAAACAGAAGCCACGGATTAGGGACAAAAAAAATCATACATTGCTAAGTTTCAAACCTGGACAAAAGGCTACCCTGAACTCTCCAGCCTGATCTGGGTTGCACTTCCCCCAGAGGCTCTTCCAGTTATTATGGTCACTCACCCCTTTTGTACTTTTGGCCTCCTGGCTGCTGCACCTGGTTCATCTCTCCCATTCCCTTCCTCTCCTCCTGTCCTCACTTGGCCCAGCTCAGCCTGGTCATGTCCACTCTGGACTCTCCCAGAAATCCCTGTCCTTGCCTCTGACTTAGTCTCCCTCTAATCTGCAATCAGCTTTCTCCTCCATCACATGGCCTTTCTTCCCACGTCTATTTCATTCATAAATGATGAAGACTAGTAACCAAAATCTGCAAAGAACTTTGACACTCAAAAATAAAGGAGTGAAATGATTAAAACTACATGAGACTGGACGCCTCAGCAGTTCACAGCTGGCCAATGAGTTGACCACTCTATGTCTCTAAGGCAACTCCAAACCAAAACAGTAAGATGCCAGTGGAATGACTATACCCTGCACCATGACAACACCAAAAGCACAAAAGGAGAAAGTGTCATAGGAATCCCTTTCCTATGGTGGGACTCTCACATGCTAGGCAGTTCTTGACTAAACTGAATAGGCCTTCCTTATATAACCCAATGTATGCATTTTCCCAGCAAGACCCTGGAAGTTTATGTGCCCACAAATATGCTTACTACAGCTTTGTTAATAACTGGTGAAGGGTAGAATCAAAATAACTTTTGTTTTGTGTGTGTGTATGTGTATGTGTGTGTGAGCAACCAACAATTTCCACGTGCACAATTGTACGTGTGGAAACCAGAGGGCTACAACCACCTTTCTTGGTCACTGCCCGCTGTGTTCTTTGAGGCAGGGTCTCTCACCCAACCTGAAGCTCACCAATTCTACTAGACTAGCTAAACAGCAATATCCAGGGACCTCCCTGCCTCAAGTCCCCCAGTGCTGGGGCGCTACACTCATCTTTTTACGTGGATGCTGGAGTTCCAAACTCACATCCTCATACTCACACAGCAGGGTCTCTCACTCTTGAGCCCAAGATGCTTTTAATGGATGAATGGATAAACAATTTTTCTTCAGTGACAGAAAGAAATGAGAGAGTAAGCCACGACAATGACAGGGTGGGAATTTACCTTGACAACAATGACTTGATGCCCCAGGGGAGTAAAAGTACACCGATGGTGACCCTGAAAATATTAGTGGTGCCAGAGCTGGTGGGAGGAAGAGCAGGCGATGGGAGAGCAGGTGACGCACAGAGGACACTTAAAGCGATGTTGATACAACGCTACAGCAGTGCATACATTTCTCCACATCCTAAGGAAGACGAGAGAAGCTTGTTCGCCTAATGAGAATGCAGTGGTTGAATTTTTGTCAATTTGACACAAACCTGGATATACCTGAAAGGCGGGAATCTTAATTGAGAATAGCCTGAAGTCTATAGGGCACTTTCTGGATTTATGGGTGATATGGAGGAGCCAAGCTCACTGTAGGTGGGGTGACCCCAGAGCACAGGGTCCTGGATACTATAAGTAAGCAGGCTGAGCAAGTCATGAGGAGGAGGCACTCCTCCTTGGCCTTTGCATCAGCTTCTGCCTGCAGGTTCTTGCCTCCAAATTCCTGCCCAGATATTCCTTCTGTGGTAAGACATGACCTGAGAGCTGTAAGAGTAAGCCTGCTCCTCCTGGTTGCTTTTGATCAGAGTCTTCTCTCTCTCTCTCTCTCTCTCTCTCTCTCTCTCTCTCTCTCTCTCTCTCTCTCTCTCTCTCTCTCTCTCTCTCTCTCTCTCTCTCTCTCTCTCTCTCCTCCCTCCTCCCCACCTCTCACATACACACACACACAAACACACATACATATACACACAGAGACACACGCACACTCATACACAAAAAATACACACAGACACACATACATATACACACAGAGACACACGCACACTCACATATACACACACATACTCACATACACACACACACACACACACACACAGACATACACTCACACCCCACTTTTACTGTTAGCTTACAAACTGTGACAACATTCCAAACAACCGCGGAGCTACACTTCTATATCCAGTTTGGCTTGAAATCAACACAATCCCTCTGCCTCAGAACCTCAGCCCTAGGAATACAGGCCCGGAACACCACACCTGGAGTAATGAAGAATTCACAGGAAATTGGAGTGGAGGTCAGTGTGTGTAAAGACTCTCTGGATCTTCTTTTTAACGTGCTATAAGCAAGACCTGCCTAAGAAATGAGAGTTTATTGATTTAAAAAAAAATGAAACCCCTTTCTATCTCTTCCAAAGGATTTTTTCCCTGAAATAACTACTTTAAACTCCTGTGATTAAGTCTCTTTTTAAATAGTAATGAACTAATATCTTAAGCACATTTTTTTCTTTCTAAAACCGTTTAAGATTTGGTAGATCTTAAATTAAACTCATCAGTAACTCTCAATTTATGAAACTATACAGGAAATCAGCCCCAGATAAAACACGAAATGATCAGGGGTTGATTTCCAAGCAGGAAGGCAATGCTGGGGTACGTGACAAGCCAGCCCAGTAATATGGGCATCTGCAATGCAAAAGATGTCAAAGGCCGCCCTTCCCTAAGCACGGCAGGCCAGGAAGACTGACTTGTAATTGAGAAGCTGGGACTATAGCATTATCATCAAGCTTATAAATCAAATAGCATACATTAAGTGGTGAAAATCAGTATTCTCAGTAAATCCAAAAAGGAAGCCAATTTTAGATGAAATATTCAAAAATCTGCCTTGACTACCGTACCCACATTACTGTGCTGTCCACTGATATACAGGAAGTGACTAAGACATGGGGGGATACTGACATTCCCGGGCTGTGTGTGTGTGCGTGTGTGTGTCTGTGTGAGTGTCTGTGTGTGTGTCTGTGTGTGTGTCTGTGTGTGTGTGTCTGTGTGTGTGTCTGTGTGTGTGTCTGTCTGTGTGTGTGTGTGTGTGTGTGTGTGTGTGTGTGTGTGTGTGTTTTAGGTCTTCTAGACTACAAGAGCACAAATGTGAGGTGAAAGCTAGACCCTAGCTGATTCCATAGTTCTTGGTTTCCGATCTGACTTTGCTTGCTGACTCTTCACACGTGTTAAGATATGTACCCTACAGTGGTTGGAAATCATAGGAGCCTCAGGACTTGGAGCATCCTCTCTGCCTACAGGTTAAACATTGAGGACAGGCTGCCCCCTACACCTAGGGTAAAGCAGACAGAAACATGGTTGGCCTTGCAGGGACGGAGTCAGCACTGCAGGGAGGCCAAAAACCAGGGTGCAATTGAAATACTGTGAAATGCTGACCCACTGGGATTCAAAACCCCGGGTGGCCCATCGGCAACAGAGTGCAGCCTGACCACCAAAGCAAAAATTTGGGGTTTGTCTCCAGGCACCCCACAGAGGCAGACCGTCCTCCTCCTCTGTTGATGACCCTGAAGACCATGGGCCTCTTCCTAAACCTGGGAAAATTCTCACTAGTAAAACTGCAAGGTAACATGCTGTTCTTAGCCAAATACAGAAAAAATGATGTGTGTATTTATCACTTGGCCCTTTCCCTCCCTAAGTATTGAATGTCCATGTCAGCAACCACCTTAGCTCCCAGCAACCCCTGTGCCTCAGCACACACATGTGACCCGGCTGCTGCCTGCTTAAGAGTCCCCGTCCTGAGCACCTCAGCAGTCAGCAAGGCCTCCTCTGTGTAGTTTAAGCCCAACATAATGCATCCTTCTTGACGAGTCACTGAGTGGAAATAGCATTCATTTCCATGCTTGCTGAACAAAGCTTAATGTAGATTGCTTACTAATCCTTTCTGGTATTAACTTCATTTTCTCCATCACATTGTAAGGCTCAGGGTGGCAGGCATCCCTCAGAAGTACAAACCGGGATACATTATTAACTGCGTGATGGAAAGGACTAGTCTGAACTACCCTCAGAGTCAAGGTCCCCAGGAAACTGCAGCTTAAAGTATCTGATACTCAGACATGCATTGAAGGGTGCTCTCCAAATTGCCCTAACTATAGTTTAGCAGAGCAAAAAAAACCCAAAAAAACAAAAAAAAACAAAAAACAAAAACAAAAAGGAGAAGAGGATGATGAAAGAAAGAAAGAAAGAAAGAAAGAAAGAAAGAAAGAAAGAAAGAAAGAAGAAAAAAATAAAACTATGTGTATTTAACATTTTAGGAAGAAACACACTTGCCAGTGTGTTGCATCAATACGGCAGGAGCTGGGAGCAGAGACGACAGTTTTGTGGAAGATGAAGAAGGGGCTGTGGGCTGTAATGCTGCACAGCACAGAGGGAGGGATAGTAGTATATTATTTGTATTTTAATAAATAAATCTTGCCTGAAGACCAGAGGCAAAGCTAACGTCACTAGAAGTTAGGCAGTGATGGCACACACCTTTAACACCAGGATTTGGGAGTCAGAGGCAGATGGATCTCTGTGAGTTCAAGGCTACTCTGGGCTACACAAGAGCGTTACAGAAACAAATCCAGGTGGTGGTACCTCACCTTTAATCCCAGTACTAGGGAGTCACACCTTTAACCCCAGCACTAGAGGGAATATAAAATGAGAAAAGAGAGGCTTATTCTAGTTAATTTGTGTTCACCCAGCCTTGGTAGAGGTAAGACTTCTCTAGTGACTTGGCTGCTTTGGTTTTCAGGCTGAAGCCCAATTCCTATCTCTGGATTTCTATTATTCATGCAGCTGTTCTCACACCAGGGAGGTATTTACAGATTGGAGGTAATTAGGTAAGATGAGGTCATGGGAAGTGAGACCATGCACACCGTGGAGTCCGTAACTCTACAAGCTCTGCAGGGCTTGAGGCTGCCCGATCCCAGGTGTCTTTTCTAAAAGTAGGCAGGTGGACCAAATGAACAAGATGCCTATGGCATGAGCATGGATTTCTCCTAGCTGCTTTTTGATGTAAGCTGTTTTCCATTAGAGGTACTGCAGGCTGGTTATGGTCTTTTACGTCCCAGAACTTTGGTGTTTCTGCCTACCATTTAATCACATCTGAAAAGCTTATATTCTCATTCATTGTTGTAATGGCATTGAGTGGTTAATAGTAGCTTTCAAATAGGTCTGGCTTTTATGCACCATAAAATGAACGTTTCTCCTGAGTCAACATTGCTAAAGAGACCAGGCTAAACTAACTAGCAACTGTCCTGCCTCGAGCTCACAAGGGTTGGGATGACTGCCCTATAACACCACATCTAGCCTGACGTGCAAGGAGACTTAATTGTGCTTTTCCAATGTCTGTGTTCTTTAGGATGATTTTCTCTCTCCAGTGATAGGTAACTGGTAAAAGAAGGGATACTTCTGAAGAATAAACTCGGTGTACAGCCCACGGGAGTAGTATCGCTTCAACCAGCAAAGGTCTTGGATTAAATCAGAGTATTGGGTAAATTATTCAGGAGAGGCATCGTGTGACTGCTGAGGTTGAACCCTGGATAATGGCAAGACGGATGGGCTGTCACCAACACAGCCAGGGGCCTGACCGTGATGCTCATGTCTAAGTGACTTTACATGGAGCAGAACTCACAGAATGCCGCGAAGTATTTATTTAGTAACAAACTGAGCACTTAAAGAACAACACAGATGTATAACATACTAACTGAAGGAGAACCACTCCGGCTTTCAAGAGGGCAAGTGTTTTCCATACTTACAGAGTGCTAAGTCCTCAAAGGAAACAGCACCACCTGGACTAGCCCCGTGCAAAAACAGGACAAGAAGCGTGTCTCAGAACCAAGGCAGGCCCAGGTGTTCTTTAGGGCTCTACCCAAAGCTTATGCTTTCAAGACAGACTTTACATTACGACTCATTTCTACTTTAATTTATTCTGAAGCCATTTGCCCAATGTGGATTCCTGGAGAGACATTTCATGTGGCCAAGGATACCCTGTAGTAACTTGTACATTCGTGACAGTGAACCGCTGTCACATTCTCCCTTGGAGCCACATGTCCTGTGGATAAGGGAAGGGAAGACCTCCACACCTTGGGTACCAGTGCACGACAGGATCATGTTGAGGTACAAAACTGTCTTTCTGAGAAGGAAGTCTGCTGCAAAACCCATGGGAAAGCCTGGTAGGTGTGGGGGACACTCATCTCTACAGAGACTCCATGACAGCTCATCCAAGCGAGTACTGGAAATGAACACAGGCTCTGACTGAAGAAGCCCACAGCCAGCACCTGTCGTAGGCTCTGCTCATAACATCGTCATTATTTATCAGGGGCAGGGCAGAGAAACAGCTGGAGGCAGAGGAAGGCTAGGTAACAGGGCCAGGGGTCTGGCCCAACACCTAACAGAGTCTGTGCTCAGGGTGAACAAGGATGGCAGATCAAATAGAATCTACTCTTCAACGAGATGAGCTTCCACAATAATAATAAAAAGTAGTGAACAGATTTCTTGGTAAACATTGACTTTGAAAAGGCAGTATTAAGGGGGGAAAACCTTGAATTGGATTTTTCTGCTTTATATGGAAATTTGCTTCATTTATATGAATATTTCAGTAGGTGCTTTCGGAAAATGTTAAATCTCACTTCACAAGGTAAGAAGGAAATAGAAAAGGACCATAAAGTCATCGAGCCTAGTTCTCTACACCAGTTCCTAAGTGAATCACATAAAACATTCTTTCTAGAAAAATCATTGTCAAATTTATTCTGATTAACCTGTTTCAGAACTGGGTCAGCCAGCTCCACGGTTCCATCCACTTGACGCACTATGGGCAGGACTGGGGCAGCTGTAACGGAGCAAGAGAAGCACTCCAGGCAAGGAGGCCGTGTACGATGATGCTGAGGAGTGCAGAGTTCAGACCTGTATTTAGGGGCTGCAGGAGAAAGAGGGCTCACAAGAATTAGCCCTGCATTATCCCACATGTGACAGCATGGCTCACCATTCCCTCTGTACTGTGACCAAAAAGGGAAAAGCACATGCAGGAGCCGCAGCACACATGGCCAGACAATGCAATCCAGCAGTTAAGTATTTTCAGAGCCCATATTCCAGTAAGCGCGTTCAGATGACATAGCCCAGGAGAAAAGGATTTAGAAAACAGTACAATGTGGTCAATCCAATCTTCCAGTATATGCATTCATTGTCAACATACGACTGCAGTCGGGGTGCCCAGATTCCAAAGAGTTGCTGCAGAGGGTGTGTTCAGCGTGGGAGACATGCAAACCTATGACTCAAGTGAGTCAATGGAATCCCCTTTGCCTCATCAATAATACAATCCTGAGAACACTATTATTCTCTAGCGTTGTCTACTTGCGGTGTGTATGACCCCTCCACTTCTCCCATGTTCTGCCAGCCTGCCAAAGTCTTCTCTGTAGATTCACCTTAGGATAGAGAAACCTCAGTGGTAGACTGGTGGGAAGCTGTGGTAATCCAGCGTTGGACGCATATGGTGATTTCAGTAGTAACCCACCTACCTATCACTTCACCCACCAGTGTGGAGAATACCTCATACGCTCTGCCTTCTAGTGGGAAACTTAATTTCTAGACCCAAAACTCAATAAGAACTCGATTATCTTGATTAAGCGCTCTCTCTCTCTCTCTCTCTCTCTCTCTCTCTCTCTCTCTCTCTCTCTCTCACACACACACACACACATACACACACACACACGGTGAGCCATAAAAAGCCTGGTTCTACTCAGTTGTGAAGGTGCTGCCCATAAACACGGCCCTACATTGTTTGGGTGTGCAGCTCTTCTCTGGGCACACATAAATATAGGAGCCAGAGGAAAGGACACTGTGGGGAGGGAAGGGATGGTGCTAAGACAGGAGTGGGAGTGGACGTCCAAAGCCCCAGCACTCTCAGCCGAGCATGAGGACTGCTGTGAATTAGAGCACAGCCTGGGCTACACAACCAGTATCAAGCCAAAGAAAGCAAAATCTTGTTCTCTGTAGTGAGGAGCTGTTGGGCCGCTTCGTGCCGCCCAGCTCCTGGCCGCCCGGCTCCTGCACGCCTAGCTTTACACCCGAAATAACAACACACAAACTGTATTCTTTTATATACTGCCTGGCCCATAAGTTTCATCCTCTTATTAGCTAATTCTCACATCTCTTGCTTTAACCCATATCTAATAATCTGTGTAACACCACGAGTGGTGTCTTACCGGGAAAGATTCAGCATGTCTGACCTGGCGGCTGGCTTCATCACATCTCTCTCTGAGGAGAGGCACTTCAGTCTGCTAACTTAGGAGAGACGTGGCATCTGCCTGAGCCATCTACCTCACTTCCTTCTTCCTGTTCTGTCTACTCCACCCACCTAAGGGCTGGCCAAGGCAGTTTTTTATTAGCTAATGAGAATCCTCCATCAGTTCTCAGCAAAAAAAAAGAAAAAAAGAAAAAGAAAAAGGAATGTCCTTCAGGTAGCATGTCCAGACAAGATAAGAAACCATTAAGATGATGTAGCCATAAAGATAAATAAGTAATTTCAGAAAATGTGAAACTTCAGATCCTGGCGAGAATAGAGGGTCCTGACTGTACTACACAAGCCAGTAAGGACTGCATGAGGGTAAGCCTGACACCTCGAGGGGAAAGAGGGCATGCATGCAACTAAGTCTACAAGACATTACCGAGATGTGCAGAGGAAGGACCCAATCCTAGACACTGACAATGCCAAATGCTGCTAAGGATATGGAGTGGCAAGAAAGTTCTTACTGCAGCTAGAAATGAGAAAAGGTGAAGCCATCCTGGTAGGCAGTTTGGTGAGTCTTAGGACTCTAAACATACCCTTACTATGAATTAGAGGTGTCCCCTCCCCTGCCCCAGGCTCGTGTATTTGAATACTTGATCTATATATGGTGGTGCAGTTTGGGAAAGTCATAGAGCCTTGATGGAGAAAGTACTGTCATTGAGAGCAGGCCATAGCCTGCCCCATCTGTCTTACTTCCCCCAGCCCCAACTCTGCTTCCTCTGTGGGGAAGAAATGTTGATCAGCCTGCTTCCCGCTCTTGCTGCCAACGCTGTGTATTACCATGTCTTCCGCTCCACAACGGACACTAACTCTCTAAAACTGTAAGCCAAAAGAACCCTTTCCTCCCTGAGTTGCTTTTGGTCATGGTATTTTATCCCAGAAATAGAAAAGGAACTGGTATGTTTACCATGGGGTCCTGTAATCACATGCCTGCGTGTTTATCCAGTTGATTAAAAACAAAGCTGCCCCTGCCTGTGATTTGCCCCAATACAAAACTCCAGTGATCCTTTCAAACCACATTCTGGTTCATATTTTCTGTTTCGTGCACCCTAGTGGCCACTAATGTTCCAAATAGAACTTCTACAACCCAGGGCTGCATTCGGATCTCTCTACAGCCACCACTTTTGTCTCTGATCCCACCCTCCTTCCAGTCGTCACAACACATGGATTCCTGCCTCAGGATTTCAGGACTGTGTTTTCAACCTTCGTCTCCTCATCTTACTTCCAAAGTGTAGACTTTGAAGCTCACTTTACGATTCACCATTAACAAAAAGAAAAAAGAAAAAGAAAGAAAAGAAAGAAAGCAAAACTATTTAAAAGTCTAATTAGTAAAAGTAAAACTGTATCAGAAGCGAAAATGTAAATACAGCACAGACAGTGGTGAAGTGAGACGCCTGCATCAGACAGAGGGTGAAGAAGGTGGTGATGGCTGGGCCATGGATGGGACTCTGGAAAGCAAAGGAACCCACTACCTCACATAGGCACTGTGCTCTAGTTTCATTTCTGTTGGGTTTATTTTGCTGACAGTTAACTCCAAGTTAAGAGTCCATCGTTTCGGGGAAGTCAGGGCAGGAACAAAAGCCGCTAGTTACGCTACATTCACAGCTAAGACCGGGGAAAGAATAAATGCACCCCTGCATGCTTGCTTCATGCATTGTTAGATTTCATGCAGTTTCCTCCTTTCACATGTCCCAAGACTCCCTACTAGGGGACTGGTGCTGCCCAGAGTGATCTGGGTTTTCCTATGTTGATTAATAAGCAAGACAATCCCCACAAGTTAACCTTTCGTCAATGTCTTCATTGAAAATCTCTTCCAAGATCACTCTGGGTTGTGGCGAGTTGACATTTAAAGCTAGACAGCCCAGATAGTAACTAAATAACTCTAGGATTTGAATTTTTGGTCAAAACACCGCTCCGTAGTCTACATCCTGAGTCCCAATTTCTCAGGAGCTGACACTCCCTGCTAGGTCTTCAATCCCACACACGTGCTAGCAGAGTCTGTTTTAATGTTTTGTTTGCATTTTCACAATCCCGTCCCTCCTTTCAGAGCACATTTCCTGTTGATTAAAGCTAGTTTGTAAACAACACATCATTGGAACAGACTCTCCTGGCATCACCAATTAAGACCACACAGCGATGTCTGCCACAGATACAAAGCTTGTACAAGGTTTATGAAAATCCATTTATCATTGGTCTCCCGGCACTCATACTACACAAAATACATAAGACACAGGACCCATCAGTATCAAGACAATCACTCTAGTTTATAGGATGTAAATGGATGATTTGAAATGGGAAGTTGAATCCTGGTAGAGAAGGTAGTTCTCAAAGTCCCTGAAAAACCTGAACGTGGTGCTCACAGTGGCCAGGAAATGAAGCAAGCAAGGAAAACAGCTGCTTGGTTGGCCCTGCTGCAGCTACAGGTTAAGGACTCAGAGGGTGGAGAGAAAACACCTGCACACAGTCGGTATTAATTTACTAGATGCCAACATGGCACTCCTTCCTAATTTTGGACAGGGTCTGCTATCCTTTCCAGCAGAGGCCCATGTAGCATTACATAATGAAAAAAACAGACATTTAAACTTTCTTTTGGGGCTGGAAAGATGGCTCAGCAGTTAAGAGCACTGTTGCTCTTAGAGGTTCAGCTCCCAGCAGCCACCCATATGGTGATCCCCAACACCTCCACAGCAGCTCACCACAGTCTGTAAAATCCAGTACCGGGAGACCTGATGCCCTCTTCTGGCTTCCTAGTCACTGAGTGTATACAGTCTGCATGCACACACACATGCAAAACACTCATACACATAAAGTGAAAACAAATAAATAAATCTTTAAACTCACCATCTAGCATTCACACAACCCTTACAATAACACGAACTTTCCCAATATTTCTTTCCTTTATGCCTTATGTCACATTGTTCCTCTAGTCCAGATTTTTAAACTAGCTTCATTCCTACTTCATTGAGATTGTACAAATATTTTACTTTATCTAGACTGTTAGTAAAATAATTTCAGTCCACAGTGTTTTTGGATTAGATGACACCACAGACAACTTCTGTTATTACTTTTCTTGAAGCCATACCCTAATGTCAGGCTGCTAGTTGCTGGCTGTTTAGGGGAGAGGGTGCTCTGCAGAGTGGCTACCACCCCCTGGGGCTGCTTAACTCATTCACTCTACCAAAATCGCTGCCTGCTGGCTGTGGAGTTTATACAGCACTGTGCCCATGTTTGTCACCTGTGTATACTGTCTGTTCCTTGTATTGCTGCTGCTCGTTCCATTAACTTTTAACCCAATGAACACTCAATGTATAAATGAGGAAGACAGCATCGACTTCAGACCCAAGTAAAACACAGCCCTTCCAAGGGAGTAAAGAGTCAGGCCTGGGGACTAGTGTGTAACCTGAGTGAAAACCATCAGGCCTAGGGACTAGTGTGTAACCTGAGTGTAAATAGTCAGGCCTGTGTTGAGGGAGCTCTTTCTGCTCCTTCAGTCAATAGCCACTGAGATACCAGCCCATTGGGGCGTGGTCTCTCTCTTTAAAAAACATGGCCACTTTCCTCTCTCTGGCTTCCAGCTCTGCTTCCGGCTACTAGGTTCCCTTCCTGATTGCGCAGAGGGCTGTTGTCTGGGACGGTGATCTGTAAGTTTTTCCCCTTCAAATAAATAACCATTCTATTGATCATAATTCCAAACTGGTGTGGGACTGTTTGTGACTTACGCCTTCAGGCCTGGGGACTAGTGTGTAACCCGAGTGTAAATAGTCAGGCCTGGGGACTACTGTGTAACCCTAATGGAAAAGATCCCTTCTTCCCAACTTCTAGCCAAAGAGTGAGTCACTACACATCACTCCTCCTGAAAGTGTCATGTATGAATTTCAACCAAAGGAATTAGAGTGCATTTACTTACACAAACATAACTTCATTGACCCAAAGATCTCCATTACTCTGAAAGCTGCTTTGATGAAACAGGGGCTTAGTTACTGAGAGGGGAGGCATCCTGATCTATAGCCATATGGGAAACAGAGAGTGAGACATTTTTGGTGCTGGGTGACCACTTGAAGTAACACACATGGAGATAACAAGGACACAGCAGCTAGGTGGCTGATTGGAGATGCCTCCAACCCCCATGTTGAGATGAGATTTGGCAAACAAAAAGAATGTGTTTCATGGGCTTAGCACTTCACCTGCTAGAAGCAAACTCATACCTGTTTTATTATGTTGAAAAGCCATCACAGCGGCAAGAGAAATGAAGTCTAAGATATCCTGCATGCTCAGAAATAGATTCCAGGAGGAGGGAAATTTCATTGTAACTTCAACCTTGTTGCAAACTCAGGAGTGAAAACTAGGTGGCTGGAGATACTCTTTCAGCCACAGGCTTTGGCAAGGCAAATCTTAGGACTGTGGGAAGAAATGAGGGAGAGCTGAGTGGAAGGGTTAGCTGTCGAGGGAGGCTGGGAGGGATACCTGGGAGGAGACTTCAGAAGGGCACAGGGGTATAAGCTTTACAGTGACAGAGATAAAACTCCAGATGCCTGCTGTCTACAAGATTAACTCAAAAATAAAGGAAAAGTAACCCTCCTATATACAAACAAGAAACGGGCTGAGAAAGAAATCAGGGAATCAACATCCTTTACAATAGTCTCAAATAATATAAAATATCTTGTTGTAACTCTAATCAAGCAAGTGAAAGACCTGTATGACAAGAATTTCAAGTCTTTGATGAAAGAAACTGAAGAATATATCAAAAGATGAAAAGATCTCTCATGTTCATATATCAATAGAATTAACATAAAAATGACCATCTTACCTAAAGCAATCTACAGATTCAGTGCATTCCTCATCAAAATCCCAACACAATTCCTTTACAGACTTTAAAAAACAGGACTCAACTTCATATGGAAAACCAAAAAAATCTTAGTATTGGGGACTGCAGACCAACAGACCCTGAATTTCCTGTAAACAACTTGTTTTTCTCTGCTCGAAGCAGCCTACAGCTGCTCTGAGCAGGAGACACTGATGGCAGGGAAATGGTTTCTGATGGGTCTGCAGCTGAAAGATCTCGAGAGCTGGGGCGTGGTCAGAGCCCTATATAAGCTTCCCCGGAGCACAGTAAAGTTGGCATTCTTGTATCAAGGATGACCCATGTTCTTGTGTGTCTGTCTGTGTGTCTTTGTGTGTTTAAATCTCCAGCCTAGTTTCCATATTGTGGGCAGTACAACTTAGGATAGCTAAAATAATCCTGTATAATCAAAGAATTTCAGGAGGTATCATCATCCCTGATTTCAAGCTCTACAACATAGCTATAGTAATGAAAATCACATGGTATTGGCATAAAAACAGACAGGTGGATCAATGGCATTGAATCAAAGACCCAGACATAAATCCACACACCTATAAACAACTTATTTTTGACAAAGAAGCCAAAATTATACAATATCAAAAAGAAAGCATCTTCAATAAATTCTTGTGTGCAAATGTGTAAATGAGGGGTCACCGTAGCACAAACTCATTGGAACACAAACAGCATCCATGTACATGCATGCATAAACACACACACACACACTCCACACACAAATGCACACACACACACACACACACACACACATATCATGGACCAGAAGCTTCATAGCCATCATGGCAGGCATTTTCAAGTACCAGAAAGTAGAAGGAGGCCACAGAGAGCAAAGCTGACAGTAACTGGATAGGGAAGGGAAGAAAGTGCCCTCAAATAGCCCAGCCATGTTAATCCCCTGTGCTTCTCTGTAAGAACCAGGACAGTTGTGGGTCTCGTGTACAGCATTCTTCAAGGCCAAAGAAGTCAGGTACTCGCTTCTCTCCTTTGGCTCACGATAGGACTCACAGGACACAGGGCTGTGCCATCCTGTGGGACAGGTGCACATGTAAGGTGCACCGACTCCACACGCTCTTGAGCGCATCTGCTCCCAGGTATTTTGCAGCACCAGCGTTCTGGAACTTAGGCTCAGCCATGGAGTCCTCACAAAGAAATCCTTCCTAGTCCCTGAAGAGTCGCCCAACTAGATGTTTCTGTGTCAGGTTGGGATCCAGACCCTCTGACCTCCCATGATGTCATCACCCAGAGAAGAATCTCTGGGTGTTGCTTTCCCAAATCATCTCTGCAAAGCTGTAATAATCTTCAGGAGCCTCAGATTCCACCAGTCCAGTTGTTCAACAAAGGGAAAGTTGGCATGCTTGACTATGTTCTGTGACAACAGGTCAGGTCAAGTCTACAAACCTCTCAAAGGTAACTGTTGTCAGTCATGAGGGTAGACCTGAGTACCCGGATGCTCATGAAGCCATTATTAGCATTAATACAGAATTAATGGGAGTAGGTGGCAACCCAGAATGTCATACTGTCCCACTGACCATAGCAGTATCTTAATATTCAGGGGACCAGAGGGAGTGTGTTCTAAGCCCATCTTACTGGGAATATCTTGCAACACCTTTCCAGTTCCAGAAGATACAACCAGCAATGGGTAGAACCACAATGGCCCCTTAATAACCTGTTTGTAATCAGAGGTAGAACTTTCACTTCCCATCCACATGGTCCCAAGAAACTTATATTAATTACAAACTTTCTGGCCTATATCTCAGGCTTATTACTAAATAGCTCTTATATTTAAATTAACCCATTTCTATTCATCTATGTATCCCCACGTGGCTGTGACTTTTACCATCTGCTGGCATCTTATTTCTTGGGCAACTGCTCACATCTCTCTCCCCTGTCCTTCTTCTCCCTGTATTTTTATTTTGGCTTTCCCACTTAGCTATATTATGTCTTGCTATAGGCCAATGCAGCTTTTATTACCAACCAATGAGAGCAACATAAATTCACAGCATGCAGAAGGGTTATCCCACAGCCCCTGCTCTTAATTTGGGGAGCATCAACCAAATGCTACTAAGTCACCCTTTTTTTTCTAAATATTGTGACCCAAAAGCAAGATGATACGAGCATGGGACATCAGAGGTCATTGCTCCCATCAGTGATGACCTTTATGAAGAGATGCGTTTCCTGTCATCCCGTTCCACACACTTAAGCCAACGGTGGAGATGAACACATCCTTGTGGAATTCAGCAAATGATACAATTACTGACTCTAACAGCTGCTGTATTTCCAGATGTTTTTTTTTCCTCCTCACTGAACTGATACGATTCATCGGGACACATACATCACAGTGCTACTGAGTTAGCAGGTGTGTCTCTGCCACAGGAAGTCAGGAAACAGACCGAGTTTTTAACATCCCTTCATTTACTAGAGCAGCGGTGGCTGTCGGGTTATAGATGATGTTTCAATACACGCTTAGGGTTTCCTCACATCTGAGTTACAGCAGTTCCAGATTGAATGCAGCCTAATTATACCACGTTCCCCATAATAACTCATACAACTGTCATCACAATTGACAGCAAGTTTTCAAATAAAGGTTAATGAATACAAAAGTGACTAGAATCCATAGCAGAGCCTCCAGCGCAGAGCGTTCAAAGGGGCTGCTGGCCTAATTACCTTTAAACTTCTACTCAGGTGAGCACAATTGCTGAGTCTTTTCCACTGCTCTATCCAGTGTATAAATCTTGTGACAAGCATGTCCTTACCTTCAAATGGGATGAAAAATTATATTTCGGATCAAGTTTCTTGCTGTGTTGTGATTGGTAGCTCCATCTTATCCAAGATGGAAATCTGACATCCAAACCCTGCACACTATGTCTCCTGGTCTCTAAATGCTAAATGGATGGCTCATTTGGGGGTATGGTATGCAGGGTTGTTTTCTCCTCTCTAAAACAAAATATACTGCCCGGGGCTTAATTTTTTCTCATACCAATCAATTCTGACCCTAAAAATTTCTATATTAAAATCTCAAAGCAAAAATATTGCCAGAGCTCCAAGAGGAAGCAGATCCCTGCCCAGGTCAGCTCTCTGCTGAAATGCTAAGTGTCCCCTTCCCCTGGGGTGGGAAGCAGTGCAGGTAATGGATTTCAGTAGGGCAGTGCTCTCAGAAGGCTTCAGTTAGTTTCTGGTGGATATCAATTTCTTGAAGAAAAGAGAAATGAATTGCTTTAGATACGCTATCTTTCTTCTAAGAGTGCTACTAATTAATCCAAGAAAACCAGGCTTTCCGTAATGAAAATCAATAAACACTAACCAAAATCTACAGACTCAGGGATTGGATTTGTCCAGTATTTCTTTGTTACATTGAGCAGACTCTCTAGTACCTGATCCATAATCAATTATGAATCACGTGGCTTATTCACAAGCTCAGCAGGAGCCTGCGGAGTAAATATGTTTTACAGAAAATCTGTAGGGGTTGCTCCTGTTTGCTTGAAAATCAGAAAAGGATTACTTTAATGTATAGCATAAATATGGATTTATAATATTTGCCTGTAAATCTGGAAGTTTAAAAGAAATCCCCTAAAACAGTGATAGGATTGCACGGCTAAAAATGCTTTGAAGGTAATATGGCTAACTCATCCAGCTAAACTGACTGAGCCGCACCTTCATCTGTACCACAGAACCACATACTGCATGGTGCTGAAGGATGAAGACTTTGTATCTCATTGATCTGGAGACTGAAAGGGCCAATACCAAGGTGTTGGCAGAATCAGTGTAAGATGGGGTCTATTCTCTGCATCCAAGATGGCAGGTTGCTGCCAGGCCCTTGTGGGCAAATGGATTAGTCTAAGACTGGCAGCCTGGGATCCTGTTTGCAAAGGTGCTTCCATTCACTAGGGTGTAGCCCCGTGACTCATGGCCTCCTGAAGCCACCAGCTTCTCATACTGTCACTTGGTGATTACATTTCAATACATGAATTTTGGAGCAGTGTTTAGATTCACACCCTAGAAAATGCTGGCTACTTTCTAGGCACTGTGGCACCCTGGGAATCCAAGAATTCATGAGCCATTTTTTTTTTTTTTTGCTGAATTGTGAGCTTAACTGAAAGGGAAAATATAAGTGATAAAAAAAAGCATATAACAAAATATTTCAAAACCTAAACAAAAATCACAAAGTAACATTCCGAGGAGAATTGGTGAAGGAAAACCCTAGGCTAGCGAGGAGATGACATGCCTTAGGGGTTTTATTATGTGATATTTGATCTGTAAAAAACAAATTTTACATGTGTGCATAACAGGTAGATAGGTAGATATAAAGAAGGAGAAAGAAAGGAAGGAAGGAAGAAAGGAAGAAAGAGAGGGGGAGAGAGAAAGGGAGAGAAGGAGGAAGGCAGGAGGGCAGGCAGATGGAAAGACAAACAGATAGATAGGATAGATATAAATATGGATATTTGATAGATGATAGTGGTCTTGCTGTTCTGGAACTGTGGTCCATTTCCACAGTGGCTCTCCACCTTCCTAATGCTGTAACTTTAATACAGCTCCTCATGTTGTGGTGACCCCCATCCATAAAATTAATTCATTGTTTCTTCATAGCTATAATTGGGTTACTGTTTTGAATCATAATGTAAATATCTGATATACAACCCCTATAAAAGTGTTGTTCAGTCCCCAAAGGGTTGTGGCTCACAGGTTGAGAACCACTGCTTCAACCGATTTTGTAGCCTATAGGACCACAGGCTAAGCCAAGAAGCTAAGAAGTGTGAGAATAACACTACTGAGTTTACACAGAGCCTGAAGACTTCCAGAAGTAACAGGATTGTACCAAGTGAATTTTGTTAAATCCTCCAGGATCACTGCTTACGACCTTGATCACCATGGTTTGCTCCATTTGCTTTCCGACACATCCCAAGTCCTCCTGTCCAGGGATGGCACTACCCGCAGTGAGCTGTGTGCTCCCACACCCATCATCAATTAAGAAAATGCTCCGTATGCTTGCCAAAGGCCAATCTATTAGGACCTTTCTTAATGAGGTTTCCTCTTCCCAAATGACTCTAGCTTGTGTCACAGGGGGGAAAAACTAACCAGGACAATACAGAGTATGATGACAGATGATCAATAATAAACAAATGATAGCTATATGACAAACAGATAAGAGATAAAAGCATAGATAGGACAGCTCATACATATTCAAATATACAACAGTCATGCACTTACCAAGGGTGGGATTTTAAAGACCTGCTTCATGTGACAGCAGAGTTATCAAATCTGAGTTCTTAAGATTATGGGCAGTCTGGAAAACCCACAAGAATGACTCCTAAGTTCTAGAGGCGAAGTTTTGTCCTTTGAAACACCTTATTCTTTATTCTGAAGTATTCCCCTGAGTCCACGAGCTCATGGATATACAGGACATTGCCTTGCTCAGTCTACCAACCGCCAATAACTCCACAAAAGATAAGGGAAAACTGGTTGACAAAATCAGTGGGCACCAGAGAAGTGATCCATTTATGGAGAATATTGAGTCTGCCCCACTCAAGATAACTGCTCTCCTATAGAAGATGTGAAATTTTCTTGCCACAACCTCAAGACCTGAAGTCAAATGACATCTCCAAGTCTATCCCTTGCCAAGTGAAACCCGTCTTTTTAATAATTTAATGGTCATGTGTTTGTGATAAATAATGTTTCCCCTTTGGGATGCCATTTGGGGCATGCAACTCCACACTTTGTTTTTGAAATGTGCTTCTACTGGAAAGGATCATCTTGTTAAATCATTATTTCTCTAGGAGCTCCAGAGGACGACAAAGAGAGGATGAGCTGCCTCCTTGGATGACAGATTGTAGGGTGACCAAGAAAGGAACCTTGCTGGCTTTACATTGCTGCTAACAAAGGTTTGAAGCTCCCTTTCTGCATGATCATATCTCACAGTTTGCTCATGGAACAGCATCCCTGACTGTAGGAAGTAGCTTGTTAGCTGTCCTTCTTGAGAACACAGAGAAATTCACAAGCAATTTGGAAGATGCTTAAGCAAGATGGGAAAGGTGGACAGTAAGACTTAAGGCCACTTTAAAAACTCAGACTCGTGCTGGTGACAAACATCGAATGCATAGGGAAGCATATACACCCTCACTGTAACCCAAATTGTCATATGGCTCCTTATCCAGTAAAAGGGAACTCTATTCTCACTCAATTTCTGAGAGTCTATCAGCAAAACACACACTCAGAGAGAGAGAGAGAGAGAGAGAGAGAGAGACAGATAGACAAAACCCTTCCTTAGCCATGTTTAAGAGCAAATAGAAGTTAGTTCCTTTGAAATTATATATTTGATTTTTAAAATTTATATATTCATTTGCATATTTTCATAGGCTGATTTTACAATTATATTTTATCATCTGTTGTTTCATGGTGGAGATAATTATAGCTACCAGCTGTATTAGGGGAACATGTCCCTTTGTACCCTGTTTAAAGACAACAGCACTAAACTTGACATTTCTAGTTCACACTATGAAAAGAAATTCTTATGTATCATTTGAGGTTTTAAATTCACATTAACAGTTTATATAAGTCGTGGTATTTGCGGAAATCTGTCTCTGGTGTGGTTCAATGACACAGAAAAGTGTACTTTCACTAGTTCACTAGTTCCTGTTTCCCCCTATCTAATCTTTTTGTAAAAACGAGTCTGTCATGGTTTGGACATGAAACATCCCCCATAGGCTGTGTTATGGTTCCTACAGTTTTCTCCTTGGTTTGATCACAGAACTCAGGTAAAGAGCAGATTGTAGGAACATTATTGGAAAGATTAAGTACAGAGGAAGGCACATAGGCGGGGGCCAGAGGTGTCTATGGGTCTTTGTTTTTGTTTTACGTGTAAAAGTGGGGAGTTCACTACTATGAGAAACACTTTTATTATTTAATGTCAAAGTTTATTATGGCAATATGTTAAAATATGACAGGTGAACTGAATATAATTTGGTTGAAAGTCATTAGGGATGAGAGGGATCCTTAGGCAACTGTCTGTTACCACCAGCACAGTTAGGACTGACAGAAGTTTAGCCACAGTATGCTCTGACCATCCGTCTTATCTCCCAGTCTTGGATCAAGAATAAGAAAGGGCACTGGAGAGAAACTGCAAAGGCAGCCAGAATGTTATTTATGTCTGGGAATGGTGGAGACCTAGAGACTAAGGATCTCCACCCACCTTTCCCTCCTCACTGTGGAGACAGGATGGAGGGAAAGCATTATAGCAATTAAAACCACACACTCTGAGAAGGTCAGGGTGGGAGTCCCACTACCAGCATCTCCTCCTACAGAATCTAGAGGTCAGTCACATAACATCTTGGACCACAAACTTGTTAGAGCAAAACTAAGAGTAGAAATGCCTGCTTTGGAGTTTGGCTGGAGATATTAACCACAGAGGATGACGCCAGTACCACTGGACACTCAGTAAGCACAAGCTAACTATAAGTGGGTATCCACCTCAGCACCCCACCCAGCAAGACTAAGCAATGGCATGGGTAAGGCAGAAGAATGCTTGAATGGAAATGGGTACACCCAGGAAAAAAAGTCATCACTTCTGTAAAGAAAATGAAAAGAAGGAAGAAGATAAAAAAAATAATGAACAAAGGGAAGGATATAAGGCTGAAGGAAGAAATGGTATTTTTTCCCACAATACTATATCAGTAATTATTTAAGTAAGATGACAAAATACATGTTTTATGAACTGCCTTAACTTATTTTAATAATATATAAAGACATTAACAACTATCAAGACAGAAATCAAATCCTCTGAACAATGCCCACAGTCTCAAAAGTGGACAGCACCACTCCATCGAATGCGACCTTTCTTCTTGCTGTTCTACAGAGGGAACCAGAGCCCTGCGCATATTAGGCAAGCACTGTGCCTCTTGGTCCCACCCCAGCCCCGGAAAAACATTTATGATAGGAGATCTGACAAAACAACTTATTAGTAACTATATTTTTAACCTAAATCTACTTTTAATAATTGTATGAACTTTAGAAATAAGGTTTCTCCTTTATAAGTAAGGCCTTATACTTTTCTTATTATGCTTTTCTAAGTCCAGGCTAAGTGACACACTTTACAAGACCACTTGTCTCTAAAAATCTATGTGATAGAAGAGGCATAAATGATTGCTGTGGGTGCTCCTTTGGCCAATAGCCTTTAAGATACCAGCCCACTTGGGTATGGCCTCTTATACTATAAATGCAGCTGTACAGCGTATGCTTGCTCTCTTGCTTCCGGCTTTCCCTTCCAGCTGCTAGACTCTGTTCCTGTTCCCCCCATTCATGCAGAGGACTGTGATCTAGGACAGTGATCTGTGAGTTCCCCCCAAAAATAACCTTTCATTATATGTAATTCTGAACTAGTGTGGGATTATTTTGTAACTTCTGTCATCATCTGGCGCCTGAACAGGGACCAGTCCACACTTTTCGGGATCAGTTCGCCAGCAGTGTAGCACACTGGGCATTGACTCTCCTGCCTGTGGCTCAGACACACCCGGGCCCACAAACCCCATTCAAGTGCTCCAACGCTGAACCTCCCAACAGCCCATAAATAAATCACACTCCGTTTACCGACGATCTCTATGGGTAGTCAGACTTGCAGGTTTTTGAACTCTTAACTTCAAGGATATGAAAGTGGCTTAGTCAGTGTATATTGTAGGTACCCAGGCTGGAAATCCCAGTAGCCATGGTGTCAGCCCTTTTTTCTGAAGGACACTTCCAGCACCTCCCGTGCAGTGAGCCTCCACAGGAGGACTAAGGATCTCCACCCACCTCTCCCTCTAACACCGAACACTGAAATCCCCCCAATGCACACCTTCCTTCACGGAGTCAGGCATGCTCCTCCTGTTCAGATTTTAAGCAGTCTATACAATCTCATTGTTTTACACGTGATGCTCACCTAAACACCTTACCAACAAATTAGTAAGTAAATAACCCTGTCATTCCCCAGTTTCGGTGTGGCCATGTCTTGAAATGGGGTCATTTTCCTTGTGCCGCAAAAGCTCCCGTTAATACTTCCTTGGACACAGTCCTGCCGGTGTATTCTATTGCCTTTTTATTTTCCTCTTTTATTGAATTCTTTTTAATTGTTTTGCTTAGACAGTCATTAGCCTCATCTTGACTTCCATTGGCTGAGCAGGTTTTGCTGGTTGGTTGGTTCCTTTTAGTATTAAAAGGTGTTGTCCTCATGTCCTTGGAGCCATCACTGTGGATCAGACGTCAGCTTTAGCCTACTGCTGTGTTTGCGGATGATCTCATCTCTGACTTTAACCAACGGTCTCTCTGTCTAGCAACAGTTAGACTTTTTCCTTTAGCAAAAAGCAATTTGGATTGTAATGTTGTCATGAGATTTCCTTTGTACTCCTACAACATCTTCATATATATGATATGTATTATATATAATGATTTTGATAACATATAATGAGCTGTATGCAGATATAGATATAGCTATGACTCTCTTTCCTTATTGCTTGGCTAGGATAGGATACCCTTAAATCTCTAGCTGATCCTGTTGAGCAAGAGTTCCCAAATTCCTTGTGATTTCACTGCTTGGAGCCCAGCTGCACTGCAAAAGGTCCTCTGATTATCTTAGGACTCCACTCTTTGATGAGAAACAGGCAGAACACAGAGGAAGAGCATTCGCTGGATTTGCCTTCCTTCTTGGAGTCCTTCTAGCTCCAGCTCAGTCCCATTTACATGGTTTTCTGTTGGATTCTGAGGCTTTTGTGGTTGTTATCTTGTTTTCCAGTAGGACTGAGCAAGAGTGTTCGCTGCACAAGCAGCTTCATGGGAATAAGAAATGCAACTTCCAATCACAGAACTATAATGATTATGTTAACGATTTAATTATCTTTGCTTTAAAAATGACAAAATCCAATCATCTTTCATCTTAACACACTTCTTCCAGCACCTGACAGTGAGTCTAAACGTGAGGACAACTTCACAGTGAGCACGGAAATCATGAAGACAGATGACTCCATTTAAAAGGCTTGAATGTGTTGGCAACATGCCCTTACTTTGACTATCCTTCATTTTTTTTTCCCAAAGAAAAAATAAATTACACATCTAGATATGTGTTTGGTTAACATCATTCTGGAAGAAATTTGAATGGCAAGCCCTTGATTCTGAATCTAAAAGGCTCTTATGTGATGCCTGGGTTTTAATGGGCTAAATGACATACTTTACAAGACCACTTGTCTCTGAAAATCTATATGATAAAAGATGCCCAAATGACCAAATGCAACCTATAAAGAAATCACATTCAATTTACCCTGAATATCTATGACTAGCTAGACTTGACGGTTTTTGAACTTTTAACTTCAAGGACCTTCAAGTGATTTGCCCAATTTACATTAGTGGTACTCAGGCTGAAAATCCCCAAGATCTAATAAGACACTGTCAGTGTAAAAGACCCTGCTGGATAGGGATTAATAAACTTAAAGAATGTATCTTATTTCCTTTGAAATAAAAATAAATTTTAGATGGAAATCACAAGATCACGTGGCAGGACCACAGAGATGACTTCATAAAATACACTGGAGATCACCAGGAATTCAGGATGCTGGGGGATAATCTGACTTCCACCTCTATTTAAAGAGCCTCTGTTAGGTGAAGCTTAGCTTCTAGACCAATGTGCATGGGATCTTCCCACTAGACCCGTCCTTCCTGCAGCTTCTTGTTGGGGGCCCATGTGTTGATATGACATAAACTTCCCCTCCCAATCAATTCATTGGATGGTTGATTTTTAACTTTTAAGTCTTATTAAGAAGTGGTTTACATCCCCCACAATTCACCCACTGAATATGTGCACTTGGATTTCAGCATGTTCACAGTTACGTACCCTACACCACAACCAGCAACCACAACCACTGAATGTTGTCACTAACTGGGAAGAAGCTTGGGTCCTGGCGCCATATCTCTGTGTTGTCCCTCTTCCTCCCACTGGCCCACCTTCTACCTCCACAGAGGTACAGATGCTACACCCCATGCCCTTTGTGACCAGTGTCTCTCCCTTGACATACCCTCCTCAAAGGGCATCCAAATTGGAGCATATTTCTATAATTTATATAATTTTATTGTCAAACAATATTCTGTCATGCAGACATACACGTTTTATTTACTTATTTGAGATCTGATGGTTGTTAGAATGATTTCGCTTTCAACTATTATGAGTCACATTGCTTTGAACATAGGTTTTATCCCATTTTTTTTTTTTTACTATTATGTAACACCTGGGGCTGTATGCCTTATAAGAAAACAGGTCTATTCAATTCATAGTCTTATACACTGAAAGTCTAAACCACAGGGACCTCTTCAGCTTCATCACTTTAGTGATAGCAGTGAGGACAGAGATGAGAAAGAGATCACTTCTCAAAATGAGAAGGCAGAGGGGTACCAGGTCCCTCAGTGAATCTAAGGAATTTAAACTTGCCTCTGCCTCTTAAAGCTCTCATCACCTCCCAATAGTACCACTCTAAAGACCAAGCTACTGGCGTTTGAACCTTTGTGGGGAGAGACCCATGAGACCATATGTTAACCATAACACCAAATAGTAATAAAAATATAGCTTAAATTTTAATTGGTATCTATATAACTGGGAGAAATTCTGAGAGTGTTAGGAACTAACCACATTTGTGCCCAGACTCGCCTTGACTACACTGTCCTTCAATGCTTTCCAATAGTGTCTCCCATGTTGGTGTGCAGTTTTGAACATGTACTGTTAGGTTTATGTTTAATTCCTATGTGGTATATATTTTAGCTTCTCCTGATCACATTTGGCTGGTTTGGAAGGTTGCCAGGGAGCCAGGTAACAGGCTAGGAGGGGCCTGAGTGGACAGACATGCTTCTGTCCCTTATTTAAACAGTTTGATGTCAGCTTTCTACAGTTAGCTTTTCTGGGTTAAGGAAACCCTTAGTGCTAGAAGTTCTTCTGAACTGATTAATGCATGCCACTTTTTACAAAGGGCTGCACCCACCAACACAACTAAACTTTTCCCATTTTAAATCTGGTAGTGACTTCTAATGTTTTTCTTCTTGATTGCCTCTCTCTCCATGAGGAAACAAAAATGAACTTGTAAGGTCCATGTTTTAGGACAACATCAGCTCCTTTCTGCTAAGACTTCTGATGTCCTGGCATTATGCTTCCAGCAGCTGCTCCTGTGGCTTTGGCATCCACATCATTCCAACTTGGTGACTTAGAAAAGTAAGATGTCCCCCACCCCTTTTTTGCCTCTCTGTTGGGGAAGTTTGGGCTTCTCTTTGAAGGCTGGATGGAAGTCATCCGGAAAATTATCTAAGTGTGGTAGCACTCGCCTGTAAAATTATCTGGGGCTGGGAAGTTCCCCTGGGAATCTTTTAAACCACGAACTTCATTCCTTTAATAAGATTATTTAGACCTCCACAGTCTTAAATCACTTGTGGCAGAACTTCCCACTTAATAACTTTGACATTATTGTAAAGATTTGTACTTTATCTGACATTTATAAAATAAAGAATTTTATCTAATGCTATGAGCAATTAACATAATATTATGTATTTCCTGAATTTTAGTATCTGCTACTCTGTCCAAACTTGTTTTGATGTTATCATCTCTATTTCTTTTTTCTTTTTCATTGGATTACCAAGTTACATTTTATTTTATCTATCTGTTTTGAAGAATGGGACCTCCTGATCCTCTGTGTGATCTGTGAAATTTTAAGGACTTGGTCATTTTAACGGCCTCCCTTTAGGCATGCCCCCCCCTCTTTTTCTTATATCTTTACACTTCATTTTTATTCATCCTTCGATTTTTTTTAATACAGTGCTTTCACCCGTTTTTGTCTTTCACTTAATCTAAATTTTTATTAATGTTTTCGGTAAGGATAAAAATAATAGATGTCATTGTGAAATTTCACAATACATATCATTGCACCTTGCTCCTCCCTCTTGAAGCTCCTTGATGGCCTCCATGCTCTCCTTGAGAGGGTCCCTCCTTCTTTCTACACACACACCCATCCTATTGCCCTTCCTTGATCATCCATCATTCTGTTTAAACCCCTCCCTCTCCCACGTGACCTCTCCTCCACAGTCATATCTTACATGACTAGTTTTTATTTTTAATCTAGCATCTGCATATGAGAGAGCGCACACAATCTTGGGGCCTCTAAGCCTGGCTTCTTGGCTTAGCATGATGACCTGCAGTTCTATGCACTACCTTAGAAATGACAGGATTTCATTTTTCCTGCCCTGGAAGGCAAGCACGTCCTCTGAAAGATTCAAGTCCACCTAACACACCCTCTGTTGCCTCATGAAAGGTTCTGAGAGGGACAAGGACAGAGGCCAAGACAAGGATCAAAGGAAAATGGATGAGCCGGGCGGTGGTGGCGCACGCCTTTAATCCCAGCACTCGGGAGGCAGAGGCAGGCGGATCTCTGAGTTCGAGGCCAGCCTGGTCTACAAGAGCTAGCTCCAGGACAGGCTCTAGAAACTACAGGGAAACCCTGTCTCGAAAAACCAAAAAAAAAAAAAAAAAAAAAAAAAAAAAAAAAAAAAGGAAAACGGATGAGATTGCTCTCTGTCTGACTGTGTATCAGGAACAAGAGTATGGAACTTGTGAGCTCAGCTACCTCTGTGCTGTAGGAACAGCCGAAGAGCCACAGCCGAGACTCCCGCACCCGCTTCCCTCCTGAAGACAGAGTCATGACATATGTTTCTGTTTGCCTTAGTGATTTGTGCAGGATAGAAGCCAATGGGCAGAAAAAATTCACAGACCACAAAATTCAAGACAAAGCTTCATGGAGTTTCCTAATTAGAGAGGCCTTCAGAACTTTCTGGATTGTTACTGAAGGGCAGTGGTTTGCTCTGAGGTCCCAGTCTAAAACTAATTCACAAAAACATTTACAACAAGACTGTTTTGGCTGGTTTGAGAAAGAAACAAATAAAAAGCAAACAGTTAACGATCCCAACTGCTGAACCGATCTTAGGGTGATCTCCCCTCTCCAAGGCTGCTGGGCTTTTTCCTCCCATGTAGCCAATTAGCAGCACTAATGGGACAAGACTCAGATTAATTACCGCACAAGCCAACCCCTAATGTGTTCCTCCTGTTCTTCTCAGCAGCCTGCCTGTCAAGCAGGCTTTAAGAGTATCAAGGAAACAATACGGCAGATCGATCTGGAGAGCGTAGCCCCTTCTTTTATGGCATCCACCTCTGGCATGTGCAGAAGGCTGGACCAGGCCAGCTGCCAGCAAGGACTCGGGAGGAGGGGAGTGGATAATGGGTGAGATGAGATTAATCACCCAATGCACTTACTTTCCCTGGATCAATCAATTGGTTATAAAATGACCTCACTCTGCTCCTTGCAACAACTGCTTTAGCCTCAATAAGAGCTTAACATAGGAGATTACAATCTTGTGAGTTGTGGGGGTGTGTGTATGCATATACACATATGTGTGCACATGTGTAAATGCACGATTGGGTGTATTGTGTAATCATGCAGTATACATGCACATGGGTGTGTGTGCATGTGGAAGTCAGAGGTCAGCTTCAGATGTTGCTCCTCAACAGCCATGCACATTCTCTTTAGAGACAGAACTCTCAGCATGACCTGGGATTCACGGATTAGGTGACACTAGCTGGCTAACAAGCCCCAGCAACCTACCTATTGCTGTCCTAAACCCCCCCCCCCCCCCCCGAGTGTGAGGATTATCACACTTAGCTTCTCTCATGGGTCTGGAGATCAAACTTAGGTCTTCAGGCTCATGTGGTAAGAACTTTCTGGAACAAGCCATCTTCCAGTCTTGTAACTAACATGCTGACTACTGACAGGCTGCAGCCACACCATGCAGGAACCTGCAGCTCTGCCTGCCTGATGCACAGGACCAACCTGAGAGATTAGGACAGCAGGTTCACCTGTGTGTCTAGGTGGAGCGTGTACTTTGCTCAGAATGAGTAGTCCGGTCACTTCCATGTGTTGTGTGTACCCCACCTCTGCATGGCCCACCTCTTGAGTACATGCATGGAATGGCAAAAGGAAGCCACAACTATTGGGGCTAGATGACAAGTAGGTGTGTGTGTGTCTATATAAATTTCTATGGGCCATGTTCATTCAGGAGCCTACAGAGGCCAGAATCAGGGGTCAGATCTCCTGGAATTACAGGCAGTTTGGAGCTGCCATGTGCCAGATATGCTAAACCATCTCTCCACCCTTTATGCTGGGTTTTTAACTGATTGTTTTATAGGAAGAAGGTAAAGTCACTCAATGTTTTTAACCATACAGACTTAAACTGTATTATTTTATTGTTGCTGTTGTCCAGCATAGTCAAATATTTTGAGTGGTTCCTGAATTATCTTGGTCTTCCAGCAAGCCTTACTTGGCACAGCCTGGGCTTCAGTGGGCCCAGTTGCCTGGATTTTGGACTCACAGGTTTGCGGACTGTCACTCACTTGTCTCTCACTAGAGCTGAATAAGGGCTGAAGGAACTTAATTTGCTAGGCTTCTAAAACTTTCAAAGGAAGAGGACAAGGTGGGGGAGGGAGGGAAGGAGGGAGGGAGGGAGGAAGGGAGGGAGGGAGGGTGGGAAGGAAGGAAGGAAGGAAGGAAGGAAGGAAGGAAGGAAGGAAGGAAGGAAGGAAGGAAGGAAGGAAAAAAGCAGTGGGCATGGGACCTTATGGACCTTATCCTCCTAGGGAAGTGTGGCTGAGCCCTTACATACGCATTCTCACAGCGCCACCTGCTGGGAGTCTGGAGTAGAGGGTGCTCCGTGGGTGTAATTGATCACAGCTCTAATTGGATGGGGAAATAACAAGCAGATGAGGAAATATCCACAGATGTCAAATACAGAGCTAGCCTTTTAGATGGAAAGAAACCGGAAAGGGAGAACTCTAACATTCCCAAAATTAGGGCATATTATGACTCTGGTCACACGGCATTCAACACCACAGTCACCCACAGTTGCCTGGATGGGTTTTGAAGACCCTGAAGAAAGTGCCACGCTTAACTGCCCCTTTCTATTGTTAAGTCCCCTACTGCAGGCTTATTACCCAAGCCTGACTCAAGGCCTGTTTGTATCCACTGTGAATCTTCCCCTTGGCCTGTGTGTCTCTGTCCAAAACACACAACTTCCTAAAGTATTGCCTGCACGTCCTTGGCAGTCCCATCCCTGTCTGCAGTTTTTGGGTGCTTCTGCCTAAGTGACAGCCATCTGGCAAGTGTCCCTACCACACTCTGACTCTCTAGGGATAGGACCTGATGAACACTCGGCATGCCTTGGGTTACTTAAAGGGAACAAATGAACACCTTTTAATTACTGATGACTTTCAGGCCAACACCCACTGCCAGTTCATTTCACAAGAAAGACATATTCAATATGGATGCCTAACATTTATACTCCAAATGTACTTCATGCTAAGTTGAAGATGCCATTAGCCTGTCTCGACAGCCCAGTGAAGGGTCTCTATGGTGTTCTGTCACTCTGGACATTTTCTCTTTAGCACTTTTGAGTTCACTGCCACTGCATGCCATGACATGGGTGTGGCGGTTTGCAAACTGATGATAGAAACAGTGGACATGAAAAATAAAACAAACAAACAAACCTTGTTTCCACTGTCTGAGTGAGAAGCTTCCAAAACAACAAACATAGAGGTTTACTGGAAAACTTGCCTGGAAGAGGCCAACATGCTGGCCCAGGGCCCTGCCACCTTGGCCTTGGTGGAAACCTGTCACTGCTGCTGAAAGTTCCTCAAACGATGTCAGACTTAGACCAGTCCTTTTGAACTAAAGGGGAAACTGGGACTAGAGAGAAAGGAGAGCGGCCAATATGCTCAAAGTCATGGAAGCTGATGCGTTTGCCTCGACCAGAGCCACTTCGGGCTCCTGTCAATCCCTCTTCCTACTTTCATGAGCAGCCTTCCGCGGCTGGAGGATCTGTTATGCTTTGCTGTCCCCTCCACATTCTTAACAGGCTTCCTTTAGAAAAATGGAGATCACCAGGAGAATTTCAAAGAAACTATAAAACTCACCAAATTTTAAAAAATACCATAAGCCCACAAGGTTTTATGTTCATAGAAAAGGTAAAAGCTAGCTCTATATGAAGACAGCAGAAGTTTGAGATCTCTGAAGTTCTTAGCCAAAGAAGCAGCCGCCTTTAGGAATTGGTGACAAACTCTGTGGGGTTCCACACAAATAAAGTGTAACATCCCAAAGGATCAATGGGCAATGGGCATCTCCAAACTGATGCTGATGTTTGGGAGGTCGTGAAAAGCAATGTTTCCTGGTGACATTTCTGGACCCCAGCATGGGAATGCCTGGAGTCCCCTCCTTTGGAGTCATGTTTTGCAGAGGGATATTCTTACTCAGCTCAGGCCTCAATTAAGGTCCAGAATCTTCTAGGGCTGCTCGTACACAGTCTGCAGAGGGGTTATGTGCCACCCTTCACAGCCAGGGCTGACGTCCCCGCCTAGCTTTAGAAGGGAAGGGAAGCCAGATGCCTCTGGGCTCTGCAGCCTGGAAGATGACCATGCAGGCCACCGAGCTGCATCCAACAACAGGACAGCCACTGCTGCATGCTGGGCAGGATCCTCAGAGCACAGGATGCTGCAAGGCTAGAAACAGACACTTTGGGTTCCAGATAGTTTAAAGAAATACCCTAGTCCTATAAGTGAATAGCATGGATTGTTGTCTCCGATAATCCACTGGGTCAGTTCAGACTTTATACACTAGATAGTTCCAGACTGTGTTTTCATTCAAATAAAAGGAGGATACAGAGTGAACTTACGTAGACCCTCAAGAACCCCTACTAGCCAACATTATGGCTGAAGGATGCAAAGAACACCTTCCCGTGGACTTTATCTTCTTAACTCTTATTTATCTCTTTTGACAGATTCCTCAACAAATATGGTTCCATCGCACTGACCTGCCAAACCTGACACAAGCCCCACAGTGCCTCTTTACATGAGATTCCTTCCTCATTCTAAGCCACTGGTGTGTGTGTTCTGATGAAACCATCACTTAGAAGTTTAGTCTTCCTTCTACAGAATTCAGATTCAACTCTAGTGGTCACATCACTCTGTATGATCGATATCCCTGCCCCACCCCCCAAAATGATGTTGGTTTGGTTTCAGAATAGAATTCAGTGATTGGTCAGTAAACATAATCACACATCTACCTGGGGTCCATCCCTCTGTGGGACTCATCTCAGGAACATATTTTCAAAGCTAGGGCAGCAGCCAGAAGTTCACAGAAATGTCACGCCTGCCTGTCTGCTATTGTAAGCGGTCCCTGAGAAAACAGGACGCCAGATTGAAAAACATACAGGTCAGTGGCCCTTTCAAAATTATCAAAGGACGTAAATTAAAGAAGAAAACGCTTTCGAAAAGGCAGGCAACCCTCGAATAAATATCTGAGCTGTTGTAGCGGCTTTTGACTTGCTTCCCAAGTCCAATTGTCCTCAACGCTGTCCTTCGAAACTCACCTTCCCCTGCCACAAATAAACCTGCTGATCCAAACGCACCCCAGGTGCGTGTGTGTGTGTGTGTGTGTGTGCGCATGTGTGCGTGTGTGTGTGCGTGTGTGTGCGCGTGCGTGCGTGCGTGTGTGTGTGTGCGTGTGTGTGCGCGCGCGTGCATGTGTGTGTGTGCGTGTGTGCGTGTGTGTGTGCGTGTGTACGTGTGCGTGTGTGTGTGCGTGTGTGTGCGTGTGTGTGTGTGCGTGTGCGTGTGCGTGTGTGTGCGTGTGTGTGCGTGTGTGTGTGTGTTTGCGTGTGTAAGTGTGTGTGTGTGCGCGTGCGTGTGTGTGTGTGTGTGCGCGCGTGCGTGCGTGTGTGCGTGTGTGTGCGCGTGTGTGTGTGTGCGTGTGTATGTTCATTGCGGTAAAATAACACCAATGGAGTGTCTGCCATTTGCAGAGGCCTTAAAAACAACACAGCATAAGGCTAGCATCCCCGACCATGTCCATACTAATCCACATTCATACTGTGACCTCTGCTCACCTTCCCTTGCTCCCATGCCAATCCTGTAACCTTTGTAACAGCCAATATAATTTTGCCCCTGACAGTGACCACCCTCCTGCTTCAGATAAGGGAGTCACAAATGTGGGCTTAAAGTCGCATAGTACAACGTCCCCAGGGCTCAGTTGTTCGTCAGAATTGCCTTCTTTTTCAAAGTATCCCACTACCCCTTGTGTACCATGCTTGTTTATCCAGGCATCAAGGGATGTTGGAGCTTCTCCCACGTCCTTGTCATGGTGAGTGGGTCCGCTGGGACTAGCCAGGGTCTTTACAACTGGCGGTGCTTGGCTCCTATCTACACACGAGTGGTCTCCATAGAACGTGCAGATTTGAAATGACAATCACACACATTCCAGCAATGACACAATCGAAATCCTTGGAGACCTTGGGCTTCTAAGAGGAAATCACGAAATACAAAGATGTCGTTTGCAAGTCTGAAACTGAGGGAGGGCAAGAAGGCTAAACCAGAGCCGTTTAATCCAATGCCCTCAGACTTTGCTTCAGGCAGAAGCAACCAATCCCGCTGGCAGGATCCACAGGTGAAGACAATCTAGTGGGTCTGTGTCAGCCTGGCCCCTGCTTCAGGAGTGGAGGGCACAGACGTGCTGTGGCGGTCTGTGTCAGCCTGGCCCCTGCTTCAGGAGTGGAGGGCACAGACATGCTGTGGCAGTCTGTGTCAGCCTGGACCCTGCTTCAGGAGTGGAGGGTACAGACGTAGCCTGGGCCCTGCTTCAGGAGTGGAGGGTACAGACGTAGCCTGGGCCCTGCTTCAGGAGTGGAGGGCACAGACGTAGCCTGGACCCTGCTTCAGGAGTGGAGGGCACAGACGTAGCCTGGACCCTGCTTCAGGAGTGGAGGGCACAGACGTAGCCTGGACCCTGCTTCAGGAGTGGAGGGCACAGAGGTAGCCTGGACCCTGCTTCAGGAGTGGAGGGTACAGACGTGCTGTGGCAGTCCCGTTTCTGAGAGTCTGCGAACTGGGTGAAAGGTCCGTATTGGCAAAACACCATGGCCATCGTGTGGATGGGAGGAGCTGGGGGAGGGGAGAGCCACTCTGAGAGAGCTTCTGAGGTAGGAGTAGGAGTTGTCCAAAAAAAAGAAACCATGACTCTATTTCACACAGAAGTGGAAAGTACAAATCTGTAGCCCTAAAACGGCAAAGAAATTTGAGGATCGGCAGGTGAAAGGTGGCTATTTTGAAAGAGCAAAATTAAGAGAGTGTTTGGATATGCGTGGTTACCAGGGCGGGGCAGGCTTTAGTCATCATGGCTAGAGGCCCCAGGAGGGTATGAGCCTGGGAGGCTCAGAATGAGATCTACATTTAGAAAAAAATCTCTCCACTACACCGAACTGAGGCAGGGACAGTGAGGGTGGAGATGGCCCAGTGTCAGAGGAATGTGATAGAGTCCCAGGGAAACTCAAGGAGACAGAGGTCTAATAGGGACAGGGGCAGAAATCAGGCGCTAGATGAAAGCAACCAGGAGACAGAAAGTGGGCCAGACATGGGGGAAGAGTCTGCACGCTCATAAATGGACAGGTAGAGGTTTACCTTATTGGGAGGTCCCAGGTAAAACAGCTGGGACCATTGAGAGAGGGTCGGTTGAGACTGAACACCTTCTTAAGTATTGGAGTGACAGGCTCATTTACAACCAAGGTAGGAATTAGCATAGAGGAGGAACAATGGTAATCACGGCTCAACATCAAGATTTTTCCATTCCTGACCTGCGTGGATTGATCCTCGCGGCCATTCTTCTATCTGGTGCTCAGCCCATCACCAGAAGGTCAGCAAAGGTCTCCCTTTCTCACTCATTCTATGTGTGATTGTGGTGTGTGTGTGTGTGTGTGTGTGTGTGTGTGTGTCACAGCAAAGTGGAGTGATTCTGCTGTACTCGTCAACACTTATCACAACAAAACTCTCGAAATGACCAACTTAAAAAGAGCAGTTTGCTCCAACTCACGGTTTGGGTGATTGCCAGGCGTTGGTTAGTTGGTCCCATTGCTTTGGGTCTGAGGAGAGGCAGAGTGTCCCAGTAGGAGAACTCGGTAGGACACAGCAGTTCATCTCACAGGAACTGGGAAGAAGAAAAGAGGGGAGGGTTAACTTCCTCCCACTCAGCGGCACTTCCTGAGGGTTACTTTAGCTGCTAGGCTGAGGGCCTGGCTCTCTCCTCAGCGACTGCAATCCACGGCAGTCCATCCTGCCTCTCTCTCCACACAGAATGGATTTTTAATCACAGGTTTCAAAGTTAGCCTTCGTGACACGTTCTAACTACAAGTTGGTAACTAACAATTAAATATTTTTCTACTTCGCCCTTTTCATCTAGCATGATTTCCAATTATTCCAAGTTCTATTTTTATAATTATTTCTTATTAAATTAAGTCCCAGTCCCTTAAATTTTTTTGTCTCCACCTTAACAAACAAGCCATAAAGATACAGTATCAGACAGGGTCTGGGTCTGAGGGTACTGGGCGTGACTATGCATCCTGTAAGAATACTCACAGCAGCAGAGCTCCACGCCAAAGTGAAAAATAAGTTAGAAACATGTAATTCAGGGAAAAAAAGGAATGGGACATTGCACACAAGTCTTTACCTGGCATCCCCTGCAGGCTGATAAATCAGGTCTAATAATAGAGGCACCAAGTGTTAACACCTGCACCACGGTGTTCCGGGTGGGACACCGGCACCACGGTGTTCCGGGTGGGACACCGGCGCCAAGTGTTCCGGGTGGGACACGGCGCCAAGTGTTCCGGGTGGGACACCGGCGCCAAGTGTTCCGGGTGGGACACCGGCGCCAAGTGTTCCGGGTGGGACACGGCGCCAAGTGTTCCGGGTGGGACACGGCGCCAAGTGTTCCGGGTGGGACACCGGCGCCAAGTGTTCCGGGTGGGACACCGGCGCCAAGTGTTCCGGGTGGGACACGGCGCCAAGTGTTCCGGGTGGGACACTGCACCTTCTCACCAATGGGAAA
Source organism: Arvicola amphibius (assembly GCF_903992535.2). Classification (NCBI taxonomy): domain Eukaryota; kingdom Metazoa; phylum Chordata; class Mammalia; order Rodentia; family Cricetidae; genus Arvicola; species Arvicola amphibius. The sequence goes on from NC_052050.1 coordinate 152,263,811, forward strand.
AAGTTAAAGAAGAAAGAGGCCCTGTTGAGGGCTCGGAGATGGCTCAGTTGGTAAAGTGCTTGAACACAAGCATGAAGGACTGACTTTGATCCCATGAATCCGCATGAAAATGCTAAGCATGGTGACACCTACTTGTAATCCTAGAGCTGGGTTGATTCCTCTGGTCTGTTGGACAGCCAACCCCATTAAATCCAAGAGTTCTAGGCCCGTGATAAACTCTGTCTCAAAACACAAAGTGGATGGCATCCAAGGCATGACACCTGAGGTTAAACTCTGGCATTCAAACACACAAACACATATGCATAGTCCCGTACACACATAGACACACACACACACACACACACAAACCCTACTGCTCTGAATACTTTGAGCTCAGCTATAATTCAAACCAACTGCAGACATGCCTTGATGTTACTATTGGAATAGTTTGTAAGTGGCTCAATATTTTAATCCCCATCTTTTTAGTACAAAAGCCACAAAAAAATGGGTTTTGAGTATTAAATATACCTATACAAATTCACGGCACCATGGAAAATATTCTTGCCTGGCTCTAAGATTAAATTCAATAGCTAATTACTTTCCTCTGGGATTAGTGATCACTAATTTAGCTTGAAGGTAAAAATATTCCCTTGATCCAATTAAAGCTTCAAACAAAATTTGGCAAGGCCCATCCCAGAATTTCTACAGCTGATCACTGAACGTTTTACTGTCGATATGGCTACTCTCCACGGAAGCAACCGAATGTAAACAGTGTATGAAGACCTCTGCCTGAGGAACCATGTGGGAGGAGTTATCTTAATTAGGGTTTCTATTGATTTGAAAAAAAACACCCTGACCAAAAGCAAGTTGGGGAGGAAAGGATTTCTTTAGCTTCTATTCCCACATCACAGTCCATTATTAAAGGAAGTCAGGACAGGAACTTAAACAGGGCAGGAACCTGGAGGTAGGAGCTGATGCAGAGGCCATGAAGGGGTGCTGCTTACTGACTTGTTTCTCATAGCTTGCTTGGTCTGCATTCTTATAGAACCCTGGACCACCAGTCCAGGGGTGGCCACACCCAGAATGGGCCGGGCCCTTCTCCATAAGATGCCCTAAAACTGGATCTCGTGGAGGCATTTCCTCAACTGAGGCTCCTTCCTTTTAGATAACTTGAGCTTGTGTTGAACTCAGGAGCCAGGAGTAAGGAGCACTGCAAGAAGTCCCCTGTGTCATGAGCTTTGTGCCAGGACCCCTGTGGGAACCTTTGTATGAGGGCCCTTATATAGAGGTTCCTTTGGGAGAGCCCCTGTATGGGGACCCCAGTGTGAAAACCACATGTGTAGGAGTCCCTGTGTGAAAATCATGAGTGGGGACCCCCATGTAAAACCCATGTTTAGGGACCCATGTGTAGTGACCCTGTGTGAGAACCATGTGTGGGGACCCCTATATGATGAGAACCATGAGTGTGGAGACCCCTGTGTGATGAGAACCCATGTGTGTGGGAATCCCTATGTGAGATGACCCATGTGTCTAGGGACCCCTGTGTGATGACATGTGTGGGGACACCTTGTGAGAACCATGTTTGGGGACCCATGTGTGAGAACCATGTGTCTAGGGACCCCTGTGTGATGCTGTGTGTGGCAGCCCCTGTATGAGTACCAGGATTGAGGACCCATGTGTGGGGACCCCTGTGTAATAAGAACCCTTGTGTATGGAGACCTCTGTGTGCTGGCCTATGTTTGAGGAACCCTATGTGATGAGAACCCTTGAGTATGGAGACCTCTGTGTGCTGGCCTATGTTTGAGGACCCCTGTGTGAAGACTGTGTGAGGATCTCTGTGTCAGGACCTCTTTATGAAGACCCTAGTTGGGGGACTGAGTGTACCATTTCAAAGTCTGTTTGCATTGCTCAAGGTGGTCTGAGAATCAGGGGTCACATTTTTGGTTTTGATCTTTTTGGGGTTTTTTTTTTCACTAAAGTTGAGGACACTGTCAATGTTTATGGAAAAGCTTAGAGCAAACAAATACATAAATAAAATTAAAAAAAACATAAAGAAACTCTACCTAACTGTGTACTTCTTTACATTTATAGAATCCCTTGGAGGATGTATGTTTTTTGTGACAAACTGGAAACAGACCTTGGACAGTCCTGGCCTCTTACTTCTGTCTTCCTCCACCTCCTTGAGGGCAAACCTTCTCTTCCAGCCTCACCTCTGCCCTCTTCTTCCCAGTTCCCTTTGAGCTATGTTACCTGTTGACTGAACACATCTCTGACTCCCTCCTCCACATCAGCTCTACCTATTAGGATTTCTTCCCAGACCCATTCAAACCTTAGACTGATCCCTACATCTCCTTCTCATACCTCTGTAGTCTTCCCAAGACCTTGGGTTTATCCTGGCACCCCCGCCTCTCCCTTAGACCCCAGACAAAACCATCGTTGATGCTGGCCCTCTTTTGCACATATGCCCAGCCTGTCTTGCCAATATACTTGGACATTATTTCCCTGTTTACCCATGGTTTTTCTCCTTTGGTTAAGGAAGCATATATTTTTGTTACTGTATAATGAGAGGGAAGACTCTCCATGCCCAATAGAACCACTCCTTCCTCTTCTGCCCCCTTCCATCCCTGTTGCATTATTGTTCCCCTCCTTTAGGAGGTTAGTCAACTGCTCCTAAACCTGCCTGGCATTCAGATTTACTTTAGATCCCATCGAAAACCCAGAAATGAGATCCGTTTGAGCCTGGACTCAGTCTCTGGAGCTGTGACTTTAGCAGCATAAGGTCTGGAGTTCTCGGTTTTCTGAGTGTTTATGAAGACACAGAATTGGAAAAGATGTTGGTGGTCCTTGCTCCAAAGAGATTAGTTATTAATAGAGGATGCTTTAGAGCATTGTCTTGTATTTCATGAGTACAAAGAAACATCACCCAGTCAGAATGGGTACACGGGGCAGTGGGAGGTGGTGAAATGTCCTTGGATGAGGTGTTGTGTAGCACGCATCTAACTTAGTCAGAGGATACCCAGAAGGAGAAGTGGATGGGCCAGAGAGACCAGGGAACTTCCATTCTGTAATCTGGGTTTTAAGGTGCTATGGATGTGGACCCACAAAGGCTTTCAGACTGAAGGAAGGAACCCAATGGTTGATTGGCATTTTAGGAGTGTGACTCTGCCTGCATTAGGGGAAAAAAGTGAAGATCACCATACCAATAGGAAGAGGAACTCTCTAGTAAAACTACCTTCTTGTTAGAAGTGATGCTGTCTCACAAGGGTTTTAGCACAGAGATGGTGATGCAGGGTCACTGGAGGATGCTCTGGGCTATGGGGAAACAACACTGAAGAAGTGGGCATGGACTCTCGAGGTACAGTTATGACCGCCTTCAATGAACAAATATTTTAACCAATGCTGAGGAGACCCACGAAGGAGCAGCAGTGGCCTTACTTCACGTGGGAGAGCTCACACTGCATGGCTGAGTGCCCTGTCCAGCCAGAAGGACGCGAGAACCGCAAACATCTTTCCTCTCACGAATGTGTACAGCAGGGGTCAGGCTCTGTGGCAGTTGTTTCTACAAAACGAAGCCATGTCTGAATGCAAACGTGGTTCAGAGGGGCCAAGACACTCAAACTGCACTTAAAATATCAAATTACCTCATGGTAGTAAAAGCTATTTCTTGGTTTTGCATAGACATTCTAGTTAAATCAAAAGTTTAAAAAGAGAGAAAAAAAATAATGTTAAGGTGCCCACGGTCTGTAGAAAACAAGAGGAGAAATCTGACATTCTCCTAGTACTTTGATGAAGCAATTGGTAAAACATCTTCAAGGATTTTAATATAATTTCAGACAGAGTGGTGTGGCAGGCAGGTTGAAATAGTTCATTCCTTTTACATCCAACAGTTTTACAACAGGCCTGAGAACAAGTCTGCTGACGCCGTCACCTTAAACATCTATTTGCATAATCCACAATTAGCATCTTTGTCTGAATTACAATTTTGTTTTCTTTTATACTGGCCATTTGGTGAAACTTTATGAGAAAAAAAATAAAACAAAATTAGCAATTACAAATAGCAGGTAACTAATATGAAGGATAAGGAGAATTTTTGTGGAAATTAAATGCCTGTTTCTAATGTATGCATAATAATGATGCTTGTTTATGTCCTCTTGCTGGGCACAGTGGACTATGAACACCCAGACAGGAGACAAGGCTGGGGACCAAAGAGCCCCTGGTGCTTTATCGTTGAAGGAGGGACATTTACCCCCAGCATCCTTTGAAATATTTTCAATGAAATTGCAAGCAAATTTAATTATCTGGTGATCTTAACGAACACAAAATAACCTTTTTGTTAACAAGAAAGAAATTGATTTCAGAACGAAATGGGCCAGGTACATCTGAAAAGCCAGCAGTGTGAGGCAAGTGCAGGAGAAGCATGGCCCTGCGTGACACCAGGGCCCCGGGGGTGAAATAAATATTATCTGATTGCCACGGAGACAGAGTGAAGTCAGGGAAAGCAGCACCAAGCCCAGCTGATGTTTGATTTCTGGTGGCATTCCACCTTCTTGTGTTCCCAAGAAACTCAGAGCTGAGACGAGCTGTGCTGGAGACAGATGGTATCAGACCTCCAATACCACGCACTGAACCCCAGACACCACACTGGTTTGCACAGAGCACAGGGCGAAGGGATTATGAACCCACATGCTTTATTAACTACCCATGTTGAATTGCACTAGATGCTTGCCCCAGAGATGCTTGCCTTTGCCAGAGAACTGCACCCGCATCAGTATCTCCACCCCTGGACCCCAGGGATGCCTTTGTCCATATTAGCACTGAGGCATCAGAGCAAGGGCAGTCTTCAGCCTGGATGCTTCCCTGCCCTCACACAGCCACTGGAATTCTTCCTCTGCTATAGTATCAATTAAGCCACTCATTTAATTATAAAGTATTTTTACTATTAAGGTTGTGTGTGTGTGTGTACACGCATGTGGTTATACATGTGTGCACGTGTGAGTGGATATATAAGTAAAACTGTATGTGTGTGCAAGCATGTGCATGCATACCTGGATTTGTGTGTACATCTGTGAGTGAATGTAATGTGTGTGTGTGCGTGTGTGTGTGTTTGAATGTGTGTAAGTGTGCTTCTCCACTGACTCCTCACCACACTGCCTGCAGGGATGGCCTCTCCCTACTAGGTCTTTCTGCAAATAGTAAGTCACGGGAGAGGCGGATAGGGCACTACACACTGGTGTACACTCCCCGGAAGGTCATTTGCATAGCTCATTTGCATTGCTTGCTGGTTCACGGGCTGGTATGTAAAACAGAAAAGATGATCAGAATTCCTAAGGAACTCAGCCTGCCTTTGATCTAGCAAAGGTGAGGAAAGAACCTGTTTGGAGATGAATTGAAGAACTGAGGAAACAAATCACCAGTCACCTGCCAGCTGCCCACTTCAGAAATGCTAATTGATATCATCTGTCTGCTTTGAACAATCATTTATCAATTGAATGTCTGGCTTCTCTAAAATACCTGGAACTATGCTGTTGCCTCTTTTTTGAAGTTTGTTCTGATGCCAGGAGATGTGGAAGAGCGAGAAATGAGCTCAGCAGACACAACTGGACTGCCTATGATCTTTAAAACCAGTGCTGGCGGAGATTTGCATAGACAGGCACTTTGTTAAAACATTCTCTCTCTCTCTCTCTCTCTCTCTCTCTCTCTCTCTCTCTCTCTCTCTCTCTCTCTCTAATGGGGTTTCACTCTGTCATGGAGCAGCTATGAAGAGCCTGGGTCTCAGAGCTGCCACATCACTTCCTGAAGACAGGGGTGCTCCATGTATGTCCCAATCATGCTCCAGAATCTACTTTAGTTCCTAACATGGGCAATATATTCTATGGAGATGGTACATCTCATGAATTCCTCCAAAGTTCTCTGAAAATATGCGACTTTCAGAAGCCCTTAACGAGAATCCGTTGACCCAAATCCTCTTTTCTTCAGATACTGAGTCCAAGTAGCGAATAGGAGAATTAGAGTCTTCGCCTGCTTACCTAGGCACTCACAAGTTGAAGTTGGTGAATTAAAAGAGGCCACAATGAGTCCAAGGAAGAAGATTTGTGTTGGAGGTTTTCATGGCAATCAAATAAATGCAGACACCAAGAGAATGAGCAGGAGAACAGAAGGAATCTGGGGACGGTTACCCAGCGGGACGTCTGAGCTATGACAATGGCTGCCGCTCACAAGGATGTCCTCCGCATTTAGAAAACGCCAGGCTGGAACAGAGGCAGCTCTTCTGAGAGCACTCTGACAATTTGAATTAAAAGTGGAAATTACTGTGAGCTGGGCACCAGTGCGCCAGTATGAGCTGGGACTAGTTCATACTCTATTCTCAGGCAGTGTTTAAAATAGCTGCCAATGATGGCAGTAACGGTCACTATTCACAAAGTTTTTTTTTATAGACTTGTAGTTAGGAATTGCCTGTATATTCTCAGAAAAAGCTTGCAATAGTCCTAAGGAAGACACAAGTCACAGTGTCTGCACTCTGAAAAGATGGTTGACCACCACCACTGCAGGTGGCTAGTGAGAGAATGGACCAGCAACCTGAGCTGGACCTGGGTTCAGCCTCCCCAGGTTGCTATAGAGACCATGCTGCTGGGCATCCTCTTCCTGGGCTCCTATGGACACCATGCTGCCTGGCACCTTCTCCCAGACCTCTGGTGTTTATCTCCTCTGGCTGGACCCTCCTGGCTGCATACCCTGCCTCTCATGCTTCTCCTTGCAATTCTCCCTGACATCCCAGGGATTTCTCTCTGTTACCCTGTGGATGAACTGTTTGCTCTTGGGACAGAGTGCCATTCATGGACATTATTTAAATCTTTAAATGGATCGTCCACATTTAAAATGGAAACTAAGTCAAATAGCAATCTAAATGTTCTAGGCCCAAATCAGGCCATTACAAAACAAGAAGAATCACTCTCAAGAGAAAAGGGAACCAAAATACCAAATATGTTTGAAACATTTGCTACATGACACTATTAAATGATTTTCTTAAAACAAATATAGCTTACATGCTACTAGGAAAGTAGGGAGGGAAAGAGACTTTAAGTAGTCATATTTATATGTATGTTCATGTGTATGAGTGCAGACACATGGCCTCACACGCCCTTTACCCCACAGGAGCATCTCTAGTCCGGTGTCCATTGGAAAGGGCATTTCAGAGCTACTTGGATTGGCTATGAGATGAGACGGCGAGAAGGGTTGTGCAACATGTATGAACCAATGCGAGGAACGAATCCGCTCCAGTCGGTGGGAGGGCAGGATGGAGATCTTGCAACCTGTAAGCTGCGTGCTGCCGGATTCGGAGCAAATCAGTTTCAGAACCAAACACCTCTGCAGGAAAACAATGGGCATCTGGCCAGATCAGCCAGGCTCTTGGGCAGGCAGCCCACAGAAATGTCCTGGTGGGAACTTGTTTAGTCCTTAGACTGAGGCAGCCAGAGGTGTAGGGGAACCACTGCCACTTTCTCACCTGCAGGGCAGTGTAGCCAACCTGAGGGAAGGAACAGAGGCAGAAGCTGTAGGTGGGGGAGGGGCACTGACTAAAGCTGGCAAGGCCCCAAGGTGAGTGCCAGGAATACCACGCTCTGTAAACTCTGGAAACGTGGGAGATTAACTATAACCCACAGAGGCCAAACCACATTAAAGAAGTGGGATACAAAAAGGGAACTATTTAAATAATGTAAGTATTGAAATAGTAAAAGGTCAAACATTTTTTGTAAGACATCATCTGAAATATGTGTTTTCTTTTATTAGGAGACTCTTATTTCAGAAAATTATAGAGAGGGGTATATATTTTAATTAAATTGTTGATATCCCATCAAAATCTCAAAATGCTCTCATACAGACCCAAAGGTTCAGGCCCACAGTGGCTTCAAAAGTCACTTTAGCAGCATCCATGTGTGTGACCCTGAGTTTCTCAAAAACTGGATGAACAGAACCATGGCTCAGAGGACCAAATTTTCAGGACAAGGCCAAACTCTTGGTAGAGTCCTGGACTCAAGCCCAGCACAAGCAAACACTGAGGTTTGGGGCCTGCTGAACATCCTTGGCCACCTTTTGTTGACATTATTTGATAAGGATGTGATCCTTTCCTTACTCATGTAGTCAACATAGAGATCAAGTCCTTCCTCAGGTGGGCTCTGAGCAGACGAATAGAAGACATGGTCTGCTGTGACGGGAACGAGATTTGTCAGAGTTCTGAAAATTTCCAGAGAATCCTGCCCTGAGAAAGTGAATCCGGTAGACACTCTAAATGTGTTAGCTGCGACCTGCCAGGCTACTTCTGTGTCCTCCAAATTTTCCACCAAAACCAAAAACAAACAAAAAAAAATAAAAATTTAAAAAAAAAAAAACAGAAATGAGTGAGGTGCCAAGGTCAGGCACCCACAGGCCTAGAAGCTGCTTCTCCATCTTGAGGGTCTACATTTGAGCATAATTCAATCTTAGTTTTATTTGAACTATGTCATTTTATTCCAAATCTCAGCAAATAATCATGAACATTTCAAAAATTCAAAAGACTTTAATTCTGTAAATTACATCTACATAGCTCCCTGTGAGGACAATGACCTCAGTTCAAATATATATATACACATACATATATATATATATATATATATATATATACACACATACATATATATATACACACACACACATACATGTATTATATATACAAAAATTTGACATTTAAGGGCACGACATCAGATTCTAAAGACATTCACAGAGTGGAAATGCTGAGAGGGTGGTCCCTTAGAATGCTCCTCTAGAATGTGCATAGGGAAGCTTTGTTCTTTTTCAAATATCCCTGGGCTCTGAAACTCTTTTGCGAACTGATGGGCAGGACTGTCTACTGACAGGAGAATACAGGGTGGCTTCCTTAAACTTTAGAGGGAGATCAACTGGGATGAATGAATCTACTTGGACTTTTCATATTTAGCCTAATTCTTAGAAATGCATATTTAGCATGGGGCTTATGAAATGTGCCTTCAGAATCCTGAGATTCTCTGTAGTGTGGCTCAGACAAATACTGAGCAAGCTAGCAGACCCTTTGCGGCAGATACTCAGAGAATATGACAGTCTTGGGGCTTGTCCTTACACAGGGGGGTTCAGCTTTTTTAATGAGGATGCCCTTCCCTGAACCTTCTATTTTCTAAGGGAAGAAATGAAATTCTATAATGGTCCGTCCTGCTGGGCTGAGGCCAGTCAGAAACATTGAAGCTAACCTTGCCTCTGCCCTGAAGTTCAGAACGTTGATGGGTCCTTGGCTTGGCACAAGAGCTGCAATTTTTAAATATCGTCTATTATGTTGAATCACAGTACATGCTCATAATTCTCTTGTATTCAGCTTTGGAAGAAGACTTTTAAAGCATAAAATGTTAAATGCCCCAGACAATACCAGTAGAGCCAAATTTCTAGTTCTTCCCTTCTTTCCTTTCTCCCTTCCCAACCCTGGTAGCATCACCTGGGACACACAAGTTGGACATACAGAGTCTCAGTACCACTCAGTCTTCCCAAACTAGAAAGTACATTTTGAGCGTATCTCCTGGAAATTTAAATGGGGGACCCTCTTAAGAAGCGCAGATGTAGATAGTACACTTTTCCATTGTCCTAAGTTCCGTACTGTCCAGACTCTGAGGAATCCCAAGGGAGGACTGTCAGCTACATGGATGGATGGTGGGTATTGCTATGCTCAGAAGTCCAAAGTTCTCTCTCCATGTCCCTACTGCCGGGGCATATATGTAGCTGGAAGATGCATGGGTCGGGAGTTGCACAGCCCAAGCTGAGGAAGAAGCGTCTGCAATATGAAGGAACTTGGACCCTTGCCACCTGCCAAGCTTTTCTTTCCTATGCAGTGTGAAGTACCCACATGTGAGTCTGTTTAATCCTGCATTAGCCTTCATTCTTGCCTATGGATTGCCACACAAAATAGTGCTTAAAACACACCCAAGCCAGTAGAGGACTATTCTGCCCCCAAAGCCACTGTGACTACCTACTGCCCTCGGCATAAAACCCAGGCTTCTCACCCTACCTGGCCATGGTTCCCATGGCCACATCATCGGCCTGTCTGGTAAATGTCCTATTCTCCAGATTCAGAGACAACCCATTGGTCCCTGTATCCTTGCTGCGATGGGCCAGATTCCTGGGATCTTCCACTTTGAGGTTGTACCCTTCCTGGTGCTGAGTAAGAAACAGAACTTGCCAAAGTTTGTCTACTTGGATCAGTCTAAAGCTTTCGCTTCAGGCCATGTACTGAGTGTCTCTACCACAATACTCGTGGCTCAGTCCTAATCTTTGCTTTATACAGTGGAATTTGTCACTTCAATAAGAAAACGTCTTCATCCCATTATAATGTTTTAAGAAAATAGGCCACGTTTATCACTTGAAAATGTATTCCTTTAATCCCAAGTGGCTATTTATCTGCTCATCTGTCCATAGTATGCATAAAGACAACCCTTGTCAATTACCTACCATCTCTCAGATACATGTGTATCAATCTTCCTATCCGATCTATCATCTGTCGCCCATAATTCTGTCATTTCTCTAGACCATCTAGCTGTCTGTCCTCTGTGTCTGTCTGTCATCTCTTCCCTTCAGCTGTGCCTGCCTCTAATTCTACACACGGAGGGAACAGGGAAGCATAAATTGTGGGGCAAGCAACTCTCTTCCTTGCTGACCAAATCAAGAGTAGTTTAGAGATGCAAATGGCAATTCTTTGATACATGTACGTGGTTTGATTGAAACTTTTCTGTTCATCTGTTGGATTTCAAAGGAGACAGGAATGCACTGATAGGTAGAAACTAGTTCAAGTTTTTATTTTAAGGCAGAAACTAGGGTACCAAAACAATCATCTGCAAGAAGATTGCTTGCCCGCTGTTTTATTCTAATCTAAGAGCTGGATCTTCCTGCTCTGCCATTTCCTTCTATGAATAAATCTGTAAGTGTTTGGGGATGTGGACATAGGCTAGTCAAAATGACCAATTTTGTCAGGCATGTGTAGACTCCTGGTAACTTGTATAACTTGTATGGGCTGGCCGTGACTATCTGAGGAGGATGAGAGCTGGGCCTCTGCAAGCTGAAACACACAGCTGCAAGGTCTGTCTAGACCCCAACTCTTAGATGCATCAAAACATATTTGATGCAAAATGAATCTGTCACCAGCTTCGGTAAAGCCACAGCCTCAGACTTGAGCTTTCATGGGAAAAGCTCAGCCAGCCTGGAGTCTCCAATTCGAATCTCTGACCCTAACTCCCTAGCTTATCCTTTGAGCCTCTCTAAGTCCTGTGTCATCTATGGAGACTCTGCGGCTGCTGCAATCAGAGTGAATCCTTTCTTCTCTGGGAGTCCAGCCTGCTGCTTGATTATCCCCTGCTTAGCAGTAACGCTGGTTGTTTGTGTGCCTGTCTACCCTTCCACGCTTTAAGCATCACACAGGAGAAGATGTCTAATTGATCTCTGTCCTCCCAAGAGGTTGCCTAGAGTGCTGTGGATACCAAGGAATTGTGCAGAGCCTCGTTGGTGGACAGCCTGGAATATGGGTCTAGTGGTAGGGGAGGAGCCCAAGACCTTCTAGAGAAGAGATGACATTGGCACTACACTTCTGATCCCACCCAAGGCACAAGCTCCTGGAAAGCAGAGGAGCTCTTAGGAGCAGAGCAGGAAACCTCCCATAGTCACTGAGGGGGGGGGGGGTGTTTACAAAGAACACACACACGGTAGGGAAGTTGGACCACGCACAATCCTGTATATGGAATTAGCCTCCAGTGACCGGAGCTCTTCCTATGGCAAAGAAAAGAGGAATATCTTGGTATGCAATACTCAATGCACTTTCTGGAAATCTCTGTGGACAGGCCATCTCTGCTGGCCACCACCTTAGACAGCTGTGCAGGGCTGTTACTCAGCATGCCTTTGGGGTGGGGCAGACTCATAGGGATTCCATCCCTCCTGATTATACAGATACATGCAATGGGGGAACTATCTCCTTTAAGGATGTGGTGATGAGGGGAACCATCACCCCACTTGGCAGGGCAAGTTGGGGAGCTGCCTGGGGATGTCATCTTTCCTCGTGTGAAGGATGAGGCAGGTACATGCAACCATCACTCTGCACAACTGTAGAAATAATTAGCAGCCCAGGGTCGTTCCCTCACTGAATAGACGGACAAGTATGTGTGTGTCTCTTCCAGACTCCAGCTTCCCTACCCCACGATTTTCTTTGCCAGCCACTGCTCGTGACTGAAGAGCCTGCAGTCTATCTTGTCTCAGTCTCAGGACAATTTGGCCTTCGGATTCTTCTTATCATTCTGCACTCAGACATTTCCAGGGGATGGGTACCGGTTACCTAGCTTCATTCTCCAAGCAAATTGTAACCAGGACCAAAAAAAAAAAAAAAAAAAAAAAAAAAAAAAAAAAAAAAACCTGTTATGGTTTTTGTCTTGTGTCTTAGAGAAAAAAGAATTCTTCCCAGGAGCGATTGCTCAACAAACAAGTGGAGCAGAGTTCTGGATCCCGCACAGCCCAGGGCCCAGTGATAGGAGTCCACAAACCCAGCACCTAGCCCCCTCGCGTGCATCTGGCAGTGTATGAATTCCTCCCTGTTCTGTGCTTGCCCTGAGGACCGTTTATAACTCTTCTTCTGGCTGAAATTTCTCCGCTAAATATACATGTCCCCTTTTAAGCTATCCTACTGAAAGAATAAAAAGAAAAAAGAAAAAAAACTAGTCTTCCAATTAACCTTTCAAAAACATCACATAGAACCAAGTCACACTGGACGCGGACAGTGCCATTTCAGAGGTAGGGCTCTGGAATTGGCGAAGGGTGATGGCCAGCTGGGCCTGAGCACACATGTGGATTAATTCCCTGCTTTGAGTGTGGGTGTGAGCAGCCTGCTCCACGTTCTTGCTGCCTTGAGTTCCAGTAATGATGGGAAGGGGCCTATAACCATGATCTGAGGAGACTTTCTCTCCCATCAGCTGTTTTTGTTGGGTCACCTGGTCACACTGAATGGAAGAGAGAAAACAGTGTCTGGTTTTCCTGTAGTTATTGGCAGTATGTTTGGAGTCTCATCTCTATCCAGAGTCCCAATTCTGTAAGGGCTCACACTATTACTGGATGCCTGAGTTTTGACAAGCACTGTACCACTTAGGGGCTCACTATCCAGAGAGCAAATGGCTCAAGTTTCCCTAGAGACACAGTGGGTACCAAGGGGACAGAAAAGAAGTCCTACAACCTTCACTAAATAATACTGATCACTCTAAAACACAGAAACTGCCACAAGTATGCCCAGCTTGTGTTCACAGAGATAGAGCATACAAATACTTTTAAGAATAGAGGGGGGGGGGGGAGTCTCATGAGAAGACGCAAATCTAATGTTGTCCTTGCACCTTTGATATCAGTATGTAAAGGACAGAAAATATCAAAACTAACGAGATTCTGGGGGAAATTTTATGAGACTGTCATGTCAGAAGGCTCCCCATAAAAACATTTAGGGCGTGAAAGTATTTGAACACTAAAGTCAGCCAAATGATTAGTAGACTTCTTGGAATTTAATGTCTGTTCAGTAGAATCCCACTGGGAAGGGCTAGGTGGGGAGTTAGCAACACTTACTACTGTGGCCATTTCACCACATCTCAGCCCAGCCAGAAGGACAGCGTGTCAGACCAGCATCTCTGTGAGTGTTCCTGGCAACCTTCCTAGACCTGTGGTGATGTTTTGTTTGCTCTTTAACAAATAAAGCTTGCTTGAACATCAGAGTGTAGAGCTAGCCACATGGTAGCCAAAGAGGCCACGCAGTGGTGGTACATGCCTTTAATCCCCACTGGGAAGACAGGGATAGATGGATCTTTGTGAGTCCAAGGCCATCCTGGGCTACATGAAATTGAGTCAGTCTGAAAGGTTTTTTATTATTAACACCAATTAGAATTTGCACTACAGGCTGCCTCACAGGCGGCATGCACAGAGCTGAGACTCAACACTCACTCATGCTCTCTGTGTGTGTACATGTGTTTGTCTGTCTGTCTCTGTATGTGTCTGTATCTCTGTCTGTGTGTGTGTGTCTGTTTATGTCTCTTTCAAAAATACACACACACACAGACTCTCTCTCTTACACACAGACATACAAAGAGACACACTCTCGCTCACATATATACAGACACATACACTCATGCATACATTCACACACAGAGACATATACTCTCTCACACATATATAAACACACATACACTCTCACACACACAGAGAGACACACACTCTTTCTCTCACACACAGACACACTATCCTCTCTCTCTCCCTCTCCCAATCTCTCCCCCCACGCCTCCCCTCTGTTGACTCTCACCTGCTAAGCGGAAGGGCTAAACCATCTCCTGGTCAGAAGACAGGGCTGGTCTCTGTCCTCTTCTGTGAAGAAGGCAGGAACAGGCCCATAGACAAAACCCTCCACTAGGATTCAGCCTAGCACTTTCTCAGGAGCCCTGATGACACCCTACGGTGACTCAGAACCTTCTGGGTCCCTGGTCTCATGATTATGAGTGGAGCTGCCATGGAGCGCAATTCAGGGCAGTGGGACGAATGACAGCCACCTTGTGGCTTTGTTTATGTGTTAAGTTTTTCTTTTTTATCATCATTTTTAAGTTAGCATAAAAAGTAATGGGTCTCACTGTGGAATTTTCATGTCACTATAATTTGTTCTTTTTTTTTTAACTTCTTTCCCTTCCCCCCTTACCCTTCCTCCTGCATCCTCTGGTTAGTTCCTTCCCTCCCTCCAAACAGTTCCCCTAGCTGGAAGGAACTCATGAATAGAGGACATCCCTTCAAAGCTCCACAGTGAAAACAACCCTGGAGCTCAAAGATGGCTCAAGGAAGAGATCAACCTTGAAGATGATTGCTGACCATACCAGATAACTGAAGAACCTCTGAACATCTAAAAAACAAGAAGCACAGAAGAAGCAGGGACTTCACTGTCATCCCTGGGGTGAGTCAGGACCAATACACCCCTGACATTCGGTGATACACCACCTCTAGAGAGGCTGTGACCTGAGAAGTTCACAGTGGGTGGAGATATAGACACTTGTGACTCTGAGATATATATGCACATATTCCTGTGCACCAAAATGCAATATAGCTTATCCATTCAAGAGCTTCCATATCTCTGTGCACCCAAGAGCAACCTAGCTTATCCACCTATGCCTTAAAGAGCTGTTTAAAATGTGCAAGTTAAAGTTTCCTCTGGGAAGGAAGGGTCATGTCCTAATTTTATCTGCAGCATTTTAGCTGTGTATAAACTTATGACCTATCTCTCTATTGATGGTGCTGAGACTTAGTGAATCAGGGTGAAAGACTCTAGCTCCGTGTCCCATATAATCCACCTGGTTACAGAACTGGGAGGTAGGGGCCTTGGGGGTGAATGAGTCATGAGGATGGAGCCCATAGAAACAGGATTTGAGCCTTTATAAATCAGACCCGCTCAGAGCGCCCTGCCCCTTCTACATGGGAGGACACGGACGTGGTGCCATGTATGAACCAGAAAGCCAGACTTCAGTAGATGCTCCATCTGCACTGTGTTTTTACCTTGTGTTCCTGGCCCTGGCAATGCAAGCAGTAAACTGTGTTGTTTGTAGGTCAACTGCACTGTAGGGTGCGTGTTATAGCAACTGAACCAACCTTGACAAGCAGCGCTGGCATCATTCCCATGTGGAGAAAATGTTAACGTTGGCATCATCTTCATTTATCACAGTTACTAAGTAACAAACATTTTTTTAAGCTAAAGAAACTGAATCTTCTTTTGTCTGCTTTTTTTAACTGACAAGCAGAAGTTGGTGATTTCTTGTGGGTGTAGGGTGAAGACACTAAGCAGAAAAAGTCATTGTTCTATAGAACACTGAGGATGACAGCATTTCAGCCAAGGCAAAGAAGCCCTTGGGCCAAAGGACAAAAGAGAGCAAAGGACAGAAAACCCAGAGCAGCAATGGGTACTAGAGTGGGCGTGGCCGCAAACGCAGCAAAGCAATGAGTGTTGGGGTGGGCTCGGATGCAAGCTGAGTGTAGTAATAAGGGCTGGGACAGGGTTCAGCAGGCAGCATATGAAACACTGGATTCAACTCCAGCATCACATCAAGTCGGCTGGTCCTTATGCCTGTAACTTTAGAACTCTGGAGGTGGAG
Source organism: Arvicola amphibius (assembly GCF_903992535.2). Taxonomy (NCBI): domain Eukaryota; kingdom Metazoa; phylum Chordata; class Mammalia; order Rodentia; family Cricetidae; genus Arvicola; species Arvicola amphibius. The sequence continues at coordinate 152,279,977 of NC_052050.1, forward strand.
ACAGGAGGATCAGAAGGTCAAGGACATCCCCAGTGACATCAGCTATAGGCAAGCCTGGGATTCAAAATAAAACACTGTCAAAAAAGAAAAGGAAGGAAGGAAGGAACGAACGAATGAAGGAATGAAAAAAGGAAGGAAAGAAGGGAAGAAGAAAGGAAGGAAGGAAAGAAGGAAAGAAAGAAAAATCCAGTATGTCACCAAAGGCACATACTCATTTCATTTCTGGAATCAGGCTATCCCTGAAATGTTGGGGTTCTGAGTGACGTGAGCCCCCACGCTATGTCTTTTATCTCGTCACAGCCAGGCCTGTCTACAACCTCACCACAAGCCTCCACATGAACACGCTAGCTTCCTGCTGTCACGCCCTCCATGCCACACCTTCCCCACTATTACAGATTCAAGCCTTCTGGAAACCTAGGTCAAAATAAGCTCTTCCTTAAGTTGCTTTTGATCTTGGCACTTTATCAACACAACAGAAAGTTCACTACTGCAACTTCACAGAGAGTGACCTTAGCCTTTAAGGGCAGTCAGAGCAGAAGCCCTTTGATGGGGAAAGGGTGGGTTCCTTCTGAACCTACCTTTGCAGGGCTGATAGTTGTAGAACTTACAAAGCCTTGTCAATTTATCCTATTTAAGAGTCTAGGTCCTGTATTAAGAAATGAGAGTTAACTTTTCTAGTTTTTCTTCAGATTACCTTTATGGGTGACTGCTATCATGGGTAAAAGTATTTAACATTATTTTGCCTGAAATACCACCGCTCTCTGGGACAGCCATTCAACTATCTTTTGAAAGTCAGACACCACCCTGGCACCTTTGCCGCGCCACCCAGCAGGGTATCATCTTGGCTCACATGAGTTTCCATCTACTCAGTCAGAGCCTGCCTGTCGCTATCAGAAGCGGAGTTATAAAAGTCTGGGGAAATGGAAGTGCTAACTGCCCTGGCCTCCTCACCACACCTAGGTGTTGAATGGCAGTCCATGCTGAATGAAAATATATTCTGGATATGTATAAATACCTTTCATTTCCCCACCTTTTACTGGGCTAGTCCACACTGGGGACATCACGTCCCTTCTTTATGGACACATGCACATCTCCATGGGGTCTCTTAGAAACTGAGTCTCTGCCTCACCCTCCAAACAGGAAGACCTTCTGCAGATCTTCAAACTGAACAACACTAGACTTGTTGCCTAACTGAACTCCTGGCTGTGACCTGGAGATGTTCTAGAGCCCCACTTCCTTTCCAAAGGAAACAACTTCTCTTCTGCTAGCCAACAGCCTCTCCCCAATATGTTCTCAGTGTCCGAACATTCAAAACACACAGCCCTTCCATCCTGGCAAGCCCACCAACTGCAAACACAGACCCCTGTCAACCACCACCCATGCATGAATTATCCCTCGGCAGCATGGACCACTTGTCAGACATGATTTTATCAGTGCCGGGTGTGACTACCTAGAGACTGAGGGGGAATTTGGGAGCTGTTGGATTAGGGGTTAAAGACTTAGAAGCTGGTTGGTCCAGTGGGTAAAATCGATTGCTACCAAGCTTCATAACTCAAGTCCTGTCCCAGAGCCCATTAGGTGGAAGGAGAAATTCAGATGCCCTCTGACCTCCACACACACACCATGCATGCACCCAGTGCACACTAATAATTATCTATACATACCTGCACACACCTACATACATTAATATTTTCCTAAGTCAGAAGGTCGAAAGATCTAAATGTTTGTTAGAAGTTCTCTGTAAACCAAGCGGCATAGCTGTCATTTTTTATAGTGGCTCCTTTCCTTTATTCCCTTTAAACATGGCCTTGAAATTTGGTGTGTGCGAGAATATATGAATACTGGATCAAAGATGCGTTGTCGGCATATTTTATGAAGATTCCCTACAACCTAACTACAAAGCACCAGCAGGAGAAATTATTTTATTCTGCTTGACGTGAAATTATGCAGAGGCGCTTCCAGTCAAAACAGACACCATCAGGAAATGCAATCACCTCGGTCCAGCGCTCCCCTCTGCCTTCAGAGCTCTCACAGAATCATGGCTCCAGCAGGAACACCTTCCAAATTAATCATCTGCACAATATGGAGGCACCAATAGTAAAAGATAAAATGACTGGGTTTAGTACAAATGGTACATATGACACAAATACCTGGAAACATCAAATATTTATACAAAAACAAAGGCTCAGTGTCATAGTAGTCTCTCCAAATTACCCAGCAAAGGGTAGCACAGAATGGCTTAGTGATGCCTCCTGATCTTTCACAAAAATATAATGTGTGGATACCCATGGACCCTTCTCAGGATAGATGCTTTGGAGTGTTTGTGAACCCTGTGCTAGTGACCATGCAGGAGACAGAGTAGCCCAGTCACCATGGATACAGCCTCTGTGGGTACCAAGCTTCCTAATGGGCTGTGAATGTGAACTTCCCACTGAAGTTGGAGCAGCAAATGTGTAGCATGAGATGCCCACCCAAGTCTAGGGTAGGAGGTCAGCTCCTATCTCATGTTGGAGCTGAGAAGCCCAGGAGGAAGTCAGGAAGAAAGTAGAGAGAGGAGGGGAAGCCGATATAGCAGAAGGATCCTTGTATTGAGGTAAGGAAGCCCCACTGGTGAGACGCTCACACTGAGGAGCACAATCAGCGGTACTGAGGGACTGGACTTTTTCCTTCGAGTCAATTAAGGTGGAGAAATGGTCTGAACATAGCCCTCATTGGGCATGAATAACAGGTGGTTCTCCTTTCAAGACACAGTAAGCTGTAGAACAGGGTACATTGACTGGGAAGCCATCACATTTGTACAGGGAAAATCGCCCCATCGTGGGCAGAAAGAGGTAGAAGGGACAACGTGTGCAGAGACAGCCCTACTATAAAATTCAGCCTCAGCTCACAGAAACTGAATGTCTTTCAAAACAGCCCCCAGATGAGGTATAGCATGACACGGGAGTCAGGAACCAAGGTCCCACTTACAGGAAGATGAGAGGACCAGGAATTCTCAACTGCACATCATATGAGGAATGAAGACAGGAATAGGCACAGGACCTGGGGCCAGGCGAAGACAGAGTAGGTTTAGGGACAGAAGTAGAAATGCTGTCTATTAACATTGAAAAAGCTGTACTCTGAAGAAGAGCTGCTTTTACAAAGAAAAGAAATCGGATCAGGGGAAAGTGGGGAATCGCCCTGGGAGATAAGCGTGTCTAACATACTATCTGGAGAACTGTAGATCCCTTAGTTCCAGCCCTCCCAGACACTGGCCTCAGGTCTCCCAACTTAAGGACCATGGCCTGAAAGGATGCAAGAGAATGTCTTCTATCAGGATCACCACTGGGCAGCATCTCAGATGTGTGACAGGCCAGAAGAGGAACCAGAGACCTGAAAATCCTCACCTAACAATGCTTGAAGGAAGAAGGTCAAGAGATGAGGGCTCATCCTAATACTGAACCCAGAAACTGAACCCTGAATGTGCTACAGTCTACTCCTTGGCCCTGAGAGGTTGTATAACTTTGCCCTTGCATTCTTCTTTGGGGTGCAGTTGTGATGATCCCATTCCATGAGTTAACCCACCTAGAGTAGAGAACACAGCCATCGTGAGTCTCCTCTGAGTTCTGCACTGAAGAAAGCCCTCATGCCCTGGTGCTCATGCATCCTGAGTTCTGCTAGCTTTTAATCCCAAACCCAAGGACTGAAACTTTTGCTCTGCAGGGCATCACTCCAGCTGCACTTGTGTGCATGGCTCTCAGTTAACAAATTATCAACCCTGGCTATCCCTGGTGAGGGCCTCAGTGTCTGCCTCCACCTTCCCTATACCCCCACATTAGACCCTGTTTCACGCACCTCCCAGCCACCCTTCCTGACATGGAAAAATGATTTATGGGAGAGAGTTAGCTCTGGTGCCACCAATTCCTTGTCCTGTGTTGTTGAGATGAAAAGAATGGTACAGTTGGCAGCCAGAGCTCATTTCTCACAGCCAGCTCAGCCATTGTTCAAATTCTGTTTCTGCTCCAAGGAAGACACGGCTGAGATTTCAGCAGTGGAGCCAATGAGGCCCGTCCCTGCCAGCAAGTTCAGAATGTGATGTGAGGCCATCCGTACATGATAAGGGGAATGTAGGCTGACTTTACATCCACACTCAACTACAGGATTGAGAATATCCAGTGCTGGAGGACGCTTCAAGGTACTCATCTCAGCTTCTTATATGCACTAATCAGCCCAAGAGTGGAGATCCAGAATTTACAGAATCCACAGAGACCACAGAGACCCCTGAGACCACAAAGACCATAGAGACCCCTGAGACCATAGAGCCCACAAGACCATGGAAAACACAGAACCCACAGAGCCCACAGAACCCACAGAGCCCAGAGAGACCATGGAAAATACAGAGCCCACAGAGACCACAGAGCTCATAGAAGCCACTGAGACCACAAAGACCACAGAGACCACAGAGTCCTGTTTGCCTAGTTGGAATGAATTAGACCCTTCCACCCCTGTAGAAATACCCTAGATAGTCCGATGTCTTTCATAATAAAACATGTCTGAAATAACTACCAAGTATGTATAGAGCACACACTTGGCTCATCCTAGCTTGTTGACTGGTGCAGGACACATGCCATCTAGACAGCAAACATCGCTCCCAGCTGCAGAGAGAGGAGCTGCTGAACCCACAGATTGGGTGACGACTGTACTCACCAAGAGGACAGGCTTCGCTGGACTCATGGAGGACTCAGTAACACCACCCTGTAACCGAGAGACCTCCATCAGCTATCTTCAGACACCAGCGCTCCTGACTGAAAGGTGACCATGAGTCCCACCATCTCCCCTGTCCTCGTGGGTCTCGGGCTGAAGGTGACACACCATGGGGCTTCTCAGACTCCGTGAACAATTGTGTGAGTTGTTCTATAGCTCTTTGGACTTTCTATGGGGCCCTGACTACAGAATTCTCTCGCTTTGGCCAATGTTTCTGGAAGAAATTCTACATATTGTGTCCTGAGAGATAGCAAGACTTTGCTAGAAATAGGGCAGTGAGCTTTAAGAGGCCTTCAGGCATTGTGGTTTGTAAGAAACATAGCCCTTTAATGATACTGGTTAGAGCAAGAGATCCAAACAGGCCTGTCTTTCTGAATCTACTGGGTCAACACCTGTTCCTTGGTCCAGGTACTCTAAGAGAAACACTAATATATAAGGGGACTCAGAAATGGGCAGGTGGTGTACAAATGGTATGTGTCAACATTCGCAAGGAAGAAACACAAATGAATCCCTCCAGGGGTCAATGGAAAGATCTCTGACCAAAGAAGCCCACAACAACTAAGAAAAGGCATGGGTACTCTAGAGTGATGCCAGGCCAGGCAGGAGTCGGCACATGGATGCCTGCAGGGAGCCAGGCTCCTGTATGCTTGGAATTTTCCTCAGCAGGGCGCCTGGAGGGAGACAGCTGGACTCTATCAGAGCCACTTCTCAGGTCTGAACGCTGCTCCGCCTCTGCAGAAAACAGAGAGAATTCTGGGAATGTATTTTTAGGTTCCAGTGTGAGGAGCGCTGACCTAAGAAGCTAAAAATATGTGGTGGGGGAAGGCATATTTGCATGCGGATTACTGCTTGTAAAGTAATTAGTCTCTCTAATGCGTGAGAGAAATTCACTCACAGAAACAAAAACACATTTTAGAAAGAACTTGTTCCTGTAGAGAGTCCAAGCATTCTAATTTGAGAACCCCCATCTCAGGGTTGCATGTAGGACTCCAGGAAGCAGATAGCCTCCTTGAAGTCCTGCTAAGAGGAGGGCTGGAACCCGTGTTCTAGAACAAGGGGTTTCCAGAAATGGTTTAGGCCACAGCTTGCTCATTCCAATTTACTCATCCCTACTGACTCAGAAACCTTTGAACCTACATGTAAGGTATCTGTTTGTGTTCTCTGTGTGTGTGTGACTCTATCTCCCTGTGTGTGTGTGTGTGTGTGTGTGTGGTGCGTGCATGTATGTATGTGCACATATGCTCTCATACACATGCACACAGCATCACCATGAAAGCACAACTCACTGAGACCATACCATTTGCTATGAGCTCTTAAAATTCACTGCCCTATCTCTAGCTAAGTCTCAATCCCTCAGGACACAGCTATTAGAATTCCCGCTGGGAAGGCTAATAAGGGAGAACGGATTCCAGAGTCAGAGTTCCACAGAAAATCCAAAGAGCTGGGGATTGACTCACACAATTGATCATGGAGTCTCAGAATCCTTACTATGTGCCCTTGCTGAGCTCTCAACAAGCTTGAAACCAGGAGGTTTGGCATCTAAGGACCATGGATGGAGGTCCCAGGCACTAGCTAATTTAACTGGGTCTTCCACGCGTTGAGTGACTTGAGATTGGTGAAGATAATCCCCACTCAATCCATGGATTCATGTGCTGGCCTCATTATGACCGAGTCTTTCCTGTTTCTCTGAGATAAGAGGGCCTGATTTCGGGGGGAGCTCCGTGAACCGCAGAGTTAACGGGAGCATTAGGGCTCCGGTTACAGGGAGAACACACCAGTGCCACTCAACCTCTGCGATTGTTTACACACCAATGGACACAAATGACACTGGCACTACCGCCCCAGATACCTGGGGACACAGGAGACTTGTGTATGTCCCTCCTCTCCCTTGAGTAGACTAAAGGGCTACCCGAGTAGCAAGGGCATCATCTTATGTCTGTGGATGGAGTCGCTGGTTTAGGCAAGAACACAATGAGAACTAGAGGAGACTACATGGGTAAAGTGTTTGCCACAAAATCGTGAGGACCTGAGTTGGATACCCCTGCACCCATGTCAAAAGCCAGGGTGGCATAGTGCCTTTGTAAGGGAAGAGACGGGAGGATCCTTGGAACTTGTTGGTCACCCAGTCTAGCTGAATCAGTGAGCGCCAAGTCCAGTGAGAGATTAGAGTGGACTGAATATCAGTACATAAGAGCAGTGTTCTTGCAGGGGACCTGGGTTTGTTTCCCAGCATCCACATGGCACTATTTTACGTAACTTACAACTCCAGTCTCAGGGGATCTGCTGCCCCCTTCTGGCTCATATGTACAGGCCAAACGCTCACACACATGAAATATCATAATTTTAAAAATGAAGTGGAGAATCGTTGAAGAAATCATCAGGCACTGAATTCTACATTCCCACATACCCACACACATGCGTACACATAAACATGTACACACACAAACACACACACACACACACACACACACACACACCCTCCCCTCAAGACAAACAAATCCAGCCAACGTCCATCATGTCCCCTTTGCCAGGGCCAGCAGCAGACAACTCCATAAAAGTCATTTCCACATAAAGAGGGTCCACCAACGGGAGACCCTAAAGGCAACTGTGGGCACCCAGAATCAGGTAATGTTACCTGATTTGTTAAGTGATGCTTTCAGGTTCTAACCTAGGTTCTCTTGGCTCAGCTTCCACGGGGATTGGCCAAAGGCTGTCCCAGGTGAGGAGGGGTAAGCTTCTCCAAGCTTTCAGATTACCTGTTCTAAGAGGAAACATCCAACCAAGTATAGGATATCTCTACTGAGATGGCCCAATGCCCTGTTTCTAAAATCCCCTTGTTAACCAAGTGATGTGTACAGTGTAGTTTAGCAGGGACATGTATTTGAGCCTTTTGTCATTGCCCATGTCATTTCTTGTGGCTAGTAACTCATTCATTCATGTCTGTGAGAGGCCGAATGTCATTGATTCAATGAGGAAACTCATCCACCAGTTCAGAATCAGGACATAGGTGCCCCGCCCTGATACACAGGACAACCCCCCTGTGATGGCAAACCTCCTTCAGCCAATGGTCTTTAAGAGGCTAGACCAGGTTGGGGCATGATTTGGGGTACCAAAAAGCCATAATCCCACTCAAATGGGCTCTTCTTCCCATGAGCCTGGAAGTTGGACCCCATTCTTATTTCCTTGCTGTGATCTGCGACTTCCTTTTTAATAAAGAAAAACCTTAGAATACTCTATTCAGGGTTAGCTTGAGATTATTTGACTCATGTTCCTCCCCCCATTTGACACATTCTGCATCACCCCTGTGCCCTCAAGCAAGGTGGTTTTCTACTTATAAGGTGGGTCCATACACGCAGCTACTTTCAGAAGCCAGCGAAGGGGGACCAGACTTGCAGTGTGCTTCATTTATCTCCAGAGGCAGACACATCAGCATGCTCATTTGAGAAATGAGGATGTTTATTTTTATAACATTTCTTTGTAAATGGTCATTTTAGACCTATGGAATTCTATACTTCTGTACTCTTAAGCAGAGAGGGGCAAAGCCCCCCGAGGCTGGAGTACATGGGTTCTGCATATCACATGTGACAGTCAACCTTTCAATACACTTGCTTCTGTTTCCTCAGATGGGAAAGATTAATTTATTCAAGTAGTTGAGAATTTGTTTCTAGAAATATAGTAATGGCTGACCTTGCAATAATAATACCAATCTATCTATCCCTCCAGGGACGGGGCATCCTCCCAGAGGTGAGGAGTTGGAGGGGACCGCATCAGCCCTGCAGACGGTGTTATTCACAGGGACGGACCAAATGCAAGATTCCTTCACTGCACATGCAAACATTCACCCAGGGAGACGTGCACAGGCATTGGTTTCTAGTGTGATCTCTTGGCCTGGAACCAAAAGAGTGTGAATATCTATGGACTAATTCATAACACCTTAACAAATGCCTATGGTTGGGTAAGTGTTACAGATAAAGATAAATACAAATCCGTCTTACGACCAAGAGAAACCAGGGCCAAGACGATCACTCTACCACGGCCTGTTTTCACAGTCAGCCAAGTATAAAACGAATCCAGGGCTGTGTGATTAAACTCTGTCCAATACACGAAACTCCACAGTGACAAGATCAATCAGCAGCAGTCGACAGTGTGCCCACACAGAGACAGAGGTAGGAAAGGAGTCTGTGGCCAGGGTTAGAAATCTGAACTGTCTGAGCTTGTCCTCAGTGGAGCCAGCTAAGCTCCTGGGGAAGACTGAGGAAGTTCTTTCTGTGAAGACGCAACTTGCCATGATGAGTGTCAAAGCTGAATTAGGACGATGACCACTCTCGATATTGTGGGTCCTGCACCTTTAATTAAACATCTATCTAAATGGCTAAGCAGTCTCCCAAACTTCCTGCAGCTGGCGTAAGATTGCTTTGGAGAGCAGGCTGTCAATTCCACATCTACTGAAAGCCCTAAGTCAATGCTGTGCGCCAAAACACCCACAATCAAATCAGCCACTGCACTCACCAAGAACGACCAACCACACAACCACAACACCAAGCTTGGCTGCATGCCACATGATCCTCTTCAGCAACAGGCAACAAGGCACTGGCAGTCTCTAAAGGGGAGGAAGAGCAGGGTCCCGGCAGAATCCATCCTGCCTCCTTACAGAGGAGAAATCCTTCCTTGGAGAGAGGTAAACACCACCTGTCTCCTCCTTACTAGGTCCCAACGATAAACAAACGTGATTCCATGATCCCACCACAGTTCACCCTGCTGAGCCAATGTGCTCCTTTGTGGAGTTTACTCACAGAGCGTGGATGAGAGTTTGATCACAGGAGCTTGGGTAGGCCCAAGGCAGTATGGGTGATGGCTTCCCCATAACTGCAGAGACATTTCTCCTCCTGTCTACTTTCCCCAGCCTATATAGTGTACCTCAGCCTAGAACCATGAGGCCAAGGGCAATCTGGGAAGAGTTTGCACACAAACACTGAGAAGAAGTGGCTCAAATCCAGTGACCCTTTCTACCTGTATTTTCTCTGAGGGAATTACCAATAATCTGCAGGCCCAGCTCTCAACCATCTCTTCTAAGCAGGTACAGCTCATCAACCAAAGATGGAGACCGTTTTGCTCAGAGGACTACTGTTGTGAGGTATTTGATTACACCATGCAAAGACAGAAGACATTCAGGAGGAAAAGTAAAAAGCCATCAGGCACAGGACCACACATAGATAAATAGAAATGGGTCAAGTTATAAGAACTACTGGGACAAGTCTAAGCTATAGGCCAAGCTTTCATAATTAATAATAAGCCTAAACTATAGGCCAAGGTTTCATAATTAATAAGTCTCCATGTTGTTTCTTGTGAGCTGGCAGCCCAAAGAAAAATCAGTCTACAGACCACATCAGACAACACAAGAGAGATTTATTAAATACATGTACCTTTTCTTGCACAGTTTCTTTCAAAACTTCCAAACATCATAGGTGGAGCTGGAGAAACGGCTCAGCAGTTAAGAATATTGACTGCCCTTCCAGAGGACCTGGTTTCAATTCTCAGCACCCACATGGCAGCCCACATTAACAACTGTCCTTAGCACCAAGATGTGACATTCTCTCACAGATTGATGCATGCAGGCAAAACACCAATGCACCTAAAATAAAAAATAAATTATTAAAAAATAATATCATGGAAGGTGGGGTTTCTAGGAGAATGACTTCCTGAACACCAGGAACTGGTCTGTTAGGACACAGCAGGTGGGGTACTGTGAACATCTGGAGTCAGGCACCTCGTGAGAAAGACAGCTTGTCTTAGGTCAGTCCTCTGAGAGGCTGGCCTGTGACCTTTGAAGCGTCTGAGCTTTGATTGCATGTGTCTCGGGCTCTGCAAAAGACAGTTAGCGACTTGCCACCGGAGCAGCATCCTGTCTGAAGATGACAACAGCAGGCAGTCTCCTGGCAGACCTAGGTACTGCTAGTAAGACATTTACAAGGCTCTGTAGAGAAGGCATTACACATCAGCTCCCCCCTTGCTATTACTTTGCTATTACCTTGCTATTACTGAGCTGGGCCATGGCTTTCCTCCGCGCTGACCTCAATCCCCATCAGGAAATGTGTTCTCCTAGGGTGTTTCCATACACACAGAACACCCCCCCTCAACTCTGCACAGAGCAAATGCACTCTCACCGCAGGGATGCTGTGGGTCCCCTCAGCTGGCTCTACTCTTCCTTTGGGCTTGGAAAGCACCCCCATAGTAGCTGCTTGGTTGAAGACACCACTAGATTCTGGGTGCTCAACATGCAGAGCCACCATAAGCCCAGGTTCACCCATCACAGCAGCCTACAAGACATTGACCGCGGAAAGCAGGCCCAGTCATTGCTCCTGTTTGTTTGTTTGTTGGCTTGTTTGTTGGTTTTCCAGACAAGGTTTCTCTGTGTGTAGCCCTGGATGTCCAGGAACTCTCTTTGTAGACCAGGCTGGCCTCTGACTCATAAAGATCCCCCCTGCCTCTGCCTCTGCTGGGATTAAAGGCGTCCGCCACCACACTGGCCCCCATTCATTGCTTCTCAAGAGGAGGACAGAGGTCATCACCCCAGACCTGCTGCTGAGGGAGAAGGGACATCTGTGTCTCCTGCCCAGGCATTGTCTTTAGTGTAACCAACCTACCTCTGGCTTTTCTTCCCATTGGGAACCTGCTGGAGTCACAGGTGCTCTCCAGCTTGAGGCTGGGCTGGGCTGGGCGGGGCTAGGAGATTCCCTGCGGCCAATTCACGGAAACACCAGTCAGATGTTTCTTTCTACAGACAAGCCTGGGCCTGCAAGTCGGTTCCCCAGGGGAAGGGATCGATGCACAAGAGTCTGATCCCCAGAACCCACATGTAAATGGGAAAGGAGAGAGTCAACTCCACAAAGCCACATATGCTGTAGCATGTATGCTCTCTCTCTCTCTCTCTCTCTCTCTCTCTCTCTCTCTCTCTCTCTCACACACACACACACATATAATTATTTTTTTTTAATTTCTATAGAAAGCCTTCAAGCAGAATACTTAACAGCCATTCCACATGGGTTTCCGAATGCCTGCCAGGCAAGGAAGCCCCCAGGGCACCCGAAGCGCTGGCCCTGTCACAGAAGTACAAACTAGAGAAGGCCCTTCCTGGGGATGACATGGGGACTTTAGAGGAGTGGGGACTTTCGTCAGAAGTCCACAGCCTGAGAGGGATGAGATGCTTCCCAGCGTGGCAAGAAAACTGCGGGCTGCAACCTGGGAGTAGTCCCATCCCGGCAGCGGGGGAGTCTGACGAAGGAGTTTAGACTAAGCACAATCTAATGTGGAACCTTCTCATGACTCACCCCGAGTCTGGGTTGTCCCCGAAGGAAAGACGTCTTGGTCAGTAGTTTTTGCCCAGTTAATAATCCCCACTCCACCAAGCCTGTAGGCATGGCGGCTTCTGCCCTCACAGATCCAGGTCAGCAAGTCTCTCTTTTTTATACACTCCCGAAGGGGGAGCGTTCATAAAGAGCAAACCCACTGCTTTGATTGAGGTCCAAATGATGTAAAAAGGAAGCCGCATGCTTTCCAGTGGGGTCTAAGGTTGGATGTTAATCTATGAGACCCTGGAAACCATGGAGATGAGGGTAATAAGCACTGAGAATCTCCAAGGTATCCGTTGTCCATGGTTTCTGGATAGACTGCGTGGATGGATTTAAATGTCACCACTGAGACAGTTAAATTGGAGAGGTAAGGGAGGATTGACTTCTTAACATGCGGAAAGCAAAGAACTGCCCCCAGGCCACTCCTCGCATACACAGCTACTTCAGAACAGACAGGTCTGCGCATCTGGCCGTTCATTATTGCGATCGTTCACGCTGCTAAACCAGAAAGGACCTTTTTTCTCCTCCTTCGCTTCCTTAGGCAGAGTTGCCAGTGTTTAGAATAATAATAATAATATACATGATTCAAACAGGGTGCTTCTTGACTGTGGCTGTCTGCCCAAGCGGCTGCACAGCCCCCAAACATAGTGCAAGATCGCCACCTACTGGCAGCATCGGTTGTTACAGTAGAGTTGGCTTTAGAATCTTGGCTCTAGGAAGTAAGTCATAACGACAAAGCACAAGTACTCTCTAGGGAGCATACAGGCTGTCCAATTCATCATGGTCATCCTGACACAGCCTAGAACCACCTGGAAAAGGAGTTGGGTTGTCTGCGGGCAGGTCTGTGGGGAATTGTCTTGGCTGTTAATAAGTGCAGGAGAGCCCATCCCACTGTAGGCGGGACTATCCCCCAGTAGATGGTTGGAGGCTGGAAAGAGAGCTAGCTAAGCAAGAACCTGAGGGAGCCAACGGGCAGTCTCCAACCATGGTTCCTGCTTCCGGTTTCCTGCCTTGAGCTCCTGCTCTGACTTCCCTTAGTGGAGGACTATAATCCATGACCTGGAAGCGTAAGCTAAGACACATCTCTTCCTCCCCCTAAGTTGCTTTTGATCATGTGTTTGTCGCAGAGACAATGAGAAATTATTTAGAACTGGGCCTAGCAGGAAAGATGATCTAACCTCGCACTATTCTCTAACATCATGAAGATATGCAGTGTGAGTCCCACGCCTTGTGTGTGTAACATTCCCTAGTCATTTCCCTGATCAGAAGATGTATTATGCAGTAACAAGACCAGAAAATGGTGCAAAATTGAAGCTCTTTGGACATACATGGGTCAGATCTACTTGGGAAGTAGACAAAGACAAGATCTCCCAAGTAAATTGGGAGCTTGGGGATCATAGGCGAGGGTAGAAGAGGAGAGGAGGAAAGGGGGGGGAGTGGAGAAAATTATAGAACTCAATAAAAACAACTTAAAAGTGAAGCTGTTTGTATAGATTTTTCTGTGATAGTGGTTCTCAACCTTCCTAAGGCTGTGACCCTTTAATACAGTTCCTCGTGTTGTGGTGATCCCCAGCCATAAGATTATTTTTGTTGCTACTCATAACTATAATTTTGCTGCTATTATGAATCGTATTTTAAATATCTGATATGCGGGCTAGCTGATATCGGACTCCTGTGGGGGTCATGACCCACAGGTTGAGAACCAGTGCCCTATGACAACACATCTCTGTGTGGTTGCATCCGCCTGCCCCCTTATAGATCAGCATCAATGATGTGTATTCTAATGAACTCACCATGCCATAGAACCAAACCAGACAACATGCACTGTGTCAACACCGGACAGGAGGAAGATGGCTATCATTGGCAGAGACTCTCCTCACGCACCCCTCCCGAACACCAATGCCCCTTCCTGCTGTGAAGGCAGGGCACCTTCCTACTGAGCAGCTAGTGAGTGTAACAAATGCGGACTCCCAATGGTTGATGCCTGGCTGCAGCCCTGTCTCCACTCCACCTCCCATTCTTTCCAAAGACCCCTCAACACTTTTCAGCAAAATTCATGGGCTCCCTGCTGTGTCCCTCACAATAAGGAACAAAATGAGTGATTTCTAGACTTGGGGGGCTTGCGCTGTCCTTCAGAAGTCAATAACCTTGTGCCCACGGTTGGCTGTATTGTGTTGCCATTTAACCACTTCCGATTGTGACTTTTACCCTGAGATTTTGAGGTCTTCAAGGGAAAACCCAAGTTCTGTTTGCATTTCCTCCGTGGGTACCAGGGAGTCTCCTTCCCCAGTAAGCACGAAGGATCTAATAATGTGTCAGGCCTCCGGGAAAGAATAAATAAAACAAGCTGATTTTCCCCTGTAAAACTAGGTGATTTTTTTTAAATTGGGGGGGATTTGAAAGGCTACACATTCATAATGAAACAAAAAAAACCCTAAAATATGGCATTGGTCCCAAAGGAAGAATGACACGTGTTTGGGAAAAGAAACAACTCAAAGCTGAGCCCTGGAGATGCGTTGGGAGGATGAGGTCCTGCTGGAGACAAAGAGAAGCTAAGCAGAGGGCGGTACTTGCATTTTAAAGAAATATCGAGCAGGCATAGTTGGTAGCTAGCCGGCCGTACAGGCACGCTGATCCGAGTTCAAGTCCCAGGATCCACATTATAAAGCCAAGTGCAGGCTGGGAAATGGCTCAGTGGCTAAATTACACATTGTGCAAGAGTGAGGACCGGAGTGTGAATCTCCAGAGCCCATGTAAAACCAAACACAATGCTGTGTGACTCTATAATCCCAGAATGCCTACAGCAGGAAAGGAGCTGGAGCCTGGAGACTCCCCAGAAGGTCACAGGCCAGTTAGCCTGGTGGATGCAGTGACCAACGGGCCTTTGTCATCACCTACTTGAGAGAAAAATGTGTGGTTTGTCCTCTGACCTCCACACATGTTCTGTGACACACAAGCACACAGACACATAGTCATATACATACATAGACAGATACAGACACACACATGCACACACGCGCACACACACAATACAGCAAGCACGAGCTGGAACGAATGGCTCAGTGTGTAAAGTACCTGCTGCACAAGTATGAGGAGCAAAATTCAGATCGGCAGCACCCACATAAAAAGCTGAATATAATGACATATACTCGGAACCCTAGCACTGGATGCCCAGACAGACAGACCCTGGGTGCTCTCAAACCAGCTAAGCCAGCTGAAACAAGGAGTTCTAGGTTCTGGTGGAGACCCGGCCTCAAATACATAGATAGGTGATAGATAGATAGATAGATAGATAGATAGATAGATAGATAGATAGATAGATCGGACTGAGAAGTGATTGAGAAAGATGTCCAGACTTCTGGACTCTGACCTCTACATACAGCCTCACAAGTTCACCCCATACATGTACACCACACATACACACACACACACACACACACACAAACACACACACACACACCACTGTCAGGCAGAGTAGGCACACACAGCTATAATCCAATCACTGAGAAGATAGAAACAGGTAGACCCCTGCAGCTTGTTGGCCAGCAGTCTAGACAAGCTAGTGAGTACCAGCTTCAGTGTCTCAGAAAACAAGGTAGAAAATGATTGAAGAAGATGCTCAGTGTTGGCCTTTGACCCCCACACTCATGTATCTATAACACACACACACACACACACGGGGAAGGGGAATATACTAAAAAGATTTTGCAACAGGCTTTCTGCTCTGCTCAGGTGAAAGTCACAATAGCCACAGAGTGGATCATCCATAGTTAGTAATCACGGACACTCAAGCACTGAACCCTACAGCCTGGCCTGACAAACTCAAAGCTTACAACTCCAAGCCTGGAGAACTAAAGGGGTATGACGTAAATCTAGCTGGTTAACAAAGGGGCTTGTGGATATGAGGTGTGAGGGTCAGAAACCCCTCAGTTAGCAGCCAGGGCCATCTCCAGCCCTAAGAAGCAGCTAGCAACAGCAGCAGCCAGCAGCTGCAGGCTAATCTGCTAGCACCGTCCCTCACCGTCTCTGCTGTCCATCACGTCTGCACCGGCTGCTCTGGGACTCTGGAGCTGCCCCCACACCACACAGCTGCTACAGTCCTCACCAGCAGCTGCTGCTGCTGCTTGTGTTAACAGCTCTGCTCCCTCTACTTATAATAAAAATCTCAACTGGGCAAAGAAAAGGGCACTCAAGAAATATCTTTTTTTGGGCCAAATGCTGTGACATCAAGCATTGCGGTCGATTGTCTCCTGACAGACTCAAGGGGAGAGAGAAACAGTCCGTTCATGTGACGGTAGGAGGACATGCGAGCATCTGCATCAATCAGTGCCCCGCACTTCAAGAAAAGAAGCACTGTGTTTGCATAAATCACAGGTCTCCTCCTGGACCATTGGGGAAGTGCTGACCCTCTGGCCCGGGTGAAAATGGCTTCCCCCTCGCATCGTGTCGTGTGACAGGAAAAGGTCCTGCCTAGGTGGCTGGACTCAGTCATGGCTGAAAAGGTGCCTCCTGGAGTCCAGGCTGTGCTGTGGAGAAAGCAGCTGCCGCTGTAGTACAGCTTCCCCCAGGCTTCTCTAGGGGGTCAAAGCTTGCTGCTATATGGACAATTTTGCCATTACAGAGTAGAGCTGCTTGGACCAACAGTCCTCCACTCGAGGCTTCTAGGCAAGTGAACTGCCCGTGCCTGTGAAGTGACCACTCAGGTCAGCTTAACACCTTCACGGGAAACATTCAAACAATGTTCAGAGTGGCTCAACAGAGAGCTAAGGATTATAATAGCATTTAATATCACTTAATCATAAGTAACAATGCTTGAATTCCTAAGCTGTGCCGCAGGGAAAGACAGGTCTTTCCTTCATTTTGAAGGTATCAAGAAACCTAGGCATAAACCAAACTCTGGGAAGAATGGTGAGGGTCACTGGCCCATGGGCATGCGCCAGCCTCCCCACAGAAGCGGCTCCTCATACTACATTGCTGGGAAAAGCAGCTAAAGGGGGCATAGAGCCACTGCTTTCTAAATCTTTGTCAGACTGTTAGATTTAGGGCATCATTACTTCAAACTGTGACAGCCCACAGTTAAACTTTTAAACTCCAGCAGGATTTGCAAACAAAGAGTAAAGAGATAGATTTACATTGCAATCTGAATGCAGAGGATGTCTTCAAATTGAGTCAAGGTGCCTGCCTTCAGAACATGGCCTCACTCCGTGTTAATCCCACTGACCAGGGAGAAATACTACTGACCACAAATTATAACCAAGTCAGAACAAGCTTTATTCTGTGCACAGCAGAGCCAGGCCAGCACCGTCTCCCCCTAAGATGGAGTTCAAGAGAAAGGTATTAAGCTACTTTCCCGTTTCCTTTGTACAGGGCAAAACTGCTGGGGGAAGGATTTTACAAGCAAGTGAGGTTATAGAACGAGACCAGGAGGTTACAAAGCCATTAAAGAAATCTTCCTGAAACGTCTAGTATAGAGAGAGCAACTTGGGGTTACAGAGTGGGGTTCAGCCCAATTCCAAAAAACAGTAAACAGAAACTTACTTAGCTAGAGTCTCCAAAGTGGCTCCTGATAAAATGGAGTCAGGCTGGTTTCTCACTGGATTCAAGTTTCCCCCAAGTCCTCTGAAGCTGAGACCTTAAAGTAATATGCTCACCTCTCTTCTCATGGGAAATCAAGGTCCATTTCAGCCCCCATTCCTTGTCACCTCCACCTATGTCCTTCCTCATAGTAATGGCCTTCTTGTAGCTAAGCACAATCCCACAAAACTCCCTGGCATTCCGTCTGCCCTAGGAAGGCTACTTTCCTCAAAAACAAAGTAGGGTAGGATTGGTGCCTCTCCTTGCCACTCTACCAGCACCAAGCTGCCAAGACATACTGCAATTCACAGCCTGAGAACCTACCTTCTAGTTAAAAGTCCCCATTTCCTCATGGCTTCTACAGCCCTGTGTTCCCCCACATTTTAACCTCAAGGTCATGGAATCCAGACTTTGCTTTGTGTCCAGTTTTGTTTGGCTCACGCTGAATCATCAGCGTAGATAATAGCACACACCTGTACCTGTGTCCTGACCCATCCACTCAGGACTCAGCGTGTGTGGTTGGGGCTCTCTCTTGTTTCTAACTGTCCCACCAGCACAATGCCAGCTCCTACACACTCTTCTTTGGTCCCAGCCAGGACCAAAGTTTAGTAGGCAGCCAGACTCTGGTGGCAGTGACTCCAACACACTACAGAGCCTCATTCTGGCCAGGTCTCTCGGGTTCCGGGTTCTGTCTTCTCCATGTCAGGACTCTGCCCTGACCTTTCGTCCACCTTCCCTGCCTCTGTCCCTCACTCCTGGGACAGGCACGAGAACAAGCCAGGCAGGACAGCCTGCTCCTGCCCTCAGGCATTGAAGCCACTACCTGGCAGCCCCACTCTACATGGCCAGCTTCTCCCATGCGCCTTCCTCCTCCTTCCCAGCCACCTCCAGGGTGCTCTTTAGACTTAGCAGCTTCTGCTGGATATGATTGGAATGCCACCGCCCTGAAGTCTTCATGATTCACTCCTGACCCCAAGGTCTCACCACTACGGTCTTTCTGGTGGGTCCGCTAAGGACGACCTCCCACCTTCTTTTCCTGGTATCCATGAGTATCCATTCATGACTACCGGTCATGCTTCAGTGGGGCTCTGAAGACAGTTTCTCTGTTCTCTGCTTGACCCAGGCACAAAGAGACGGCCACTCCTTAATACCAGGAGTCTACTCAATGCCACATAGAAACCCATGGGTGTGTTCACCCCTACTTCCCCAAACAATGTGCACGGCAATCAGATAGCAAGTTTCAGTTATGACTTCCACGTCAGGTGAGGATGGAAGCCCCTCAGGTGGAGCCGTGAGGCCAAGTGCAGGGAGGGAGAAGTCTGCCTCCTACAGAGTGAAGAAGACACTTGTCACAGTACAGCTGCCATGATGGCCCACATCACTGCCCCCACCTGATCCAGTCTATTCTACTTCGAAATTCCTCAGTTCTTGAACACGCATGTGCTCAGCCTCCAAAACTGTACTCTTCCATCTGTGTTCGGTAGGGTCCTTGCTCAAAGATGAGAAGGCAGAATTTATCATGATAGAAGGCTGAAATTGACTTGCTAATTCCATGGCTACCCATTGAGTGGTCATAATATACAATAAACTATGCATTAGATTAGCATTAAAATTATTACTTATGAGGCTAGCTTTCCAGCTATCTCCTTGCGTAGTTTCCAACCAAGAGTTAACAACAAACTGCTTATTATTTTCGTTAGCTCACAAATGCACTGTCTATGAACTCCAATACATATAATCTATTAATGTAATATTTATTTTGATAAAGGGGACTAACTTCATGTTTCTACAATAAGTGTATCAGGGAATAAACAATATCAATAAATTTTTAGGGGAAATTTAATAGCAGGGTTGACAGATGACAACCCAGACTTCTGTCATCTTATAATATGAGCATTTTTGTATTTTATTTTGACTGTAGAATCACTCAGAACAAATCTGAATCCTGACATATACAATATTAATAAAAATCACTTTTTATTTCAAGCTTGCTGACAATTTTTAGGAAGCTTTTACATTTTTTCAATATACTTTAAAATAGTAGGAAGATATAAATAATAATAAAAAATGGGGTCAGAAATTTGACTATGATAGAGAATTAGAGAATCCCTCTGTACCTGACATGGATCTTCTCTTGGGAAGGTCTCTCTTCCTATCTCTTGCTCTGTTATTTGCTTTGTTTTAAGTTGTCGTGTTTCTGGAATATTCTGTTTTGATCCACATCCAATATACACTTTGCAAATATCTTCCCACTCTCTGGGTCGTTCCCTCACTGTTCTGAGCATGCTCTCCTGCAAAAGTGTCTCCTCACAGTACCATTTTTGCCTCCGTCTTTGTTGTCTGTGCTTTAGGACTAACCAGAACACCGTTTCCGGAGCCCAGTGGTCCCAATGCCTCTCCACATGCTCTTCACATTTTACATTTCAGTCTTCAATGTATTTAGAGCTCATTTTTCTTTTAGGATAGGAACTGGGCATTCAAGTCTCATTTTTCTACATGTAGCTTTTCCGTTTCCCCAGCATTTCTTATTAAGGAGAATATTCTTGTCCACACATATACTCTGAGTGTCTTTGTCAAAACCCTTCGGTTGTGAGTCACGGTCTATTATCTCCAGGTTCTCTGCTTTGTCCAGTGTGTCTACTAATCACTGGAGAGATGTGACTCAAAGCCACAATGAGATGTGGTCTCATACAGGTAAGAGTGGCTTTAACCAGGACAGAAGAGCAAGTGCTGGTAGGAACATGGAAAACAGGGAACTCTCATGTTTTGTTGGTGGGAACATAAGTTAATGCATCATCATTATCATCATCATCATCATGGAAAACTAGGGGCTTTTCAAAAATAAAAAAAGAGCTATCATATGATTCATTAATTACACTTTATATATACAGACTCTGGTGTCCTCATCTGGACTTGTTAGGTACCTGCACGCACACGTACACAAACCCACCCACAGACACACATACAAGCATAACTAATATGTTGACATAATAGATATAATATGTGGGCAATAAGTATTACATAGTTAATAAACATAATCTGTGTGTAAACATAATTAAGAGTAAAATAATTCTACTTTTTAAATCAACAAAAGCACAGAGTCATATCCGGAGTGAGAAATCGTGTGTCATACAAACCAAGAGATGCAGGACAGAACTCTGATTATGTTCTCAATACAAAAACAGCAAATATTTGAGAGGATGGACAAGCTAATCACCCTGAGTAGACCGCAAACAAACTAACTTCTCAGCTCAGGATGACATGTTTTGGGTGTGAGAAGAGAGGGGTGGTCCACATAGAACCTAGAGAAGCTGAGCCAGGGACTGAGAGTTTACCCTGAACTACACAGTGAATTCAGGCCCCATCTGGGCTTCATATGCAAGGCTAGGTCTTTGAACACTGGTTGGGTAATATTTCTTCAATGAGAACGTCGGCTAGCGTGAAACACATGATGCTGACGGTATACGTAAGACTCCAGTCATCTAAACTCTTATTTTGTAGGACTCTGAATTCCATAAGTAGCAATTTGCCGGTCGAGTGGCAATTTGTTAAGTAGGCAAAATAGGAGCAAAATTAACTAATTAGAAGGTTACTCTAGTAATTAAGGAACAAAACTGAGACTATCCTAAACCGGACAGGAAGGGAGGGTCTGAAGATGGGTGTAATTGGTCAAATGGACAGGATTTGACAGTCAGCTGTGGAAGATCACAGGTAAGAATGAGAGACTTGCTGTCTGGCTAAGATATTCATTAAATATCTGTGTCATCCCCAACACTTTTGACTTTTAGCATTTTGCTGTGCCTGCTCCATTTTCCCCATCATCATGTTTCCAGCTCTTCACTCTCTCTCCCCAGTCCGTGTCTGGAATGAATCATTAAAACTTCCTTACCGATGTTTCCCTCTACTTAATTCACACTTACTGCCTCACCTTCCACTAGGAGTCTGACCCATCACAGTAGGGTCCACAGCTTCCAAGCCTACCCTGAAGCTGTCTCCGGGTGAATAACGCTGTGGGCGTACCCCAGGGTCTGTGCGGTTAGCAGCTGGAAGCCGTTTATTATTAGCTGCTCCAGTCCTAAAAGAAACTTTTTCTTTTATGGATATTCATTTGTTCTTTTCCTGTCATAGTAACTTAGAGCATCAAAGGATTCAAAACTCTAGCTGCAAGTCATTATGTGGGCAAAACTCCTCCAACGCCTGTATGGTCAGGAAAGACAGTAGTACTAGGTGTCATGACTGGAAAACAATTAACATCGTCGCCTGTTAACTTCTGGAAGGGTTCAGATTGGGAGAACACACGGTGCAGACACGATCCACACTGCTCTGAGACAGACCCGTCTTGAAGGGTCTCATACAGAAGAAACAGGTGAAGAAAACAGAAAGGGAACGGCGATTGAAGTATAAGAGCAAGGAACGTGAAGCCAGCAGCCTTGGGAATCCCTGTTGAGCACAGGAGGCCTGCAGCATTCCTGAAGAGCCACTAGTCAGCAGTCCCTGTTGGAAGAGCAAAGAAGCCGCCCTGCCGGCAACAAAGAATGGAGACTCAAGAAGATGCCAACAGGGTAGAGCAAGTTGCCAGCACAATGCGAGGCAGAATCTTTTCTTTGTCAGAGTTCCTCTTATCTGAAATGCCACTGGAAGGTTCTGTTCTCATTCACAGTGGGGGTTGGGGTGGCTTCCCACTTTAATTGATTTAACTGATTGAGAAAATCCCTCACAGATGTGGCCAGTGCCTGGTCTGTTCATAGATAGAAACTGAGATGGAAATCGAGCCCAGAGTTCCTGAGACAAAAGAAGAGAGGGGTGGTCCACATCTCCTATCAGTGTGGGGATGGGATGGAGAAAGCTAAGTGGGCTTTCGCTTTCTGCTCTCATTGTTACTATAGTACACCCTATCGTCAGCAAGGAGACAGCAGTAATACATAATTCAATAATATAATAGTATATATAATAATGTGTGTATCTATCTGCATATATACATATATAATTCAATAGCTCCTCCCCTCAAAAAATGTCATCCAAGACTTGCTTTCTGTCCCAGGTTTCTTGTGGGTTGAAGTCATTGGGAAGCACACAGGACACACACATGAGTTTTCACACTCCCCAGATCCAGCCCCAGGAGAGACCCACTGAGGAAGAACAATAGGGGCCCTCTCTTCAGTGAGGTGCAGGTCCCTGGAGTATGGAAGGAAGTGTTGGTTGATCTTAGGAAGGTTGCCGATGACAGGTTCCCACCTCCGTGCACACAAAACCTCCGTCAGCACACGCAGCTTTGCACTCTTGTATTTATGCCTGTGCTTCATATCTACACACCTGTTTCTTCCAGTGGGCCCTGCCCTTTCTGGGACTGCGAGTCAAGATTTTGCTATCTTTTTAACCTAATAAGACATCTCCGGATGAGAAGTAACTAGCATTTATGATGTTTACTATGTACCATGAGTGCTACAGTTTCCCTTCAGGATTGTGGGACACAGTTGTTGCCTCCTGCCGTAGACTGTGCTCTAAAGCCTGAACAGCAGAGCAGACATCCACAGACACCCCTACAGCCAGCCAGAGTGCTCACATTCTCCAGGTCTATCTGCCCAGTGCCAGATGCGTGAGCCAACAGCTGGACCATCTGGTCTACTTGCTGAGTGTGGCTAATTGTGGGAGCTGCTACAAAGAGGAGCAGTCCCCATAATTCCTGTTTTTCTAGAAGACAGAATGGAACCAGTAGGGGGAAGTAAGAACAAAGCAACTTTAAAGAATGCCACACACAGTAGTCAATCACGATAGTGCCTTATGTGCTCAGTGGTGTGTGCATGTGTGTGTGTGTGTGTGTGTGTGTGTGTGTGTGTCATGTGTGAATATGGGCACATGCATACTACAACACTCATGTGGAAGTCTGAGGGCAACCTTGGGTATTGGGGTGTTGGCCTTCACCTTGTGCTTATTTGAATCTGGGTCTCCTTGCTTTCTCTACTGTGTTCACCAAACTAGGTGGCCCACAAGCTTTTGAAGTGTCTCTAGTCTCTACCCCCCCATCTTCCTATAGGAGGGCTGGGCTTACAGATACTCCCACTACCCATCTGGATTTTTTTTTTTTTTTTGGTTTTTCGAGACAGGGTTTCCCTGTAGTTTCTAGAGCCTGTCCTGGAGCTAGCTCTTGTAGACCAGGCTGGCCTCGAACTCAGAGATCTGCCTGCCTCTGCCTCCCGAGTGCTGGGATTAAAGGCGTGTGCCACCACCGCCCGGCTACCCATCTGGATTTTATGTGCATTTGAGGATTTGAACTCAGGTCCTCGTGTTTATGCAGCTAACATGTTTACACACCACGTGTATTGCCAGATTGTTTCACTTGCTCATGATCATCTCATACTTCCACTTCCTTCAAAGGCTCCATGTTCCAATTCATCATCTTACATGTCTCCACCCTCCACATGTACTTGGGTCAGAATTTGTGTTCCAGGTACATTCCCCCCAACCCAGAGAGCATGGGAGGCTGCCCTCATTCAGTTCTCTAGTACAACAGGTCAGAGGTGTGTATAGATCAAATAGCAGCAGGGTAAGTGTTACCTAAGGCATAACAGCAAGATAGGAAACCACTCTCATAACACGTTCCCTTGTTTGCCAAATACATCTGACTTCTTCAGATTTATGTTACAGCCACCCAATATATAACACATCCTCCATGT
The DNA here is from genome assembly GCF_903992535.2 of Arvicola amphibius. Classification (NCBI taxonomy): domain Eukaryota; kingdom Metazoa; phylum Chordata; class Mammalia; order Rodentia; family Cricetidae; genus Arvicola; species Arvicola amphibius. Next base: position 152,304,314 of record NC_052050.1, read on the forward strand.
AGGAAAGGAACTACTACAAAGAAAGTAAATACATTAACTAACTCTTGCTTTGGGCCTTCTCTGGTCCTAGCATCTGTTGGTTAAAATAGTTGAGAATTTCTTCTGACCTTTTAGGTCATCTGACCTTTAAATCCACAATGCTGATGGGCGTTTGGGTGTGTGTTTATTCTGAGAGTTTTCCAGCGTACCTCATAGTGCAGATTGCTAACGAGCACAATAGAAACAGGAGCCATACAGGTGAGGGGAATGTTCCAGACCATAATTGGAAGCTGCCGTCACTCGTTCGTTTTGCATTTTTTCCCATATAGTGTTTAATTAAAGTAGCCTCAGTTATTAGGGAAGAAAAATGCACTCATTATACAATCACCCAAACAATTTAGTCAAATATGGCAGCCCAAGGATCTTGGATTAATGGAAACGCTTGGCAGCTGTGGAGTCTCTTGGGCCTCTGTTGGGTTGACGCTCGGGAGAAAGATGCTCCCAGAGAAGCCTAGAGGCTGCCGTTACCATCCTTGTCTCCTTCCACCTGAGTGAAGAATTTCAGGCATTGTGGTATACTGAATCTGCTCAATTCTGCAACTTGAAAATGCACGTCTTCCTATCTCTCAGCTCGGCTGGTAACCCAGAGTGTTGCTGGAGTGTCAGGCTCCGCTCTGGCCCAAACAGGGCTGACTGGAGGGCAGGCAGGCTGGGCTGGCCGTAAGCCTGCCTGGCCGATGCCGAAAGTGGGTAGAACAGTACAAGGCCCATGTGTTTTGTGCATCCATTTCCCAGAGGCTGACATCTAGGCACCTAATTCCTTAAAATAAGCTAACCCATGTCCCTCTGTGTTTGTCTTGAGCACTTCCATTTTGTTTTAGAGGGTTTAATTCTACCAAGTGTTTTCAAATGGTCTGTGGAAATAATTGGTTGGGAAAAGGGACTACCTAACAATATAATTGACTATGGAATCGCTCTGGGGGGAGGGGTGCTGTGTTTGTGACATTTTTTGCCTTTGCAGGGAGAGATCGAGTGTGGAGAACACAGACCGACTTCCCAGGCTGCTTTATCAGGAACTGCCCATCAGGAGTGGCTCGGTTCAAGGCTTCAATGAAGCCGAGAGCTAGAGCATTGATCACACCTGGCCAATGGTCAGCCTGATGCAGGCATCTTGGAGGATGGATTTCACAGGTGGGTATCATTGGCCTCCCTTGTATCTCCAGGGTGCCTCCAGGCATGCAGGATCCTTGAAGGAAGATAATGATTTAAAAACAAAAAGGGTTATTGGAGCCTCTGTCATCTCTGCATGGGAAGTGTCAACACCATGCAGGCTCAACCTGGGGCAGCTTTGATTTCTGACATGTATGTAGGGAGTGGATGAGGAAGCAACCGAGGACATCTGGCTTGTCTCATAGGCTGTACTGGAGGGTTTGGCATTGCTTTATCCACAGCCCACAGCCTGGCTACGGACTTCAACTGGGGGCTTCAGTTGGGCCACCCACACAGAACCAGCATGTGCTTCCCCAGGGCCAGGCCTCAACTCCTCAGAGGCTTAGTTTTGAGGTGGGAGCTCCAGGGAAGGGAACAAAAGACAGCTTTGTGGACACCAGCGTGGGAACAGATTTCCTGCTGGCCAAAGCTATGCCCTACTCTGGATCTAAAGAATGGAGAAGGCGTGACTATCACCCTGGCTCTACACTGTACATAAAACTGAGAAGTGCAGCATCAGCCAAGACACATACCAACACCCAGGCAGCCCAGAGAGAGGGAGAAATTGCTAGACGCCCAAGAGACCAAGAACAACCAAGGTTGTGGCAGGAAAGAACAAATTGCGTGTCTACCATGGGATCTGAATAGTTGGAAGTTAGGGGCTGGTCAAGATCAAATGGGGCATTCAGGTCCCCAGGGCACGGAGGTCAGCAGGCTCTCAGACAGCTCCATTAGCAGTCCCCAGGCCATGTGTGACCTGCCCCTGGACAGGCACCAGAAGATCTGGACAGGAGAGTACTGGTTTTCCGCTTCTGACTCCTAACTAATCAGATAACTATAAGAGTCCAGGAAAGCGCAGACAGCTCACTGATGTTCCTTGGGGAGTAAAAAGTCAACTTGACCTCACAGAGACTATGATATTTCCATTCTCCACCTGTGGCTGCCAAGCAGACACGGTGACTCAGTGTCCCAGGTGGCCCTGAGGACAACACTCACCATCAGCCATCACTAGGACTCCTTGAAGTAGACAGATGAAAACATGCAGATCTTGTACTGAACTCTGCTGGGGACATTCTAAACCGGCTGAGGTTGCCATGGGAGCAGGAATAATATGGTGTTACAGGGTGAGGTATGTGAACCTCTGTGTCCTAGGACACGGGGAGTATGGAGACAAGTGTCAGGATCAAAGGGGAAATTATTGACAAGTCCTAAGTTGATCCCAACAGTGTGATTATGAGGGTAATTATCCACACCTACAATCATGGCATCATGTAAGTTGGAAAATTATAAAAATATTGACTCAGACTCAGTATAGAAATGCAAGGGTTTCTTACTGTCTGCAAGCCCATTGATGAGGTGTCATAGCGATTAGACAGGGGGCTTTGTTTATAGACTAGAAGTGAGACTGGAGCTGCACAAGGCTGAACTAGAGAGTTTCTCGAGGCCTCAGCCCTGCTCAACACCCAGACTACAGGCAGACTACAGACTACAGGTGGTGGCAGAATCACAAACACGCCATCGTGTCCTAGCCATAGAAGTCTGTTTTTCAAATGTGCCATTTCAAAACTCCCTCACAGGAGCATAAGGCCCAGGAAAGCATGCTGCTTTTGGGTGAATTATGTCCTAGAGTGCATCTCAAGACGGAATGCCTGAAAATAAAGAATGTAAATTTCCATTTTCAGGCTCTCCGAAAAGCGACTTCTCACAGACATGCTTTTCCTATTGAAACAACAGTACCCATGCAAATGCTTTAATCCCTTTGTAATGAGCAAATAGAGGCTTAAAAATTCTGTTAAAATAGCTGATCACACTTAAAACACCACATTTCAATACGCCCGTGCGGTGCAGGCAACGTTAATCAGAGCGGCAAATGAATACCAAGGGCTGCTGGGGCTGAAATCTATTTCCCCAAGAATCTAACATTTCAGCTCCAGAGAGCCATCTGCTCCATGCTTCTCAAAGACATGAAACTGAGTTCAGCCACTCTGCTGTTCTTCTCTAACTTCACCTTCCATTCTCGCACAGCCCTGAACGTGTGGTTTCAAGCTGACAGTCACCTATCAACGACTCCTTTGCAGTAACAATTAAACCTGGGAAAGCAGTGGGTGGGAGGCAGATTACCAAGAAGGACCCTACACATGCTCTTCTCCCAACTTCCCTGTATAGTTAGCTTCTCATTAAACACACCCGGGAACTAGACGTGAGCCCATATTGTGAGAACCAGGTTTAGATGTCTGTAGGTGCAGTAAGGCAAAGTCTGTCCTCAGAGTGGCATTTAAAGGAAACTCCTTTATTTACCATCTTATTATGCTTATGCATGACTAAGGATAGATGATAGATAGATAGATAGATAGATAGATAGATAGATAGATAGATAGATAGATATGATAGATATAGATGATAGATAGATAGATGATAGATAGATAGATAGATAGATGATGGATGGATGGATAGATGATAGATAGATAGATAGATAGATAGATAGATAGATAGATAGATAGATAGATAGATAGATAGATAGACAGACAGATAGACAGATACATAGGTATAGATGATGGATTGAAGGATGGATGGATAGAGAGAGAGAGTGAGAGAGAGAGATGAGAGAGAGAGCCTTTACTTTTTCTGAGCAAAACCCCTTTCTATTTTGTTGTTTGTGTGGATCTCTTCAGTTCTTTGAGCAGCATGTCAGGGAAGATGTTATTGAACAGGTCCAGACAACTAGCAACAGAAGATGCCTGTAAAGCCTGAAACACAGAAACACACTGGGGGTGAAACCTGAAAGAGATTCCAAATCCAATCATACTGCAGAGGATTGCTCTAACCCAAGTGAGCCTCATGCCTTAGGGATGGCAGCTGCCACTCAGTTGGCAGAGTGGTTTCTGACATGCACAAGACCCTTGATTCAGTACCTGACATCACACAAACAAGGCACATTGCTGCATCCTGCAATCCTAGCACTAGGTGGCCAGAGGAGAGAGAATCAGCAGTTCAAGGTCATCCTCATCTATGTAGAGAGTTTGAGGTCATCCTGGGTCATATGAAACCCTGGAGAGAGGGAATGAGGGGGGAGGCAGAAAGGGGACAAGAGGGAGGGAGAGGAAGGAAGAACTGACTGAGTCTTCCATTCGGTAGACACCAACTGTACCCTTCTCTCACAGGAGCCAATGGGGCTTTCAGGGCAGCCCTATCAGTGTACCACAGCCTGATGACAGATGCTTAAGAGAAAACCCACACTAGCTCAGAATTGCGTTTAACAGAGGGTTATTTATTCAGGGGTAGGCTCACAGATCACAGTCCTCTGCTCGAACGGGGAACAGCAACTGAATCCCGCAGCCAGAAGAGAGAGTGAACATGAGCTTTACATTGACATACATAGTATAAGAGGCCTTCTGGCCCTGTGTGTTCAACCCATCTCGTGCGTTGTTTCACTTGAGATAGGGTTCCAGTTCCTAGTAATTGAACATTTGCTTCTTGAAGAGGCCAATTTGGATGCCAAGATTCTGGAGTAATGAGACTCATGTCCACACCCATGTCTATCAAACCCACAATTACAATGCCATTTATGATCATTTCTAGAAGTTGCCAGAATATATGTTTCCTATTTCCTATTGGAATTTTTGATTCATTCTCCATGTTTATTCCATCATCCAGAACAGCATGGTTTATTGCAGAAGACTCTGGATTTTTTAATTTTCCTGGTGAGACATACCCATAGTATTAGCAAAAAAAGCTATTAAAATTCTCTATGGTGTGTGGTGCATGTGTGTGTTGTGCCTGTGTGCATGTGTGTAGTGTGAGAACACATACAGTCTTTCTAATATTAATCATCTCAACTTAAAAAAAAAAACCTTCTTTCCTGGAGGAAAATTTATTCCTTGGCCTGTAAGCCTTTTTTTGTATTTAAAATTTTCTTATTAAATATTCTATTAGTATTATTTTTAAACACTTTTAAATTACTATTAATATTAATTAATAGCATATATGCATTTGAATCTGATCCACCCAACCCCCAGCATTCACTCCTCTCCTATCTCTCCTCTAGGTTCTTATGTTTCCCGTCCAACTTCATGTACTTGTTCTGCCTCTCTCTGTTTCTCTCAGAAACCTTAATACCTTCTGAGTCCACTTTGTGCTTGTATATTCACGGGTGTGAACCCGTGTACCTGGAGCGCGGGGGACTTCTCAGGACCAGCATCCCTGAAGAAAAGCAGCATCAATTGCCAATAGCTTTTCAGAGGGGGTGGAACTCCATGAGCCTCTTCCCTATCTGTGCTGGGATTGTGCCTACCCTGGTCTTAGGCCAGTCTTGTGTGTGCAGTCGCAGCTGTCATGAGTTCATACTTGTAATGCTGCTGTGTGTCTCACAACACACACCCACTCTTTCTGGATTTTGTGATCTCTTTCCTTTCTTTCACAATGATCCCTAGACATTGTAATCTAGGGTGTGATATAAATATCCCATTTAGATACAAGCGCTCCACTGTCTCCTATGAGCTATATGTTAACCAGTTGTTCAGTGCTGTATTAACTGCCATCTACTGACAAAAGATGCTTCTGTGTTGAGATATGCCCTAACACAAGGTATATCAAGAGAAAATCAATAGGATCTCCCCTAGAGCCTATGATGTCATCAGCTACAGGTTTAGCCTAGTTAGCAGTACCAGGCATGGGGTCCATCTTATAGAGCAGGCTTTAAATATAATCGGAAAATGATTATTCCCATATAATCCTAACTGCTTTTGCACACTACACACATGCACAACACACACATGCATCGCAGACCTTGTACATTCACATATAACATCACAGACACAGCTATCAAAGAACTAGCATTTTAAGGACATGGCCCCACACCTGCGGGTACAGCAGGACTTAAAGGGAGGATGGTCCTCTAGCATTAAGTCAAGCCAGGCATGAACTGATCTTTCTGTTTCATTACCTATAAGGAATGCCACTTCTGTAATTTCTGAATTTGTATTCCCATCATTTTGGATATAAAGGTGAAGAGTGTCCTTAAAAGAATGTTTTAGATCTCATTACCAGCTGGCATTCTTGACCTGAGTCCTTTCCTATTTAGACTCCTTGAGCCTCTAAGGCAGATGAACAACCTAAATTGAAAGTGAAAGATGATGAGTCAACACTTGGCTTCTATGAAAATTAAGAGCTGCTATCACCAGCCACTACCTCCTCCCACCACTGTCATGGAGATTCGGCCAAAGAGTGAGTCCCCAGTAGTTCAAGACCCATTCCAACATCACACACACACACACACACACACACACACACACATACACCAAACACGACACACACATACTACCTCCTTTACACATGTTATTTATGTTATAAAATTTTGAATTGTCGACTAAATGCATATACTTTTTCAGTTAAGATAGCTGTTTAAATTAAAAACAGCTTGAGTAGCTTTGAGTTATGGCTAAAGATAAAGCCATCACAGGCAACATGGATGCTAAACTCAACAAGAACAATAAATAAAGATTGATGAACTATTCTTTAGGAAGAGAAGATGCCTAACGAATGGTAACCTCATAAACAGTGTCCTAGTGTGAGTGCCCAGTCCAGAGAGAAGAATGTGGTCTCCCCCTCCCCCCGATAAAAGAGTAGTAGAGACTTCATCCACCAGGTGACACACTTGATAGCACCAAAGTATGTCCAATTGTCTCAACTTGAACACCTCTTACCGGGAAAACACAGTCATGTGGGTGGTGTCCCTGTCTCTCCTCCATTCTTCCTCCTGTCCTCTCCATCTTTCTTTACTTCCATTAGAACTGGAGGGCTGAGTATGCACTCATTGAGTGCTTTGCTTTCCAAAAATTGTGTCGGCTGGTGTTGTGGGTGTTGTGTTTATATCTAATCACAACAAGCTGCCTTCGCTCCATCCTCCTGCAACCTCAGAAGTTTTGTTGAAGTAGGTGACTGATGTGGGATTCCCCTCCGTATGCTGTGAATACCACTGGTGAATAAAGAAACTGCCTTGGCCTGTTGATAGGGCAGAACTTAGGTAGGCGGGGAAAACTAAACTGAATGCTGGGAGAGAGGAGGCAGAATCAGAGAGAAGCCATTTAGCCCCATTGGAGCTGGATGGAACTTTACCGGGTAAACCACAGACACGTGGCGATACACAGATTAATAGAAATGGGTTAAATTAAGATGTAAGAGTCAGCCAATAAGCTAGAGCTAATGGGCCAAGCAGTGTTTTAAATAATATAGTGTCTGTGTGATTATTTTGAGGCTGAGCAGCCGGGAGCCAACAAGCAGCCTTATTACGACAGGTGACCACTCAGTTCCTATGTAACATGCTTTATTTCCACTGTGATTCCTCACTACAGAACTTGGAACTGGAGCTACATAAATCTCATCAGCCTGAAGACTCCTGTGGAGGGAGCCAGAAGGTTTCCTCTGATATGCAGTCGGCCAGATAACCAGTGCATTCAGTCTGTGCTTGAGGAACTGAAATATGTCCAAGACCAATGGAAGCCATGTATTGCTGTTCCTGCCAGCAGAGAGCCAACTGTTTAAGTTAGTCCCTGCCTACTGAGGCAGAACAGTTCCTTCTAGAACACTGATCACAGTGCCCAGGGCCATGTTCTCCCTGCAGGAAAGACCCACACACCTACAGAGCAGCTGATGGAGCTGACAGTTTTCAGTGATCACACCCTAAGGCCCACCCAACCCAGGGTATATTCTAAACCCAGGAATAGAGACAGCCTGGACTATGATGGAAACCATCAGCTATCTGCTTGGCAGTCTCAGCTGGTAACACTGAACCTATGTCCCACCATATGTCCTACATTTGGCATGGGGTCCTCAAGATCATCCCCCAGGTGTCTTGCACAACATCTTCCTTTCACTGCCAGAAGAGCGAATGTCTCCAAATCTGTACCAGTAACCAGGAAATCTCTGCAGTGCATCATGGAACATGATGGGCTCCCGGCGCCAAGCTCCAGATAGTTCCATTAACCAGCTGACCCCAGGAGAGTGATTATGGAACTGTCCAGGTCACAGAGAGAAATCAATGTGGATCCAGGCTCTCATCACAAGCCAGAAAATACAAGTCATGTGTTTGAGAATTCTTTTTACAAACTGTGACTTACGATTGGCTTTTAATATTTACAGATACAAATCAGTGGAACCAGTAAATTTTAACTTTGAATTTTTGCATAAATTATCTTTATGGATCTGTCAGCAGCAAAAATAACTTAAAAATAAAATCTCGAACATCCCCCCCCCCGAGTCCCAGCAAGGGACCAGCATCGATGGTGTAGTAGAGACCAGGGATCTCAAATCAAACCAATGATTCCTTGTGATGAACACCTGCGTGTAAAAATATGTGGATAAAGGCATTTACTGCATGACTCACTGTGTCACAATGCAGTTTCCATGATGAGATTTTCCCCTTCTTTTTTTTCTGTTTTTACTTTTTTATCTTAAATTTTATTTTGTTTTATTCAAATGATTATTGAAAACAATGTCAGCCATGGTCTCTGAAACAACATTTGCACTGACTTACATAATAGCACAGGTAAGGAGGAAACACTGCTGCATTGTGTGGGGTTTTATTTTTGTTCTGTGTTGTGGGTATTAATCAAGAAAATGCATGTCATATAAATATCAGTTTTATGAAACAAATTTCTGCTGAGAAGCAGGAATGCACCTGAAATCCCTGGGGAAATAATGCTGGTGGTGTGTTCTGAAAGTTAATTTAAAATAGATACTGACTCTGTCTGTCTATCCATTTTTATATTTCATACTTGATGCTGAATATGGTTGCGCTTCCGAAGAATCCTGGGGCCATGAGTCAGCTCAATGTCACCACTTGGCATAAGATGATCCACAGGCTGGGTTGTGACTGTGCGGCTTAGCTGGATCCCACTTGCCTCCTTCTGTGTGTTTCATTTGCCCAATTATTCATGTAATCAAAATTTTCTTCCTGAATTCTCATTGCAGAACAAGGGGGAGACACTTTATAAATAAGGCAAGAAAAAGAACAGGACATCCACATGAACTGGTTACATAATTTCCTGTATGCATTCTTGTTTCCAAGGCCCATTTTTATGAAGCTGTGCACAGAGGTCTAAGAAAAACAGCATGAATTTGTATTAAAATGAGACATATTTCAAAACACGCTTCCTTCTTATTATTCAGAAATACACTGTTCTCTCCTTGAGTTATTTTTTAGGCTTATGCAGATGGTATCAATGACACCATCTCAACACTTCAGCAAGTCTCTCTCCAAAACATATGCAAATGCACAACTGGACATATACACACTCAAGAGAATGGGATGCTTCTGTTCCCCACAGAATTAAGGAATGTGGGAACATCATCTCAAAAATTGGGAAATAACACTGGATGTCTACTGTGGGCCAATGGTCTTGTACCCTATAAAGATTTCTCAACTGTATTGGTTTAATAAAGTGTTGATTGGCCAATAGCCAGGCAAAAAGTATAGGCAGGGTGACCAGAATTCTCCAATTCTGGAAGAGGAAAGGCTCAGTCTGAAGTTGTCACTTAGAAAAAGCAAGATGAGAATGCCTTACTGATAAAAGGTACTAAACCCCATGGCTAACACAAACAAGAATTTTGGGTTAATTTAAGATGTAGGCGTTAGTTAATAAGAAGCCTGAGCTAATAGGCCAATCAGTTATAATTAATGTAGGCCTCTGCATGTTTCTTTGGGACTGAACAACTGTAGGACTGGAAGGACAGAAACTTCTGTCAACAGATATCTCTGCTGTAAAAGACACCTACCTACCCATTTCACTCCAGCAGCCAGGGACATGGGGGTCACCATAGCACCCCCTTGAAGTGTCTGCCTCCAGACAGTTTTGTTGAAGTCCAAATAGACCTTTAAAGCATTTAATACTTTGTCTTGTTTAATCCTACCACATTTTGCTGCCCAGCAGATATTGTGATCTCATTGCAATAGCCTGATAAAGAACACATCAGATGACCCTTTGGGTCATTTCTTTCTGGTTTCTGGCTAGAATGTCAGAGAGAAATGTAAGGTTCTGTCTCTACTGTGATTTGGTTCCTTACTCTGAAAGGAAAGCTTTGTAGGTTATTTTAAGATGAAGAAACATAATTGAATGAATCTGACTTCTGTTGTGTGAACAAGTCCCAAGGAACCTTGGGATTATGTCACACTGGATCCTACTCCTCCATGATGTAAAGTGCAAGACAGACAGACAGCAACAGGCACCTATTCTAGACATCTTTCCTGACACAGGAGATGCAGAAAAGCTGAGAGCAACATGTACATCGAGGAAGCCAGGAATCAGTCCTCCAGACCCCAAGTACATGTCTGCCTATGGGCTTCTGCAGGATGCTTGATTGCCAGGGTGTGGGGCCAGTCCCATGGCAACCATGCTCCCACTCACGTGTAGCCTTCATAAACAGCAGAAGGAAGGGAATCTATATTTCCAGATAGGGCTTGAACTCTGTGAATTTCAGACCCCAGCCTCATATGCCTTCTGTGGCCTGAAGGTTTGATGCTCTGAAGAGAACATATTAATAGGGTCTCATTAAATACTTGGAGCAATACATGTATTGTGACCAAAAAAAATTGACAGAGGGTATATTATGAATGAAGCTGATTTAGTCAAACTCTTTTCTCTCAAAAATATATACTTTCAAATCTTTACAATCCTTTCTCCCCTTCTTTACTTCCCCCACCTTTGACCCAGTTTGTCTTGAAGAGTAAAACAGAGTGCTCTGCCCTCGATATTGGTTGGATTTTGTTTACCAGCATGGGAATAGAGCTGGGGAAGAGGACTGGGCTCAGCACAAACCTATGGAGCACCTTTGCGCTGTGCCCTAAACTATAACAGATGATTTCAATATACTGCTAACATCAATAGGGAAGGTTCAAAAGGAGCATTAATAAATTCCAAAATTGAAAGGAACGCAAGAGATTCTCCTGGCAGCTGTGAAATAACACATTTTTATCAGCAGCCCATCGAATTATCTCTAAAATAGACCTCATTTTAGGACATAAAGCAAACATCAACAAATAGAAAATGTTCAAGTGATTTTCCATACCTTATCAAGGCATAACAAAATAAGAATAGAAATAGCAATAAGATTTACCATAGAACATGTCCACGCATGTGGAGTGGAAACTGTACACTTCTTTTAGTGTGTGTGCACATGGTATTGAGTGCTAATGGTATGGAGGGGAGCATGTGTGTGCACATACACACAGAAGTCTGAAGTTTATGTCACGTATTTTTCTTCTATCATTCTCTACCTTGATGTATTTGAGAGAGGGTCTCTCAGTGAACCTGGAATTCATTAATTCAGTCAGGCTGGCTGGCCAGTGAGCTTCATCCATTTTCGCATTTCCCGCTGTCCCAAAAGGCTGAGGTTACAAGCATGCATCCTGTCGTCCAAATGCGCATCTTAGTGCGTACACAGCAGGTGCTTACCAACTGGGCCATTATGAAGAATATACTTTTGAGACCAAGAGGCAATTGAGGAAGCCAGAGGAAGTTTCTAGAAGTCCTAGTATCAGAGGGAAATGGAAACACTACCAGAGCGTGTGAAACACAGCACACACCACCCTAAGAAGACAACTTAGAACAGTGAGGGCTATATTTTAAAAAAAAAGGACAGTTCTCAGATACACTTCAAGATCTCAGAGAACAAGATAACTGACAAATAATAAGGTAGAAAAATAATAAATATATATAAATATATAATAAATGAGTTTAATTAAATGGAACCCAAAAGAACAACACAAACGATGAATGCAACAAGGAGTTCTTTAAAAAGAAAAACATGATTGTGAACTATGAACTCTTAATCAAAAGAAAAAGAAAACAATTATCAATAAAAATGGATAAAATTACAGAGGAAAAGGGAATTATAATACATACCACTGAAATCCAAAGACAACTAGGGAATATTATATGAAATAATATATAAAACTATATATGTTAACAAGTTATAAAATCTAAAAGAAATGGGTCTATTTTTACATAAAAACCATTAAAATACAATCAATAGGTGGTATATAAAAACCTCCATCTATCTATGCCAAGTAGAAATTATTGAAGGAGTAATAAAAGATTTCCCAATAACACAAAGCCCGGGACCACTTGATTCCCAGGCTTGACCTAACACCAAGGCTCCTCAAGCTATTCTATGACATAGAAATTGAAGGGATGCTTCCAAACAAGTCTGGTAAAGCTAATATTCCCATTTATAAAGTTCAGGTAATAACACAAGGAAGAAGCAATCTATAAATTAATTTCTTTGATGACCATAGATCCTTAAGAAAAGATTGACAAATTGGGTTCAGCAACACACAGAGAAAGGTCATTCATCATGACCAAGGTGAGGACTAGACTTAGAACTTTGCACACAGTAGGCAAATACCACACAACTGACTGCCGACCTACCTACCCACCCATTCATCCACCCACCCATCCACTCACCCATCCACCCATCCACACATCCATCCACCTGCCTATCCACCTACCCACCCACTCACCCATCCATCTACCCATCCACCCACCCATCCACCCATCCACTCACCCACCCACCCATCCATCCACTCGCCTATCCACCCATCCATCCACTGACCCACCCACCCATTCACCTATCTACCCATCCACCCATCTCTCTATCTCACAGGGTCTTGCCCTGTAGTCCTGGCTGACCTTAAACCCTCCATCCTCTTGCCTTAGCCTCTCAAGTAGAGGGAATTTCAGACATGTGCCATCACACCCAGGTTAGAGCTTACCGATCCTCAGCGAAAAGGCCCTTGATAAAACAAACAAATGAAAAACTTATCTGTTCATGCAGCCTGGCTAAGTGGGACTTGCTATGCACACAGGGTTCCTTGATGCATATTCATTTCTGATTAAAAATCTCAGCAAGAATGGGAGCCACCTATCAAAAGCAATAAACATGCAGTTCCAGGAGGTGGCCCCAGCAGAGAATCTGGCTGGCCATGGCTCTCTGAAGTCAAAGTAGCTCAGGACAGGGGTACTAAGACTGTGCCTGCACTCTGAGCTGTCCATCATCCGACCAAAGGACGGAGCTAGGCCTCAGTGTCTTGGCTCTGAGTTCTGAAAGGCAGCTACCTCACAGAGGCCCCTTTCCTTGGATCCCTGCCCTTATGAGCAAACACAGGTGTTTTTTATTTTAATCATTTTTTGTTCCTGAGCAAATAATTAACTATTAATCTTTTTTTTAACCAATTAAGCTTTGGTTCTTCATTCCGAGGATTCTCATTAGAAGTAATGGTCTAGCCTGCTGGAATTTAATGTTGTTTTCTTTATTAAAATGCTTATTTTTAATGCCTTTGCGACAGCGTGACAGGGAGAGGGAATGACTCCCATCAGATACAGGTGATTTGTTGCCCTGCCCCTGCGATCGGGGGTGTTATTCTAATATATATTCTTTATGAAACAACACTCTTTTCTGCACTTCATAAACTGGGAGGCACTGCTGTATCTCAGGAGAAAGAGCAAGCTATAGACGAGAAGGCAGTGTCTAAACCTGTTTCCCAGCTGTACTTCTCTGAGCCCTGTTTAAACACGAATGTTTGTAAGACACACTAGAGCAAGGCAGCCCAGTGTTTCTCTTCCCCAAAGATGATGTAACCCAGGGCAGGAAGGTTAGGTCTATGTCTTCCTGTAGGTGAGAGAGCACAGACCCATGCTTTGTCCTGGGACAGCTAAGCCACATCTGTGGCTATTCCACACTTTGCAGATCTAGTGTTTTCTTCAAGCAGAAACTTCGTTGGAGAAACCAATGCTGTAAGAATCTGGTCTAGAGCTATGCGTGTCTAAAAAGCCAGGCTTGCCACCACCAATTCCACAGACAGAAAGGTCTCCAGCTCTCAGAATGCCCTAGACAGGCTGAAGACTATGGATTGAATATGAAATCTTGGTTTTACAGATGGGGAATATAAGTCCCAGACATCCATACAGTGGCTGTCCCCAGCCATGCTAGAACTCTGCTCCGGATCACCCACGACCACAGCCTTCCATCTCATGGAGTCTCCGGGAACAAACGCTGTGAGCTGGGCACCAGGCCAGGTAGAGACTCAAATAGGCATCTCCAGCATGGGGTTTAGTGCCGTCACTCCCCCGCCACCACCCACCCCGTGCCCCAAAGTCTCCCTCTGTGAGGAAGGAGCCCAGGAGGAATAACATTGTCCTCACCTGAGCCTGGTCACCAGCTCCCCAAGACCCCATCACTCAGAAGTCAGCTGTCACCTGAGGGGAGACCAAATGACAGGTCTCCCCTCAAATGAGACCATAGTCCCAGCCTCTTAGTTTCCCGGCCACTCAGACATAAGAGCATGGGAGTTGTGTCGTGATGAAATTGGACTAAGCAGCTGTGTCTACTGCACAGAACTCATCCTTCCCCTCTCCACGGTGAATGGTAATATAAGCAATGCAGACCTGGAAGTATATCTGAACTATGGCGCTAATTCCATGCCTGGGGAAACTGAGGCAGGAGAATTGCCTGAGGCCATCCTGGATGGTATAGTGAGTTACACAAAACTCTACCTCAAAACTAATAATAAATAAGCAAACAAATCCTTCGTGTCTCATTTTCCTGATATAATAAAGCAATACTTTATCAACCAAATGATTCAATTAGTTATCAACCAAATGATTCATGTTCACCACTGCTAATATAAAAATGTTTTTAAAAAATAGATTAGAGAAGTCCAATTAAACACTAATTTGTTATCCAATACCAAATGAGCAGCCCTGGAAACATGTATACAAGTAACATAATACAGACGGAGAAGGTTATATTTAGGCATCTATATGTGTATACATATACCCATGCCTGCAATAACAATAAATGGAAAAGAGGCCATGAATTTGAAAGAGAGCAGAAAGGTGAATGTGGAAGGGTTTGAAGAGAGAAGGAAAAAGGAGAAACATAATTATACATGAATATAACCCACAAAAGGCATCTCCAGCTCTCAGGTGATTCCAGACTGTCTAGTTGATCGACCTATCAGAGTCAGAACACCATAGATACACACTGTGCTCCGTGTGTAATCATTCACTGCCACCAAGATATGGAATCAGCCTACATATCCTTCAGCAAAAGAATGATAAAAATATGATAAATATACACTGTGGGGTGTTGCTTAGCCATTAAAAAGAATGTAATTATAACATCTGCTGAAAAAAATAACAGACCCCAAAGCATTATCTGAAGCACAATGAGCCGGCTCAGTGTTACAGGTTAAATCTGAAATGTCGCCCAACAGATCCTGTGTTTGAGCACTTCATCCCAAGCTGGTGGCACTATTTTGAGAGTCGTGGATCCTGTAAGGGGAGTGGGTGGGTTGAGACCATAACACCCATGCTCCTGACACTGGCCTTCTGTCAAGAGGTGAGAAGCCCGCCACAGACTCCCACCCCTGTGCACTGCTCCCCGTTCTCTAAACCTGATGCACTGAAGCCAGGGCCAACACGTCTGCCTGACGTTTCTGTTCAGTAATTAGTACAGCAAGGAGAAAACTTGACTAACGCTCTTGGAAAGGCAGCTAGAACATGCTCAGGTGCAGAATCCAGATTTAGATACATGTGGTATATATATATATATATATATATATATATATATATATATATATATATATATGTGGGAGGGGGAGTGGAAAGGTGAGGGGAGAAGAGCCAAGTCTAAGTACATGATGGACTTGAATTGAAATGTCTTCACCAAACTTTGTATAATGACTTTTTTGCTAATTATTTTATTTCAAAGAAGTACAAGACACAGGGATTCAAAAGTGAGTGTGGGTTTTGCCTTCCTGCTGTTCACCTCCTTAGACTTCTGTGTGTGTGTGTGTGTGTGTGAGAGAGAGAGAGAGAGAGAGAGAGAGAGAGAGAGAAAGAAAGAAAACTGATATGTGCATTCATTACCTTTTCAAAGGAAAAAATAGTAAAAAAAAATTAAAAGGTTTTAAGGGGCTAGCAAGATATTTTAGCAGGTAAAAGTATTTGACCCACAAACTTGAAGACCTGAATAATCCAAGGAAGCCATGGTAGACAGAAAGAACTGATTCCAGAAAGTGGATCTCTGATCTCCACACTTATAACAATGACATTCACGTGCCAGTACACACACAAACACGCACATGCATGCACACATACCATACACACACGAACACACATGCATGCACACATACACACATACATACACATACAGGCACACATATGCACATGCATGCACACATACCATACACATACATGCACACACACACAAGCACATATAACATACACACACTATCACACAAAGCACATATAACATACACACACAACGATAACACTCATAATAATAATCAAAATCATACTAGACAATTTTTAAAGAAATGGAAGGGCTGGGGAAAATGAAAACTGAGAAAGGGGAAAGGAGGTGTGCCCCAGACCCAACGACATGTCCATCGGGACAGAGGCTCTGCTCTGCCATCTGTCTAACCAACGTGGCCCCACTCAGTCATCACAATTACTTAAACACCAGCAAATCAAAACAGTTTTTGCAAGGCTAAATACAAAGGACACTGGACAGTCATGAAGTAGCACAGCGGCCACATTGTTTCTTGCCGCTAGCCATTTGTGTCTTAAGTAAAGCAAGCAAGCAGGAAGCGCTGGGTCTGAGAGAGCACTATCCTCGCTCTTGGTATGAATGCCTCTGCCAGTCCATCTTTAAAGTCGCAGGTCACCTTAAAAAATATACCCAAATTCACCCATGACTGAGACAAGAACAAACTGCTTCCGCCAGGCCTACCTAAATAGAGAATAGCTTGAAGTAAATTCTTCAGGTGCCTTTCTGCTTTGTTCCCTGCTAATAGTTATTTTTTAAAAAAGAGAGAGAGAGAGAAGAAAGGAAATCACGACCTTGTTTACAAACACCTCTCACTTCCCATCTAGCAATGTGTTTTAATTAATCTCTCCCGCTCAGGGCATTCTGTGTCTCAGCTCCATCTCCTGAGACACCTGTTCTGGGCACTGCGGTTTCAAAGCAGGAGACGTCCTTCTCCTGTTAATCTCTCTTTCAACTAGTTTTCTACCTGCACCGTTTAGATAAATAACTTCAACTTGCAGAGGATGATTAACAGGAATCAAAAACAACGGAGGAAACCAATTACTTCCCACCTCCGGTGCAGCGTGATGTATCTGAGACAGCCTGATTTCCAGGTGCCTGGCACCCGCCTCGGGGTGCAATTGCTTCCATGCTGTGTGCAGGGGACCTGGACACACAGGAAATAAACAAGGCATCTGCTGTGGAAGAGCAACATTTAAGACTCAGGCTTTCCAGGTTGGTCCTGGGGTCAGGGGAACTGAATGAGCTGCGGGGTAGCGGACAATACATGGGAAACCTCCAGACTCTAGCAATGGACGTCTCTGGCCTCAGGGGAGGGCGTGCCGACCAACCTGGTGAACCACACACCTCCTGATAAAGCTCGCTAGGTTTCTCGTCTTCCTAAACCACAACGCGAATGTGATCAGCCACGGGGAATATTAACATGACTTATGCTGCACCCCTTCCCTGATGTTTCCAACAGACCAACCCACAGTTAGCTGGAGCTGTGACCATCCTGCCTGAGCTATACCCTGAGGTTTGAACGGAGACTCTGCCCTGTGGCCTCACAGTCCACCCTGTCCTCTCTCTGGGTTCCAGACGCTGCACATGCCCCCAGGGAAAAGCCTTCCTCAAAAACCTGCATTCATATTCTTTTACAGTGTTTGACCCAGAGCTTGCCTGGCAACAAACATATCCACGGAAAGAGAGCTGTGTGTTCAGAGCTCGCTGCTTGCCGGCCTCTGGATGACAGCTAGGCATTCTGTCAGTTTGGGGATCAGGAAAGACTTGTTTTCCTAAATGTTTCTTCATGGCTACCCTTAGCCCAATTACCTGAACGTCAAAGTTCACAAGAACAAAGATCATGCCCACTGCTCTGTCCTTGGGAGGTTGGTAAAGGAAGACAGGGCTGCCCTTTAAGAATTATTTTCAAAAGGCATCCTAAACATTCTGGTGGGCATGCCGGCAAGTGCAGCAACTATGGAAATCAGTATAGTGTTTCCTCAAAATATGAGCTAGAACGGCCATTCAACCCAGCTATATGCCACTTCTGTGTATACCCCCAGAAGGTTCTACCTCAGAATACACCACAGCGACACTTTGTGCCCGTGTTTATCACTGTGTTGTTTTCTCCTTTTTTATTGTTTTTATTGAGCTATATATTTTTCTCCACTCCCCTCCCTTTCTCTTCCTTCCCTCTCTATTCTCTCCCATGGTCCCCTTGCTACCAAATTACACCTGAGATTTTGTCTTTTTCTACTTCCCATGTAGATTAGATCCATGTATGTCTTTCTCTCTTATGGTTCTCATTGTTGTCTAAGTTCTCTGGGATTGTGAATTGTAGACTGGTTTCCTTTGCTTTATGTCTTAGGCAGTCTGTGGGGCCATTGGCAGTGGGCCAAAGATTTATCTCTAGTGCTTGAACTGGCTTTTTGGAGCCATTTCTCTTTAGAGGGATACCTTGCTCAGCCTAGATATATGGGGGAATGCCTTGACCTTGCCTCAATGTGATGTGACAGACTTTGTTGACTCCCCATGGGAAGCTTTGCCCTCTCTGAGGAGTGGATGGGGGGTTGGGTGGGAGAGTGGGAGGAGGGGAGTGAGAGGGAACTGGGATTGGTATATAAAATGAGAAAAGATTGTTTTAACATAAATCAATGATAGATGATAGATAGATAGATAGATAGATAGATAGATAGATAGATAGATAGATAGATGATAGATAGATGATAGATGATAGATAGATAGATGATAGATAGATGATAGATAGATAGATAGATAGATAGATAGATAGATAGATAGATAGATAGATCCATTGATATAATAGACTGGATATTCATACACTCTCTATATGTTATGTATTGAATGTGCCACAATACAGTAATAAATACGCATGCATAATTTTACTTTCTAGGAAACCAGGCTAGAATAGAAGCGGGAACCTCCTGTTTGCCGCCTCTGCTGGGTTTCATGGAGTTGTGGCATAGCTCATTACTAACCCGACGTTTACATGGTGTGCACAGAGTGGCTGTTTTATAGAATGTGGGAGCAAAGTCGAAGCTGCTTTAGAGCAACCTGCCGTGGTTTTTATTTACTAAAATGCATTTCTACATAGAAATGTCAAAGCCAGGTAATTTTCACCCTAATTCATTCTGCCTGAAAATGCTACATTTTGTAAGTCGCTATCAAGAATTCTGAGGAACATTGATTCCACTTGATCTCACAGAAGCTAGCTGAAGGCAGAAGACATCCAGGTCAGACAGAGCCTACTGGCGCTCTCTGCAGGAAGGGCAGTGTTGAGGATGTCAGGGTCCTCCTGGTTCCTGGAGCTATGATTCCCACAAGACAACAACATAGGGCCAGTGTGTACCAGTACAATTGGATTTATAGCCCCAAGTTCAAATACTCCAAATATTCCATAATCACAAATGGTGATTAACCTTGGCTTTAGGGAGAGACAAGTTCTTCACTCTCCCTAAATTAGGCCTATCCTACACAACAGAAGTAGACCCTGTCTTTATTTCTCATAGTTGTTCCTAGCTGGTATCTGATGAGATAATTTAGAACAAAATACTATTAATACATCACTTGCAAGTGTGCAGACATTCAAGAGACCCATCCAGAACCTTATCCCAATAATCACAACTCACAATGCAGTTTGAACACCTCCCAGAAATAAAAATACTCATGTCTTGGTCAGGAAATATAATACGCATTTTAAAAACTGTATTTATTTCCTCCATATTAAAATTATGGGATAGAAATTGGCAGGTGCCAGGTAAGAAATGTCAACAGAGGAAAAACAACAACAACAAACAAACAAACAAATAGCTTTAGCCAGAGCCAAGCCACAATAGGACAATTATCAGTGTGACCCCCAAGGCCCGTATCCTAGTACCCCTCCAAGGGGGGAGGGGTATGGAGAGGTAGAGAGGAAGAGACCATGCTCTTCTTGTAAGGTATCTGAGTTTGGTTCCCTGCACCTATATCAGGCAGCTCCCAAGTGACAATAACTCCAGCTCAGAGGGACCTGTCACCTCTGACTGCTGAAGATACCTTCAGACATGCATGCAACCCTGCACATGTATATGTGTGTACACACGCACTCATGCACGCGCACACACACACACACACACACACACACTTAAAATGAAAATACACTTTAAAGAGAGCAAGCACCCTTGTACAGACAGGCCCTTAAGATAAAGGAGCTCATTAAATGCTATGTGGAAACCCTTTTCATCCATATCAGACAGACAAAACAAGAACAGAACACACCCACTTTATAAACCTGCTCTTCTCAGAGAGAAAGAAGCTCTCTGATAAAGGGGTGATTTTACAGAAAGCATTTGAGTGTGTCTCTCTGTCTGTAGCCCTCAAGAAGCATTCCTAAGCTGTTATCATCTGTACTAGGTACCACTGAAGGGATCAGCCACACAAGGTCTTCTTTTCTAGACAAGACTTTAAAATGTAGTCTTACAAAGTCCGATGCACATAAAGTCCCGGGCCCCATGGGCTTGTCCTCACAATCCTCCTCAAGGGTGCTCTTGTCCATCCCTTCATTCAGATGATTCTTCTGTCTTAGACATGCTTTCATGTAGCCTAGGATGGCCTCCAATATGCCATGTAGCTAAGGATGACCTTAAACCCCTGAATGCCCTACCACCCCTTAGTGCTAGTACTGCAGACATGTCCCCCTCCTACCTGACACCTTTGGTGACCTCAGCCACTTTTACCTCTCATTTCTCTCTTGAGGCACCTGCTTCACCAACCATGGAATAAGGAATTACAAATGGAGATAAAATGCAGGGCCTGCGACCTCCAGACAGAACACATCCTACTTCAACTTTAGACAGGATACATGGGAATGTCTGATACCGAAGTTGACTTCAAAGAAAAGTTACAAGGGCAAAACCTCAGGGCCTTGAAACAAGCTCTATTTTCTCCAAATTTATAAGAAAAAAAAAGGAATATATGTTAAAATATCACAGAAACAAAACCAGAAGAAATAAGATTTATTGAGAGACAATAATACCAACCTCCCATCCCAGAGATTATTGGCGTCAAGATACAGTAATTCTGGGGCATGACTAGTTTTATATAATGTTCGGTGTATAATAAGAGGTATTTTCTGATAGAAAAAAATATAATAAGCAGGTTTCTCCTTATCCCACTGTCTATCAACTGTGTATCAATTGTGGCAAAACTGATAAGACTTTAATTCAACTTGAGATGTTTCAGGAGATGACAGAACATAAAGACAGGGGCAGGTGCTCCAGCTGGGGACACCTGAGCATCTTGTTTCTCCCATCACTATGCGGTTTGCGGTTTGGATGCCCATGAACACTGGTGTGGACAGACGGCATCTGAGCCAGTCAATGGTACTGCTTGTTCATGGACACATTCATCCCTCTGTAATCAGACCATCTGTAGGGAAATGAGACTCGGATTCCTGGATGCCTCTATTCAGACGCTGAGAAAGAGTATCCGAAACATCACACTGTTGAATTTTGAGCCGAGAGGAGGCGGACTAAGAAGCACTAATGAAGGTATTTGTCAACTCATTAGGGGAGAGACTTCGTTTTCAGAGAATTGAGAACAGGCAATTTTCTTGGTCTCAGAAAAGACCCCATGAGAGTGCAGAGTGCATTTAGAATCTAAAGAAACATTAAAAGCATAAATTAAGCATGAGATTAATCCACAGCCTATTCAATAATGTCTAATACGGTAAGAATCCAAATGTCTTCATCTCACAGCCGTCAGGTGAATACGTGTGGTGTCATATGTTGGAGAGCTTGGTAAATGAGGTGTTTGATTCATGTTTGTGAATTCAGGCTGTCTGAGAAGCTACCCTCATTACATTAAGACACGAGTACCGTCACATATTGCAGCTTGGGAACCTGCTCTACCCCAGTGACATAGAGCAGTCAGTAGCTAGCAGCCTAGCTGTGGGAAGGATGTATTCCCTAGGTACGTGACACCTGAGAAGACACAAGTCCTCCACATGAGCACATTAAAGTTAAGTGCACTGGTGTGCAGCAGCCTGGTGGGAAAGGGGAGGGGAGAGTCATTTTTATGTCTGTATGTGTGGTGTGTGTGAGAGTATCTTTGTTAATAATCTAGCTGCTAAAGAAATACAAAGTGAAATTTTCCCTGACTCCTTGCTTTCTCATCAATTACTTTCCTGCACTCTGATAGATTGCCCTAATGAAAGACAGCTTAGAGGGGAAAGAGTTCACTTCAGTTCAAAGTCCCAGGGTAGATGCAGGGAAGACATGTCAGGAAGAGCATGCAGCCAGCCTGAGCTAAGGATGCAGGATGATAGTCTTTCGTCTGAACATAGGAAGCAGAGAAAGAGAGAAGAGGAATGCCTACTCCAGGGACCTCCTCCAGTAGTAAGCTTCACTTCTTAGACAATTCATAGCCCTCCCAAACAGTGCCATTGTTTAGGGGTCAGGTGTTCAAAGGCATAAGACTATGAAGATTTTTCTCATCAAACCACAAGGCCACATTAAGTTCTCATCACCCAAAGGTCATTCTGCCTCAAGCCCCTAAAAAGCCGACAGAAGATGTGTAGTAAGTACATCAGCGCCCCTCACCACTTGGGCTGTGGTTCTGCCCTGTGAGCAAGCACCGCAGCTGTTTACAGCACTCTGTAGGACTCTTGAAGCCATCTGAAGAGCTGTCACCTCCCCATCGGTATCCATGGTAACCATATTTTGCCCTTGGACCTGATAATCACATGAGAGAATCCATCCAGAGTAGGAGGCAGGCTGGTGTCTCCCTCTTTGTAGGGAAGCCAGAGAGGCTCAGAAAGCCTTGGCTATCACCAAGAGAAGACAGCCATCAGGAAGAGAAGACTGCACCTCACCTTCTGCTACCCAAGGTAGAAGCACTCCAGGACATCTTTCCCAGTACAACCAACAGGCTGGGGAAACAAGCATTGCCCCATCCAACCACAGTTCTGATCATGGGAGATCGCCTGCTAACCCCTGCACCTGGGAGAGAAGTCTCAACACCATAGACTTTGCTGGGCTGGGAACATAGTGTGGGCTGAGAACCAAATGCTGGAACTGCACACAAGACCAGCAGCAGCCAACCGTTGAAGGAGTCAACGCTCTAGGCTCCTTTACTAGAGATCGCAGTTGGTATAAACAAGGACGGAGTTGGGAAAACATGGAATAGCACCAACTCTTAATGGAATCCAGTGTCCCTCAGAAGCCACCTCTTTACCCACCCCAGTAACCCTGGTGACCGCTCAAGGAAAGCAGCCGTGTCCCAGCTCCCACTTCTTCCAAAGCAAGCTGTGTTGCTAGGAATTGGGCAGTCCATTTGTGATAACTTTATCTTCAAAGCAGTGCACATGAAAGTGTAGATGAAGGGCCTTGCCTGCTGTCTGATACCTTTGGCAAGAAAGGACAGCCAGAAGATGTACGGCCTGGGAGGCTCTGTTGCTTTCTTGGTGTTTATTCTCCATGTAAGACTCTTAATCCCTTAAATAAACCCTAATGAGACAGGCAGGGTTTGTTATTTCAGCCTTCTTTAATCTTCATTTGAAAGGACTGGCTGGGGAGACTGAGCCCTTCTGGATTCCAAGCATAAGGCTTCATGGCATCTTCATCCCAAAGTCCGGGGGCCTCGGAACTGACAAGATTGCCGCTTATGTTGCCTTTTGCGTTTTAATCCATAAAACGTATTAGAAATGTTTTCATTTCCATAATTAATCGGTTTGCTCATTAACCTCAACTGAAATAGATGCCTTCTGATTGATTTTGTCTTAAAGGAGAAAACAAAGAAATCTTAGGCAAGAACCCTATGGTGAGGAGCAATGTCAGGTGCACACAGGACTAAAACAGTGCTTTGAGGTGGTGTCTTTCTATACAGGAAACACCGTCAGACGTGTTCATTTCCATAATTGATCAGTGTATTAATTCTTTCTAAATTACGTGAAGGTCTTTAAATAGACTTATAAAATGTCTAGAAAATATGAACACCAGGAGTGATTTCAAAGTCAACAAAGTCACCTATAGCTTTACAGTGAGGTGCATATCAGAGATCACAGAATGCAGAGTTCACATCCGTTACCTTAACCATGAGGCAAAGAGAACAGTCTGGAAAAGGGGGAGGGTTTGGGGTCTGAAAGTCCACCTCCAGTGGCGTACTCCCACACCTCCTAAACCTCTCCTAACAAAGCCATTCTGAAAGGCGAATGACCCAAGGGTAAACATCCCACTGCTCTCCTGCCAAAGTGTACCTTTGAGTTAGTGGGTTGTTATCCAGTTCAGCATCCCCACCTACTTTAGGGCTAAGTTGAAGGTCCTTCCCCTGGTCAGAGAGAGAAGGGTAGGAGAAGGAGGATAAGGAGGAGAAAGAGGAGAGGAGGAGGGGAAGAGAGAGAAAAGAGGAGGAGAAGGAGAAAGGGGAGAGAGAAAAGAAGAAAGAGGGAAAAAAGAAGAAAGAGGAGCTGGAAAGAGGAAGGGAGGGAGGGAAGGGAGAGTGCAAGCAGGTATCAGACAGACTGCATATCCCTTTCACGGTGTCCATGATACATCTGTTACACAGCCCAAATCTAGCAGGGGGGTACTGTGCTCACCAGGTGACCTAGAACACTGTTTTCTTGACTGCAGATCAGCTTCCCTTCAGGGTCAAGTGAGCCAAAAAAAAAACAAAAAAAAAAAAACCCAGCAGTTTACCTCAATGCTCTTAAAATGGGTTTCAGTGGAATTAAGTAGCAATAATATTTCAATTATCTGTATGCTTACTGCAAGAGCTAAATTGTTCTCCGCCACCGGGCAAGTTGATCATAACGCTCCTTGAAAGTTAATGCTATAGGCATTATTCCTTCAGATAGGCTTCAGCACTAGAAAGGATGGCATGGAAGCCAACTGTGGAAAAATCCATTGCCCCGGGAAGGTCCAGGTGTCCTTTGATGGCCTAAGTGCCTGACAGGGACCCCAGAGCTCTTCCACCATCTGGGCTTCAACTGAAAATCAGCTTGAGTCCTTCTTCCCACCTTCCCCTTCAGGAAATGGGATGCACAAGAAGGGTGTCCATGGTAACAGAGGATGCTCAAGGAGCATTTCCATAGCAACAGAGTATGCTTCTGAAGGGTGTTCTGGGCTCACTCTCTTTCCTATTGTGATTCCACAGCAGATACTAGGTTGAGAAATCCATGGCCCACCAAGAAGGAAACCTCCTTAGAGAGATTAATTCGACTCTCTGAGCAGAAGAGCCATCTTTTTTGTCACCTAATATATCCTGGCATCATAAAAATAATGACAAAAATCTAGTTTGCTTTCTTTAGTCAAACTTTCATGTTTGACTCACAAATTTACATGATTAACAATTTTAACAAACTGAAAAAAATAGGTCAACAAAAGCTCCCTCTAAAATATAATAGTCATATCTACAACTCACTGTCCTCTTGTCTAAACCAACAAGAAGAAGCTGGATATGAACCATGGGCTTGTAGTGATGACATGTCAAACTGGGTCCATCCGCTGTGACAGGTTGCTCGCGGAAAAGCTGAAAATGATGCATTTGCAGGTAAGGACATCTTTGCAACTTGTGCTCATCCTGCTCTGACCTCAGCATGTGAGTCCAGTCTTCTCAGCAAACAAACATGCATGGAAGGTGAGGACAGAGAAGCATGCAGCTCATGAACTATTGCCAAATGAACCAGCCAAGCAGCCGCCATTGACACCCAGATATTAACCATCTATCTTCAAAATTTGCTGTGTTCTCTCTCTCTCTCTCTCTCTCTCTCTCTCTCTCTCTCTCTCTCTCTCTCTCTCTCTCTCTCTCTCTCCTTCTCTGCCGGTCTCTTCCCCCTTGCCTCTCTCCTGCTGCTCCTGTCCCCAGAGGCCAGACTCAGACTCAACCCTCCTGCACCCCCTTTTTCCCATTCCCTTTCCCCCAATAAAAAAACCCTCCATGTGAAAAAAAAAACTTGCTGTGTTCATCTTCCTTTCTGTCTTGTCCTCTGTGTGCAAATCCCTCTTGGGCAATGAAGTCGATGTTAGCACTGTGAAGCCAGGACCAGCAAGCGAACCCCAAGAATGGATGCCAATAGATTGTTTTCATAAGCTCCCTGAACATGTTGGAGATGGGAAGAGGAGAGGGAGCTGGTGATGTGATAACCACATTAGAGTGGAGCTCTGGGCAGCAACAAAACAAGAGCATTTTTCTCAGTAACAGGGGAATTTCAGTACTTCAAGCCAGACTAGATAATAAGGTTGGTATTTATTAATTATACTGCCACAATATCTAGTGCTCGATGAAAAATTAAAGTCCCTTTGTGACTCCAGAGGGACCCAAGTCAAGGCAGCCTCATTAGTTTTCAATGAGGGGGAGGGTGCAGACTTCCCTTGCCTGCACCATTATCAAACCACTGCCCGGATACTAATGAAGTTTTGAAAATCTGCACAGCCGGGTTCAGTGGTTCCCACTGCCACCCTGGTATGGAATGCATAGTTGTTTGTCAGTACCGGGTGTTCTTAATCTCCTGCTCTAGCATCTGAGTCATGGTTTATTAGATGCTCAGCTCAAACCCTTAGGAGGGTCCTGCCCATGAGTGTCTTTACAAATCAGCACGTGCCCCTGTAGCCGTGAGTGCTAGAGTTTGAGTGAGTGCAGGGCAGAGAAATGGGGTGCTAAGACCTGCCAAGGGCAACCTGCCCTTAGCTAGAGCCTGTGAGGCTAGCATCACATATATGTTAGCAAACCAACTGTGATGTTCATTCTTGTCAACTTGATGACATCTAGAGTTAACTAAAATCTGAAAATGGAGGGTGCAGCTATCAGGGGGTTTTGCTTAATCTGAAGTGAGTAGATTTACTTCTAATCTGGATCTTAGTGGTAGAGGGACACACATCTTTAATCCAGTCTTGAGCCAGGAAGACACATGCCTTTAACCAGGATCTTGAGGTGGGCACACACACGTTGAAACTGTGCCATACCTTCTGCTAGAAGCCTATATATTTCATAACCTTATATAATATATACGACATGGAAGAAGGAAGCTCTTCTTCTCTGCATGCTGCCCCTCCCTTGCTAGCATATCCATTACTCTACTGGCATTGGAGCTTACTTCTCTAGGATTTCAATGAACACTGAAGACCAACTAAGACACCCAGCATTGTGGGCTGAACAACTACGGGACACTTGGGTTTTCCATGCACAGACAGCCATTGTTGGATTAGCTAAACCACAGCCTGTCAGTCATCCCAATTATCCCATTTCTATATCCAGAGAGATTCATTCTATGAGGTCTTTTATTCTAGAGAACCCTTACTAATACACTGACATCTATTGAGCAGTTTGAAGGCTTGTCTCTGGTCCCAGAAGTAGAATGGCCACCTCCTTCCCCAAGGGCATTTTCTCCATTACCTGTAAAGATGAAGATTTGAATCCATGTTCCTTGCCAGATAACATCTCTATGGGTCTCTCTTGAGCTTTCTGTGCTCTGGGTTAAATGTAACAGACTTATTTCCACATGTGCTTCCATGATGAATCATCATCTGGACCAATTTTTATTTCAGTGAGGATCTGAATGGTCCTATGGGTGTTGTACATGGGGCTGGACTCCATTACCAAAAGATCAGATGCTGTGCTGCACGTTCAACCAGCAGCAGCCTCACCACAGCCAATTGCTAGGACACAGGGAAGATCAAGGGTCATCCAAGTCAGTAGTGTCTCTGTGATGTGGAAGGTCATTCTGTATATGTCCTGCTTTTATTAGCTAATGAATAAAACTGCTTTGGCCTATGGCAGGGAAGAACATAACCAGACTGGAAGAGACACATAGAGAGAGAGTAGGCAGAGTCAGGGAGACACCATGTAGCTGCCAAAGGAGACAGATGCTGGACCCTTACCAGGCAGCCACAGCCTCATTCCGATACATAGATTAATAGAAATAGGTTAATTTAAGATGTAAGAGTTAGTTAATAAGAAGCCTGAGCTAATAGGCCAAGCGATGTTGTAATTAATATAGTTTCTATGTGATTATTTGGGTCTGGGTGCCTGGGAAATGAAACACAGCCTCTGTCTACACCACTGCTAAATAGACCCAAGTTCTCAGTCCAAAGTGAATATGATATTGAGAAAGAGACCTTTGAAGGTGTGTGCCCTGTATACTATCCTCTCTTTTCATTAGCTGCTAATCTTTATTCAGGACTGAAACCTGGTAATGCCTGTGCTTTAGAAAGTCTGCCTGGCAAGACAAGCCTTTGCCCTCCAACCTGCCACGAAGAGCTTTCTGCAAATTAAATAATCATATGTGGGTAAGACATCCAGCTTCTGGTACTGGTGCTGCCATTGTTATCATGGGGAGATCATTTGAATAATTATTGTCTTAGCACACAAAGCACCGCTGGGCTCTACACAGTACTCCATGTCCTAGCATTACATCCAAAGAAGCCATACGCTCCTCAGTCTGGGGTGTGTGCTCTTTCACAGCAGTGACAACCCCTCCAAAATGTACTTTGGGGGCTTGGGAGATGCCTCAGCTTATAAAAGTCCATGAGTTTGAGCCTCAGGACTAAATATATATATAAACTGACTGCATCAGTGAACACATGTAATCCCAGAGCCAGGAAAGTGTTGATAAAGGATTCTTGGGGCTTGGTGGCCAGTCAGTTTAGACAAATCAAATCCAAGCATTCCAGGTCAGTGAGAGATACTGTGGACGGCACTTGAGGAAGTATAGCCAAGACTGACCTCTGGCCCCACTCGCCTGCATAGAAACATAAACAGAGAAAGAGAGGGATAGGGGTGGAGAGAGGGAATACTTTGAAAGAAAGCCAATAGCATTAGGAAAAAGCTATCATTGTATGGATATTACCAGTTTAAAATATTCCATTATGTGTTATGAAAAGTCTGCAAATGTATTAAGCTATCACTAATAGAGAACAAAAAATAAATAAAAATAACAGTAAATCTGCAACAATAAAATCAGAAGTTCATAAATTAGAAAACATACAAAATAAAGAAGGAGGAACTGCGCTGAGATGGCTTAGCATGTAAAAGTGCTTGATGTGCAAACCAGATGACCTGAGTTCATCCCCCCTCGACCCCAGAAAAAGGGAAGGAGAAAACGACTCACCAAGGTGCCTTCTGATCCCGGCATGCGCAGTGTGGCACTGTGGCACACGCACACCCATACTCACAAACCATACACATGCAACTGTGCAATAATAACAAACAAACACCGTATGAAGAAGCTTCCCTGGTTCTTTGAAACACAGAGCCGTGTAAGGAAATACTAGATGTTACATGAGAAAAAAGGCATACGCGAAAACCACTCTAATTATGAACGCAAACCGCACCATCTCTGTGTCAAGAGATTCAGCACAGGTGAAGCGGATGACTATTCCAGGCTCTCCTGACTCATTGTCTCAGAAGTCAGCAGTGGAGGAAGAGACAGCTGCCCTGAATAGGGCCTCATTATACAGTGTGGGGCAGCAACAGGACCCTGAGATCCAATTCTGTGGAGCAAAGCAAGGCAGACCCTGTGGGTGGAGCCTGACTGCTCCCTGGGAGGACTCAGTGCTTGACCCTGGAGATGGGGAAACAATAACGTTCAGTGATGGAAATAAGAGGAAAATGCCATGTCTCTACTGATTCAGTTGTGGGTACAGAGAACTGTAAGGATCAATCATGTTAAAAGATAGCCACAGAAACTAAAAATGAAATTAAAAAGAAAATACCTTGATAGATTCGCCCTTTGTCCATGCTGGAGGAGGATGAAACACCAGATGTAGCCCTTCGGTCCTAAACAATGAGGTACAGAGGCAGCGTAAGAAACCACTGGTGTAGGTTTTGGAAAACACGTGGCATGGTCAGTGATTCTTGAGAACAATGAAAAGAAGCAGGTCATTCTAGGCTGTGCTGGGTCCTTCCAGAGGTTCCTGCCTTGACAGGAAGCAGAAAGAAAGACCCTGAGAGCCCATGGGAGTCTGTTGGCCTAGGAGACCCTGACCAAGTTCCCGGAATTGCTAGAAAGCGCAAAGCAAGGATCCAGAAGGAGGCAGAGGAGGAGGATAGCACTAGAGGCTTCTCTGGACTCCTGGCATCTTTGTCAAATGATAAGGCGTATGTGGCAGGAAACTTCCAGAGGTGTGTTGGAGGACAGTGGGTGGCAGCAAGTAGTGAACCCCCTGCCCAGATGCAGTCTTTTGGGGAGCTTTGAGGATGAAAAGACCAAAGACATTAGCAAGAATAAAACTTCAATGTAGAAGACTTTCCACTCAGCTGAGCATCGTCCCCCGTCCCCACTGTAGCTAGACAACACGGATGACTTTGCTCTGTCTCTTTGTTTCACACATTGGCCACGCAGCGAGAGTCTAGAAAATGCTTAGGGACAGAATCAGCAGCAATGGGGGCAGGGATGTGGGAGAGAAGTCACTTCTGCCGCCCGCAGTTAAGACCCTTCATTGCAGAGGTGTCGACGCCATTGCCTGTAGAAGGTGGCTTTGCATGAAAGCAGAGTGGAAGTGATGATTACTAAGACTGTGAGGATTAGTGCTTGCCTTGAAGTCATCAGCCCCTGTGTGAGAGAAGGGCATGGTCAGGAAGAGAAGGTTCTCACGGCCAGAACCACAGAAGCATAAGCAAAGAGCTTTCCACGGTTTAATTAACTTTTCCATTGCCCTCAACTGGGAGAAACTAATCTCATCTTTTCAAATCCAGCAAGGGGGGATTTATGATTGACTCAAGTCTTATGCCAACACTGCAGGTCTAACTAAAGGCGAACCCCGTGTGGTGAGCACATTTCTTGGGATATGTATCATGTGTTCTGCCACACAATGGAGTCTTGATCCATATTTGTTTCAAAAGAAAAGTCTTCATTTTCTCCATCCATCTAGTTTTCTGGCATACATTTCAATATTTCATCGCAAAACGTAGCTTCTAACACTGAAAAGAAGCAGGATTGTGGAGGCTGCCTTAGAGTTTTCGAGACATAATTCTTGGTCATTTCTGTAAGTCACAGACACGATGTTGTTCACTTTGGGCTGAAATCATGGCACTTGGGTCACAAGAAATGATTTATGGGGCTATCTTCTGTCCCAACTGTGAATCATGATTTCCCCTGTGGAGTGCCTTCAGCCCCATGCTCCAAAAGGAAGCATAAATCTCAGAGGAGGAGACACACACAGGTAAGTGTAGTGCGACTGTGTAGAAACACACACACACATTTGTGAGGGGAAGAACCATGTGGGCGACAGATACAGAGATGAGACCATCCATCCTGGAGCTGCCACGCCAGCCACTTCATTCATGTGACAAGAGGATTTTCTTTATAAACTTAATAATTCTCTGGTTCCTTTGTTGACTTATTTACACTGTCACGCTAAATAATTTCTGAAGGACATATCTGGACGGTGGGTTAGAAATAATCCTTCGACCATCAAGCTTCGTATACAAATTGAGCATTTTCTGAAATAATGCAGGTGTATAAGGTCTATTCCTTTTCTTTCCTTTTTGAAAAAAGCTAAACACACTGTAATCTTCACGTAAGGTTTCGCTACTGAACAGACTGTTGTAGACAATTTTATTTTCTCTTCATCTCTATGCACGCCCACATAGCTGCCAAGTTAGGCTGAGGGATTCGTGTTAACTGAATGTTCTATTTCCTTGTGCAGTGTTGCTTTACTTCTCTGCCTTCATGCCCCCCAGGCCCGCCAGCCGTCAGTCATTCTGCAGACACCAGCTCCTCTAGTAAGCCCAAACAGCAAGCTGGAAGAGATCCTCCATGGATTTTTTTTCCAGTTGCTAATACAATTACCAACAAGCCGATTTCCAAAGTGCAGGCATCCACTTCTCCGTGAGCTACTTTTTTTTTTTTTAAACCAGATCAATCTCCGTTTCTTCCACCTACCAGCAGTCAACAAATTATCAGAGAGCAAGTAGCTAGTTCAAGGCTCCACAGTCCCTGAAGGTGTCCCACACTTTGATGAGCAAGCTCTGTCTCCATGACTGTTTTTATCACTGTGAACATGGCTGTTACAAATGCCCTTCTTGTAGACTTTTAAGGTACTCATCTCTTGGGGGTACTACTCAGAAGTAGATCGCTTCGTGACAGTACACACATATATTTACTTTGTCAAGTTATTCTAAAACACAGTGCGATGGTTAACTCTGTCAAATTGATACAAACTAGATTCTCTTAAGACGAGACGCTCATTAAGAAACTGTCTACACTGGGTTGGGTTGTGGACATATCTGCAGGGGATATCTTAATAAATGTGAGTAATGGACACTGATCCACTGTGGGTGGCACCATTCCTTAGGCAGAGGGTCCTGAACTAAGAGTGGAGAAACAGTCAGTTTGAGTTAGTGGAGCTAAAAGCATGCGTGTGTCCATTTCTCTCTGATCTTGACTGTGGATATGATCACTAATGTTTCAAATGAGCCATCTTGACTTCCAGATATAATGGACCATGACCTGAAAGTATAGCTAAAAACTCCTTTCCATGCTAAGTTATTTCTTGTCAGGGTAGTTTATTATAGCAACAGAAATGAAACCAAAACACATAGATTTCATCAACTTGTATTTCTGGTAATAATGTGTCACTTCACCAATATCTTTATCTGCAAGAATTAAAAACAGCCACCGCTGAACATTTGTGTTATTAGATAATATCTCACTTATCTAATATCAGTAATTATCATTAATGATTGCCCCACCCATGCATGGGTTTTGACTGTCCATTTCTGTGTTTGGGGATTACCTGAGCTGGGGTTCTCCAACTTGGTCATCTGCGTCTTTTGCTTTCCTAATGTACAATTCCTTTTTATAAATTTGTAAAATCAAATCAGCAAGTACACTTTTCCATATCTGTCATTTCTCTCTAACTTGGATCCCAGGATACTTTGTTACATGTCTACAATTTACCTTCTGGGGTCCACTTCATGGTGAAGACAATCTCTAGGGTCCCTTCATGGTGAGAACAGCCTCTGGGGTCCCTTCACAGTGAGGATAGCATCTCAAACCCCAGCTAGTTAAGTAGTTTGGCAGCTTGTTTTGAGATGAGGTCTCACTATGCAACTCTGACCGGCTGAGACCTTGCTCTGCAGATGAGGATACATGAACTTACAGAGATCCATCTGCCTCTGCCTCCAGAGTCCTGAGATTCACCATCACACCTAGTGGAATTTCTGTTTTTAAACATCATCATAGCACCAAGTTTGACCAGTTAAATACTCTTCCTGGAAGTTTTTGTGGTGGTTTGAAATAAAATGACACCCTTAGAGAGTAGCACTATCAGGAAGTGTGGCCTTGTTGGAGGTAGTATGTCACTGTGGGGGGTGGGCTTGGAAGTCTCCTCTGCTCAAGCTACACCCCGTGAGATAGTTCACTTCCTGTTGTCTGTAGATCAAGATGCAGGAATCTCAGCTCCTTCTCCAGTGCCATGTCTGTCTACATGCCACCATGCTCCCTGACATGATGATAATGGACTAAACCTCTGAACTGTAAACCACAAAATTAAGTATTTTCCTTTATAAGAGTTACTGTGGTCATAGTCTCTCTACACAGCAATAGAAACCCTGACTAAGACACAGTTTTGTGTATGACCTTCTCATGTACTAACCTAGGTGTTTAGCTGATTCCATACGTACAGCCTCAATATTCAGAATAGAAGTCAGCCTAGCACTTAGATAATAGTGAGCATAGGGACTCTGTCCTACCCTCAGGTCCTTCTACCCCCAGTCCTCTGGGCAGCAGTGTGACAGTGCAGGGAACACATGTTGAAGGCAGATAGGTACATACATGATTATGTGTGTGTGGTATCTGCTCACTATATGTGTGTGAACACATGCATATCTGCATATACATATACACATATTCACTATATATAATGAGTTACAGTAAACCAATAAATGTGGTAATTATTAAGTCTTTATGCCATTCTTTACATCAAGAATTACCAGACTGAGAAAGCCCAAACCACATAATAGCACAATTTCTCAGTAAATTTTAATTATTTTTGGCCATTACAACAAGCCAGACCTTGTGCTGAGTCCTCTCCTGGCACCTTTTATTTGGCTCTAATTAAATTAATTGAGCTTTTATGTGTGTGTCCTTTGTGTTTTGGGTTATACTTCCATGAGCACATCCCGTTCTCAGCACCATGAAGAGGTTTATTCATGAGCACGTATCTACAGGGCCTTCATTTTGGCCCAGTCCCCTGAGATAACTGCTCTCTTCTTAGAAGTCACTCACTGTGGCTCTCAAGGTATCTGGCCACATTTTACAAGAAGGGTTTATGAATGATAAGTGACAAATGCTGATGCAGGTTGTCACCACCCAGACAAGAGGTGCCCAGACAGGCAGCGCAGACAGATCAGACAAGTACCAGCCGTGTCCCCAGTCCCCTCACTTGCTCCTATGCAGGGGTCTCTTGAGGGTATCTCCCAGGCAATGTATACGCTACCCACTCAGGGAACCCACTCTCCATCATGCTTTGCCCCTTGTTCTTTTTGGCACTTCTTTTGGGATCTCATCAACTGTCTCGGGGCCCCTTTGCTCAACAGTGACGGAGCCCACAGTGTTAGGATGATCTGAAGTAAGCTGCCCTGTTCCTAATAGAATAAGGAGAGATCTGATCGGAGGTGATGACTGATTCCAGTGTGTCCCTGGGATAACTCTGAGGGCTCAGCAGGGACCATTTAACCAGTGCACAGCACCAGAATGTTAAAGGCATTTCTCCTCCATGGTGAACAGAAATCACATCTCTAAGAGAAGATGTGGGAGCCAGAAAACGCTGTGCAAAGTGAAAGAAGCCAGGCTAAGAAAGATGGGTGCCCATTGGTGCAGCTTGTGTTCTCTCGTGTGGGGAATCTAAACTGAAACATGTGTGTGTGTGTGTGTGTGTGTGTGTGTGTGTGTGTTTATAGATATATACATATAGATGTATGTGTGCGCACACACATTTATAGTAGGGGAGTCTGTGTGCACACATTTATAGCAGGGATTCATGAGACTATAAAGGGGATTGTGAGTGGGGAGGAAAACGTCTAAGGGAGGGAGAACAAGAGAGGATAATGGAACATGTGGCATGAAAGCCGAGGGGGAGACTCTCTGGAGAAAGCAGAGGATCCAGACACAGTGTAAGAAACACAGCAGAGGGCACTGGAGATTTATTAGACTAGCTTACAAGATACGGTCTAGAAGGTCAAAGAAACTGTATTCTGATATCCAAAGAGTAGCCACAGCTACAGCTGAGTAGATGGGTTCAACAACAAGACGCAGGCTGAGTAGATGAATTCGCCAGCATGGAGTGAATGCAAGCAGACAAAAAGTAAAGCTTTCCCCCTCCGACCTCCTTTCATCTGTGCTGCTCACACCCAGGGCGAGTTTTCTCACCTCAAATAACCTGATCAAGCACATTCTTAACAGGTGTGCCAGGCGGTTTCTTAGTTGATTCCAGATGCAGTCATGTTGACAACCAAGACTGACCATCAGACAGGACTCATCCCAGGAAACTTAACCTCCTCAGCGCTGGTCCCTCAGCCCACTTGCCTGGAGGTCCTTCTGTTCACTCTGCCCAAGTCAGAGTACCTGCCATGCATCGCAATTGCAGGATTCTAATCCCCACCTGGAGAACACAGGAGACATGCAAGATGCTCTCACAACCTTTTTCAGTAGCAGACATTCCGTGTCCTGCAGAGGTCACATGAAGCTTGTGGAGCACTGTGGAAAGTGACCAAGGCATCCTGGGAATTCAAGACATTTTCCTCTCTTATATAATTTTTTTCATGCCATAATTAGCTACAACACAAATGTAAGAGCTAAGGTGCAGGCCTCTCATTTGGTTCCACAAACACCCTTTGGGAACCCAAAGCTTTTCTTAGTGCAGTGCCCCCTCTGGTGAGTAACTCAAGAGAGAAGCTCTCCTTCAACTCCCTTCCTGCCTTTTATTGTTTTTCTAAAAATAACAATATATCAGACTGCAATATACTCATAACTCAAGCTTTAATTGGAGAGAGACTAATTAGTCCCACTTATATTGTGACGATAATATACTACGTGTGCTGCCCTTTCTTAAAGTGAGAGATTTATAGATCATTTTAATGGCATTTTAATCATTTCATTCTGTTTTTGAAATTCAGCATATTAATTGGAAGAGATACACCAGCCACATTTAAGGTCTCCGTGAACTTGAAGAAATGCATAAAGCTAGCAGCCACTTTCATTAGTCACTGGGCTGCGGGAGAGAGCTTGTGGGAACAGAACCTGATGTATGCCATCTGATACAAAAAAGCCATCATTCACAGCAGAAATGATTAAACAAGTAGCTTGAGAAAAGAGACTAAACTTTCTGTATTAATTGTCTTCAGAAGAAAAGAAGAGACCAGTAGAGTTATGTCACCTGGTTCGTTTGATTGTGCCTTCCCCTGCAATCCGGAACAGTTTTCTGTGTTTAACTATTTGTATGGGGTTCTACGGAACAGATTATTTGAATGCTGAGAAATTCACAAATACGGGGGCGGGGAGGGGGTGGGATAAAACCTAGGAGATGCCAGATCGAATCAGCAGGAGCTCTGGGATACAGCAGCAATTTCTGAGTGTACAACAAAGCACAAAAGGCCTGGAGTGGAAGGCGTGAGTGGAGGGAAGTTGCTAAGCGGGAGACTCGCGGAAGCCCGCCTGTCTTTCCAGCTGTTATCACCTGCACAAGGTGTTGGCTTGTCTGAAAAGGAAGCTTCTTCCTCACTGAAAAACGACTTCAGGCTAAAGCACCAAAGACAATTTCCTGCCTAACTAAAAAAGAGAGGTGAGAAAGGGTTAAGGAGGGAAAGAATTAACCCCCCCCATACCAGCTACTTCCTGTTCCTTCCTGCTCTGGAGAAGGACCCCCACAGAGGACTATGGAGCTGTGAAATAGAGTTTGAGAGGAAATTAAAATCCTCCCCCAATCCTAGGACTAGGACTGCCCTCCCTAGACATTGATCAATGGGAGATTGTATCTCCTGAAGTTTCTAGAGAAAACAATAACTTGTACCATGCCAGGAAGCTGTTATCTATCAGTCTGCAGAATCTGCTTAAGAAACACCATCCTTAATCCACACAGAGTCAGAAAACAATCTCCACTTGTCCTGTGTCCTGAATTTGATGGGCAGCACTTAGTGCCCTGACAGGGTAGTATAGCCTCCGTGGGCTGAAAGTATACAACATTTTTGTGGAAATGCCCCTGTGGCTAAACAGAGGCAGTTTAAATTTTAAAGTAACTGAGTAACTAAACACTTATTGAGGTAAAATAAAATCCCTTATCAGGGAAATAAATACGCACAATCTCTCCTCGAGATCAAAAGACGAAGCAAGTTAGACCCAGACAAGCCCATCCGTGGCAAAGTTTGGCTTGATAAATGGACTAAGAAAAGGTTAAGTACAGCATGATGAAAAGTGCCCCGTCTCCCCTGAGAGAAGTTCACTGTGCAGAGCATGCTACGGTAAACTAATTACTTGCAATCTTGACGATTTTCTTCTGTTAATGTGGTAGAATTCATAGCCTTTGTCCGCCTTTTACAATAAAAGAGTTATTCTTTCAGCAACGGAAATAAGCTGCTAGAGAAGCTCCTCGTGGGCAGCTTTGTTTAACAAATGGTACATGCCAGGCCTCGTCCCCGTGGGCACACTTCCACGGCTCCAGCTCATTTTAAGAAGGACTGCTACTACGGCTGTCACTCTTACTTCTAGAGGATGAACCTCAGCTCTCTATAACCCCCATATATCAAGAAGACAGATGATGCCATCTAAGAAGGCACCGTTGCTGCCATCTTCTTGGGAGGTAAATTATGGTCATTTTCATAATCACCAACACCACTAGCATCACACTATAGTCACCATCATCGTGGCCGTTAATATCACCACCACCTTTACTACCGTTGCCATTATCATCATCATCATCTTCACTAGCATGTCCATTATCATCAGTACCGTCATCGTTACCACCACCACCATCTTCATCCTCACCATCGGCACTGCCTCTATCACCTTCATCATCACCACCTTCAACAGCATCACCACTAACCATCATTGCTAACACAATTATCACCGTCAACGTTGCCATCATCACCATAAGTGCCATCGCCGCCATCATCATTGCTACCGTCACCATCATTATGGTACATTATGGTGACATCGCCAGCACTATCATTGCTACAACTACCATCATGATTACCATCCTCACCTTCGTCATCAAGTCTATGCCAAAATGGCACCAAGAAAAACAGTCCTGGTTTTTCTGCTGGTCCTTTTTGCAGCCCCATATAATAAGGACCCTTGTCACCCTAGTTTTAAGGATAAGAGAATGGAAAGAGTTGCTAAGCAAACGTCCCAAGATGCTACAGCATATAATAGCCATGCCAACTTTGTGTGTGTGCATATGTGTTCGTGCATATGCACATGTGTATGTAGGTGCATGTGTGTATAGATACCAGAGGTCATTATCAAGTGTTCTCAATGATTCTCTACCCTGTTTTTTGAGACAGGGATCTTCCTGTCCTGCCTCCCAGTACTAGGGGTTACAGGCACATGCCACCATGTGAAGATTTTTTTTTACATGAGTTCTGGGAAACCAGGTTCTCATGTTTGTATGGTGAGTGTACCAACTAAGCCATTTATTCAGCCCTAGAAC
This sequence comes from Arvicola amphibius, assembly GCF_903992535.2. Classification (NCBI taxonomy): domain Eukaryota; kingdom Metazoa; phylum Chordata; class Mammalia; order Rodentia; family Cricetidae; genus Arvicola; species Arvicola amphibius. Next base: position 152,343,226 of record NC_052050.1, read on the forward strand.
TTTTAAACTTTATAAAAACAAAACAATATTATATTCAAAATATAATTTCAAATGCAAATAATTTGAACCATAAGCAATTTACAAATGAAAGTCTATATACAAATGGTAAAATACCAAGAAGTGACCTACTTCAGAGAAAGTTTTGTTTTATTTTAAACAAAACCATGCAAATGCCCCAAACTGATCCAGAACTTGTAACCCCCCTTTCTCCACTTCTTAATTATTGGGTTATAAATGTACACCATCACATCTAATTCAGCAACAGTTAAATATAATTTCTACATTTGTTGAGGTGTAATTTTTCAAAGGAAAGGGCTGGAGGAAAGAACTCTGAAGAGCTACTGGCTCTCACACATCATCTTCTAGAAGGTTACTCATTCCACCACCCACTAGTGCTCTCGCTAATGAACTTCTGCTAGTCATTCAATTTAAATAAGCAAAACATCACCTGACTGCCTCACCTACTCCGCTAAAATTAAGTCTTTATAGAAAGCACTTAATTTCACGGAGGCCGGGGCAATAGCTCAGTCAGGAAAGGGCTTGTGGTACAAGTTTAAGAACCTGAGTTCAATCCTCACACACTACATAAAATGCCAGATGTGGTGGCTGGCATACATGTAGGCAGAGATAGATGGGTCACTAGGTTTTACTGGCCAGCTAGTCTACTTGGCAAGAACTCCAGGTCAGTAAGAGATCCTGTCGCAAGAAACAAGGTAGATAGTATCTGAAGAATGATCACATAAAGTCACCTCTAGCCTACACATGCACATACACATGTGCACACATGTGCATACACACACATTTGCTACCTGACTAGCGCGAGCATACACATACACACACACACACACGCACACACACACACACACACTTGCTACCTGACTAAGAAGAAACTGCCAATGGTAAAAGAAGGTTATACAAATTAAGACGCATGTATTAATTAACCTCATTAATTCTACTTTCTCTGTGCTCACAACTGTAGGTGTACATTTAGTGCTGCAGAGTGAAAACACAGTGTATGTCATGGAACCCCAAGATGGCACTGTGTCTGCAAAGCCACACGTTGTAAACTAAGACCTCCATGAGAAAATGAATGGTACCTTCGTGACAGACTAAGCAGCCAAATGTCAGGCAATTCTTTCATCAAATATAACTATTGTAGGCTGCTATTTAAGATGCTTGGTGAATCCTGACATAAATATCTGTTCTCGTTATATTCATTTTCATCAGTTTGGTAATACCTTCCTAACCGACTCAGAAAAGGAACCTGCTAGCTTTCAGAAATAAAGTCAGAGTGTTGAGTTGTCTTGTTTTGGTGGCTTCAAGCAAAGTATAGATCAGAGGCTAGAATTCGCCCCTGCATATACAAAAGAGATTGGCTCAACAATGCCTCACCATGAACTTCCTATTGCAATCTTCTTCATTAGTGGGATGTAGCTGATGGAGACATATCTTTTTTTTTTTTTTTTTTTTTTTGGTTTTTCAAGACAGGGTTTCTCTGTAGTTTTGGAGCCTGTCCTAGAACTAGCTCTTGTAGACCAGGCTGGTCTCGAACTCACAGAGATCCGCCTGCCTCTGCCTCCCGAGTGCTGGGATTAAAGGCGTGCGCCACCGCCGCCCGGCGGAGACATATCTTATAACTAATGGGAACCCCAGGGTCTTTAGAATCTTGCTTGGCTAGCCAGGTTGTTAAGTTTCTCCAAGTTTATCTACAATGCTGAATCAAGGAGACCTTTGGAAGCAGGGTATAAAGAGGAAGTTTCAATGGTGAGGCTGGAGTAAGTGACAGGTAGGACATTCAAGAGGAACAAAGCTCTGTTCACACTAAGTCCGGTCTTCCCACCTTTACTTCTGGTGTCCATCTCTGCTACACTGAAAGTGTGACCCTGGCAGATGTGACTGTGTCCACAGGACAGACCACCAGTCACAGTAGCCCTGCCAGGTAATACCAGTGTTGCATGAGGTCCCTCCAACCCAGTGACCAAGATCAGCGTCTATGAAACAGACTCTCCTTACAACTTGACTTCCTCGGTGGTCCACTTCCTCTTCCTGTGTCCACATGGTTATTGTTTTCCTATTTGAGCATCCTGCCCTAACACTCTGGAATGCATGGGTAATGAGCTAACCCTGGTGAAGCTGATATTTTTCTGCGCAGGTGAGTGATCGTCTATTCTTGGTAGAATGTCCTCCACGAGGGGAATTGCCGCTCATAGCTGCTTTAGGAGGAAGACCATGCCATGTGCTTACTTCCTATATCCTATTCCTGTTCAATAATAGGTTCTCAAAGAAGGATGCTTAGTACATTACTCTTAATATTTGAAAAATCACCTATCAGATCTATTTAAGAGACCAGTCTCCACAATTGCCCAAAATACCCATGGTCTGTGATGTCCCCAGAGGCCATGTGGATGCTGATGGAGGCCACATTGGCACCTGTGATCCATGTTGCTGCCAGAGGCTGTATCGTTGTCTGTGCTGCCACCAGAGGTCATGTTTCTAACCATGATCAGGGTTGCTGCAGGAGACCGTATGGATATCTGTGGTCTGTGCTGGTGCTGGAGGCCATATTAATGTCCAAGCTGCAGTGAGGGGCCATAGTGATGTCTGTGATGCATGCTGCCACTGGCTGCTATAGGTAAGGGAGCTTCTTTTGCAGGAGTATCAGTGACTGCAGACTCATAATGGAGAATGAGAGACATTAAAGACTTCTGTGACAGCCTCTTCCCCCACCCCACCCTGCAAAAAAAAGAGAAACCATCTAGACAAGAAGTCATTAAAGAGAATCCTTAAAAGTTGTGACGAAGATGCTGAAGTGTAGCATTTCACAGCTGATGGCCTCTGGAATAGGGATGGGGAAGGACTCACTTATCTTTAAGGAACTGGCTGGTGGAAGGGAGTTTGACCATGCTCCAATAAATGGGCAACACAAATTGGAATTGGTGTATTGCAAGGGGGGGTGTCACAAGGGTGGGAGAGTAGACCTGGGAGGAATAGGAAGTGAGTGTGATTATATTATATGGGGTATATTATATGAATTTCCCAAATAATAAAAAAATATTACATTGGGGGAAAAAAGGAAAATCACATATGGCGTAGGAAGTTACACATTGGTTGTACAGCCTAATTAACTTTAAATGTATACTGGCCATCTCTTCTGATGTGTCATTCTGACCCCTCAGTGTGTTTACACAGTCTTATTAAACTACGCATGATCGCCCTAACACCACACATACATGCGGTCTGAGTGTGGAATGCCCCTAACATGACATTTTCTGTCTAACAGTGACGTTGTATGGGCCTGTGGAGCTTTTGGAGGTGCAGTCTGACTGGTACAAGTAGGACACCAAGCTGTACCTGCCCTGGTCTGAACCTGTCCTCTCTGCTGACACACCATACGACACGAAGAGCTCAGCAGCACTCACACCAACCAGAAGCTCTCTAAGCCTTGCCTGCCTCAATGAATGGAAACTTCTGAAACTGCGAACCAAAACAGAATCCACACCCTCAAGCTGTCCCCCTCGTGGTGCTGAGAAGGTGACTAACACATCTCTCCTGGTCTATCTCATGCTCGTGTATATTGACTTCTTGCTAATGTCGAATTCAAAGGCCGACTGTCCCAGATATTGGTGCAGTAACCTTGTTGGAAATCATAAGCTTACTGCTCTCCCCCAGAATTCTTCCATTTTTTTCAGAAAAAGGAAACTTCTTACCCGTGAGCACCAGGGTCAGAGCAACTCCTGTCCTGGGTGGGCAGGAGACAAGTTCACACTCAGGAACTATTGATCTCACTGGGTGCTGTTCCCACGCCCAGTGACCCTGGGGTATTATGTGGCCACAGTTACCCACACATCAACACCAGGTCACACAGATGAGTGACATCATGCCTCTACCATTCAACTTCCACAGTGATTACCTTCAGGCAATCCAAAACCCTCTGTGATATCCAGATTTCTGTCTCATCCCACCCTTAGGAAACTGCCTACTCTGACTTGGAGACCGGAGGCTGGATGGCTGTCATGAGCCCCACACCTCATCTATCTGTCAACGCCTTCACTGACGATGGCCTCTCTATGAACTGAGATATTTCTAACACTGAGAACTTTCTGGAATCCCCCATCTTCACTGTAGCTGCAATTCCTGCTTTGCTAGATTTTTATCTGGCTGAGATGACATTATTCTGTCCTCAGCGGTTGGGTCTGCTTCCTGTGGATGGACATCAAATGCTCAATTTTTTAAACTTGGGCTGATGCTCAAAGGTAGTTAATCCCTTCATGTCTGGCAAGACTGCAAACTACACACATATGCATTTGAGGAAATCAGTAGTTTACGCGTTTGAGTACTTTCTCTCAAGACATGCAAAGTTCCACGAGTAAAAATTGGAAACTCCAGGCCGACCCCATCCAGTATTTTAAAACAAAAAGTAAGCTAATAGACAGAGGAGGAAAAAAATCAACCCATGCTTTAAAAGTCCTCTGTAGTGCCCATGAAAGCCAGGTTCTCCTCAAGGACTGCCAGTCCTCAGGTCTGCCAGGATGTTACCAGGAACGCTGGCCCCAGAATCACCCATTACCTCCCACACTGAGGCTGACAGCATGCATACCCACCTCTGTCATACCCAACCTACTGATTCCAGCTCTGTCACCTACCAGTCCTTGCCAATGGGTGCATTCTCGGTGTACACTGTCAAAAAGGTGGATCCACCAACAAAGGAATATGTAGAATAAACCCAAGAATCCTCAGAACTGGAAACAATGCCAAAGGAATGTCAATCTCCTGCATGGGTGCTTTCCTGTTCTGCTAGCACCTTGCCCTGAGAAAAGAGAGAGAAGGAGGAGAGGGGAGAAAGAGGGAGGGAAAGAGAGAGGGAAAGAGAGAGAAGGAGAGGGGAGGGGAGGGGAGGGGAGGAGAGGAGAGGAGAGGAGAGGAGAGGAGAATAAGAATGGAATTATGGCTAGGAAAGAGTCATGTTAGAGGTCAGACCTCACACAGGGCTGTGTCCAACAGCAGCTCTCTTAAGATGGAGCAGACCACAGACAGCAGCTACTGAGGAGAGATGCTGGCCAATGGCAGAATGCCCCACCTGTGCCTTTGAAGTCTGAATCAGCGGCAGGAACCATTTTGCTTATGTTCTTTTCACATCATCCACAGGAGCAGAGGTGTAGGAATGTGTTGATCCCAGCCGCTGCAGGAGGGAAGATGGCTTCCTTCCTGCATACATCATGGGGGGGGGGGGAATCACCAAGATAATATCTCATTTGCACATGAGACCTGTTACCAATTCCACTCGGGAGTTGTCATTGAAAACACTTGTGCTTTTTAGCCCTTGGATACGGTGGTTGTCATCAGTGGCTTCAAGCTAGTCTCATTGTCAGTGAAGAAGTCAGAACTGACTTGAAAAGGTATGTGCGGTGTGTAACTTCTCTGAGCAGACACATCTGGGAGCACGAGTCTATTATACTTTTTCTTGATTGCTCTTTTCATTTTTTCTTTTTAATTTTATTTTTCTGGGTTACATACAGTCATTTTCATACCTGTATATAATGTACTTTCAGAATATGCCTCTGTACCTGGCTATTCCCTCCTTTCTCATAATCCCCTTCCGGTACTCCCCCACTATTCTCCAAACTGTCTTATTTCCCATATATGTACATGCCATGAGTACATATATAATTTTATGCATCATTATAAAACCTAGAGTGTTGATGGAGCAGCGGGCTGTGTCCCGCCACCCGGCTAGCTTTACCCAAAATAATTACACGGAAACTCTATTCTTTTAAATCACTGCCTGGCCCATAGTTTCAGCCTCTTATTGGCTAATTCTCACATCTTCCTTTAACCCATATTTAGTAATCTGTGTAGCACCACGAGGTGTGGCTTACCAGGAGAGATCTTAACCTGCGTCCATCTCGGAGAGGAGCAGCATGGAGACTCTCTATGGAGACTGCCTGAAGCGTCTCCCCAACTCTGCTTCCTTTCTCCCACAATTCTGTTCTGTCTACTCCGCCTACCTAATTCTCTGTCTCTTAAAGGGCCAAGGCAGTTTCTTTATTAATAATGAAAGTAACACATAGACACTCCTCCATCACTAGAGCCCACAAATAAGAGAAAATGTGATACTTGTCTAAGTTTGACCTAATTCTCTCAATGATTATCTCAGTTATATACACATTTTCCTGCTCATGGCAGAACTTCATTCTTAGCTGCAGCTGAATAATTCGATTGTGTATATCAATCACATTTGCCCTTTCCATCCCTCTGTTGGACACCTAGGTTGCTTCCATCGCCGAGCCACTGTGCTAAGAGCTACATTCGCCCTGGAGACTGAAGTCGGGGCATCACAGATGCTTGCAACGTGCACACTACTGTTCATCACTCTCTTCTATCTCTCTGTGCTTTTCTTTTACATGAGACACAAAGCCCTTTTGGCTCCGTACTCTGGGGACCTCTCAGCTGGGCTGGGCTGTCTCTAAGCCCTCCAGAATTACTGCCACGAGCCGCATTTACCTGCACGGGAACTGTGCGTGTTTGCACAGAAGCTGCTGTCTTCACAGTTGATGATCTCCTGACTTCCCAGATCTACGCCGGGTTTCCTGACTCAACCTAAAGAGACTGTACATGAGAACACAGAAGAAACTTTAAGCTATCTGTAGAGGAGCTAAAGGAACTGCCAGCACCAGCAAGGTACCTTGCAAGCTGTGCACAATGTCACCTCTCATTCTTGTCTCGTGTTTCTGCAGCTAACATGTGTTCAGCACAGATTTGGGGGCATTTTAATGCCTTCCAGTGATCACCGTGCAGTTGTTTTGTTTTTTTTAAAACATATCTACACCTGTGGAGACTGACACCTCAGTCTTTCCTTCCACCTGTCCCTAAAATTTCACAGACCTTCATACACGTGGGCTCTCACACATTTCCTTAAGACTGGCTCAAATCTCTGCATTGTCTTTGAATATTACAGAGCCTAGGAATAAATGTATTTCTGTATTTTTAATAATTGAATAGAGTATCACCATGGCACTCTAGTCTTTGTGTTGATTCCTTCCTTGGTTTTCAGTCTTCTTTTCTTTTAGCAAATCCCTGTAGGTCTTGCTATTGTGCGGCACTCCTAACGTACTTCTGACTGTTTTTAAAATAAATGAAGAGATGCATCAGATGGTTTTGTAATTGATAATAGACATATGACAAGAAAAGGATGGGAAAATGGTGTGGTGGTTTCAGTGAGAATGGATCCCATAGGCTCATCTGTTTGAATGCTTGGTTCACAGTTGATGGAACTGTTTGGAATGAATTATGAGCTGTGACTTTCTTGGAGGAGGTGTGGCCCTGGGGATGGACTTGGAGGTTTCAAAAGCTCATGTCATATAACAATTTTCTCTCCTTCTGCCTCATGGCTGTTATCTCAACAGGTAAGCTCTCAGCTACTGCTCCAACATGATGCCTGCGTGCTTGTTGCTATACTCCCTGCCATGAAGATCATGGACTAACGCTCTGAAACTGTGAGCAAGCCCCCTATAAACTCTTTTATAAATTACCTTGGTCATGATAATCTTTTCCCAGCAATGAAAGTGTATCTGAGACCAACGATGAAATGGGAAGGAAAGATAGTGAATAGATCATAAATAGGGCTAGACAGATACACAGATGATTGACGGACAGATGAGACAGATAGATGATAAATCCAGGTAGGTAGGTAGATCAATAGATGCTATTAAAGATACATAGAAACAGATGGATAGATACAAAATGGATGGATAGATAATGGAGATGATAATGATTATAGATAGATGATAGATAGATAGATAGATAGATAGATAGATAGATAGATAGATAGATACATACATACATACATACATACACACACACATACATACCCAGGCCCCAGCAGATCTGGAGCCATAGCACAATCCCCAAGCACCCTGATTCCAACCAGAGTCAGTGAAAGAAACATACCCTGGATTGGGACCTGAGTCAACAAAAGAAATTCTTTATCCCTGAACCCAAAGCCAGAAAAAAAAACACCCTGACCCTGAAACCAGAGCCAAAGGAACACACTTTGCCCCTAGAGTCAGAGCCTGTTAAAGAAAGTCACCCTGACCCTAAAATTAGAGCAATAAATGGATAAACAATAAAAGGGACCAGAGAAGGAAGCACAGTTTGGCCCTGAAATCAGAGTCATCTCTGCCCTTGACACAAAACCAACCAATCCCTGAGTTGAAAAGTAGTAACCTCTACTCTAGAGGCGTGAACTCTCCCTAACTCCTGGCACCAGGGGCTCCTCCCCCTCACAGGAGAAGCCAATCAGAAGCTGGCAGTCCCCTCACCCCATGGAGAGGCAGCCAATTCCAAGTTTGTAGGCTTGGAATTCCCCAAGCCTTCCCTACTATAAAAATCCCCTCCCTGTGCCACTCAGGGTCTCGCCTTCTCTGCTCCTGCTGCAGCTGCCACTGCTACTGCTGCTGCTCCTGATGAACGGGGAAGCTTGAGTTAACATACATAAAAACTCTTTGCTTTTGCATTGGATTGGGTCTCGTAGTGATATTTAGGTGTTCCGGACTTGGGACATGACAATAGATGGATGATAGAAAGGGCAAAGATAGATGAGATAAGGAAATCGTGGGTAAGATAGATATGATGGATGGATGGGTGACTAGATGATAGATAGATAGATAGATAGATAGATAGATAGATAGATAGATAGATAGATGATAGATAGATAGATAGATAGAAGATAGATAGATAGATAGATGATAGATAGACAGATAGACAGACAGACAGATAGACAGATGATAGATAGACAGATAGACAGATAGACAGACAGACAGACAGACAGACAGACAGACAGATAGATAGATAGATAGATAGAAGATAGATGATGGATGGATGGATGGATGTTAGAAAAAGCTTGGCACTCCTTGCCCAGACTGACCTTTAAAGAAGATATGCCAATAGAAGCAACTGGAGTAAAACTGAGCCATAAATGCTTTCTTCATTCTACTCATTGGTATTTCTTAAATATATACTTGTGGATTTCAATATCATGAATATTAAAAGCATATTCTACAAAACAAATATTATATAACATCATAGAAATGTAATATAAAATAAATGTAAACTTGTGTTAACGTGTCTATTCTTTATGCGTAAAATGGCATGAAATACATTAACATATGAAAAGATTACTATTGATTTACTTCATCTAGAATTTTTTAAAAACTTCATTAAAATTACATTTTTCAGTAGTTGTTAAATGCTTACGTTGGGGTATTAGGATAAAAGGTCATGTCAAATTTTTGACACTCAGGTATCATATTCATGAATGCCACTTAATCAACATGTAGAACTTCAACAAGATAAACTAGGATTGACTGGAAAACAGAATATTAAATGCTTTTTGTCTGGAAGACTGAAGCATAATGCTCTAAGATGGAAGCAGAATGCATTAAAACAGTACATGCTTTCTGACACACACATGGCCATGTGTCAGTAGCGTATCCCTTAACTATTTAGTAGATCTCAATCATGAGAATTTTAAGAACAGAAGAAATTTTTTAAGGAAAATATTTTGGCAACCTAGAGACAGAGGTGTTCATTCACAGCTGCTTGGGTTTATTTTTAAATAATGAAAGATAATAAGAACTTTTAATTTGCACAACATAGGCCTATTTCCTCCCTAAGATTTATTTATTTTTAATCAGAGAGGGGCATGGACCCCAGGTGTATGCAAGTGTTCTTGGAGACCAGTGCATTGGGTCCCCTGAAGCTGGAGCTCCAGACATTGTGTGCTACCCAGTGTGGCTGCTGGAAACTGAACCAGCATCTTCTCCAAGACCAGCGAGAGCTCTTGACCGGGGGCCATCTCTCCAGCCCGCATCTTCACCTCTTTCCTTCCTGACTCTGCCACTCTCTCAGACCTTGCCACGAGCTTCACTACAAAGTCTTTATTCTGAATATAATTGAAGACAATTTTATTTTTCAGCAAAGATGCAAATTTTGCTCCCTCTTCAAAGCATTAAAACGCGCTCCGAAGAAAGGGGCTTCTGGTTTTAGCTGATGCCCCATCTGAAGGTGCTGAGACAAAGCTTTGGCATCCTGACGCTCTCAAAGCACTGGGTAGCTTGGGCTCTTACGAGCCACTGCTGGACCTGGAAGTATTTATAGAATATCCCGTTATATAAGAGACACAACTGGAAATGTCATTAGGAGAGTGTGCTGACAGGGCGAGCACCTGCTGGGTATGGAGACCATTTGTCCATGTTGCATAAGAGCCTGCCCATGGCACCAGCCCCACCCTGCACCCTCCTAGCCACTGCCAGAGAGCTGGCACAGAACACCCCATGCACAGCCAGCTGCCCTCCCCCTGCTTCGCCCTATGACTGTCTCTGCTCTAAAAATAGCCAAGTCTTCCCGTTCTGAAGCATGGCATGACAACACTAGACCAGGAATAATCTCTCAGATGGGTGACATTTTCACTGAGATGGAATCTCGTTCCTTTTAAAGGGGGATCAATGTCTGCTCTTGACACAGAAGATTTCAGTGTGTGGAAAATTGGACGTGGCTGTCAACCCACTAATACAAAGTCACAATTCTCTAGACAGGCCTGGGCCTGAGCTCGGTGCCAGGAAATGAAACAAAGTCCCCACTAAATATGAAGCTGGAGTTTGGACATTCACACCTGGTGAGGTCCATGTGTGTCAATCCTGGGGAGGCAACAGTGGGTTGCGAATTCACACGGGCCACATTCTGATTCTGCCAGTAAGTGAGTTATTTTCAATCTCATAAAACTCTGGGGTTTACTGTCTCAGTCCCACAAAGAATACACTAAGCCAGAGGGGAAAAAGCCTAGAATTTTTATTTCAAGAACCTTCCGCTGATATGCAATTGGTTGTAACTTGGACCCTTTCTGCTATTAAACACACTGTACTTGACGCCAATGTGAGGTGCGTGCTCTCAGAACTTAAATCTGAAAGTTTAAGGCAAACAAAGGCACCAACTGAGAGAAGCAATCTACTGACTTGCTTTTCTTCCCTTCCAGTGACACCTTGGTGATGTAGGGGCAAGGAAAATGGCCTGGTGATTCCAGAAACATCTGCTTTAACTCATTGGAAAAAAGAGTCTGAGAAAATCCTTTCTTTGCAATGTCCCCACACAAACATTTTCCTGTCATCCCCCCGTAATAAGAGATATCAAAGAAGCCATGAGAAATGTTGAGGCGGCTTTAGCCTTCCGATGTGGGGAAAGCCAGGTAGACCAGATGCCAGGGACACCTTCCTGAGGGCCCCAATTTGCTGAGTAAAGAACCATGTCAGCTTTGATGACCAATGAAACCAAGTTCAGATTCCCATTCTGCCCAGCAGCCCCAGCCCTTGGTTGTGAGATGGGAGCATTTTCCTTTTTATAAACTAACAATGTTTCCTGAAATCCAGGTCTGTGCCCAAACTTCTATCATTCCTTTCTTTTTCACGCAAGTCATATCCACCTTTTCCTGACAAAACAGAACACTTGCCAACTCAACTGGATTTAGAAGATTAGAGTCACTCATCTGATGCATCTGTGTGTTACTAGGAGTAGCTACGGTGTGAAGAGTTGTCCGGATGCGGACAGTACCACCCTCTAGGCTGGGCATGGATGAAATGAACAAGGAGTGAGGAAAAGGCAGCTTAGCTCAGGCATGCGCCAGCTCTGCTTCCTGACCATCAAGGCAGAGCTGGTCCAATCCCTCGCTCCTTTCACACCGTGAAGCACTAGAGTTCCTAGGAGCAAAATAAGTCCTACTCTAAGTTGTTCCTAAGGTGTCTGAGCACGGTGGGGAAAAAGCAATCTAATACATCCTATTGCAGGTCCTCCTGGCCTGTGTCTGCATCTGCTTAGATGGGGACAGGGAGGTCATTTTACTATAAATAAATGATGGAGTACCTCAGTGTGTAACAAGGTGCCGTGAAGGAAGCTAGAAGGAACTGATGCTTTCTATGCCATTGCTCCTGTCCCCAGTAAGACCCAAGTGAGCATGTGCGTAGACAAGAGAAAGGAAGCAGACATGCTGGATGCTCTGTGCCGAGGGGTTGGGTGAGCGCATGATCTGCCCTCAGGAGACCAGCTGAAGCAAGTGGTTACAGACACAGGGCTCTCAGTCTCCTCAGACCCTAGGCTTTGAGGCAGAAAACTTCGGGTGTTGGTGCCATGGGAAGCCTGAATGCCGTAAGTCCCCTAGGCCCACGTCGTCTTTCAGTGTGGCATGAAAGAAAAGGACCTTGGAACTCAGACGGTCACTCCAGCCTGGGCAAGACTTGTAGAGGTACTTCCTGAGGCTTGTTCTAGAACCAGCTCTAGTAGAACGAGAGTAAGAAGCCGAACTTCTGTGACCCAAGAAATCTCAGACACTCGCGGCCCTGAGTCAAGCCACACAGGATCTCAAAGCTGCTTTATCTAATATAAAACTAAATACTGAGAGCCGGGCGGTGGTGGCGCACGCCTTTAATCCCAGCACTCGGGAGGCAGAGGCAGGCGGATCTCTGTGAGTTCGAGGCCAGCCTGGTCTACAAGAGCTAGATCCAGGACAGGCTCTAAAAAAGCTGCAGAGAAACCCTGTCTCGAAAAACCAAAAAAAGAAAAAAAAAAAAAACTAAATACTGAGGTTTCTCTTCAGACCGTATCAATCTTCCAAAGCCTTACTCCATATTCCATAGGTGACTGTGTTCAGAAGAAAGTGTGATACCACAAGGAAGGAATTTTGCCATGGCTGCAGATGGTAGATGCTTCCTTAGCCAGGCTGCATCCCAAGGAGGCAGGAGCAGAAACGGGTCTCGATGCCAAGATGTACTAATAAATGGATTTCCAGACTGGCAGCTGGTTCCTAAGTGCCAGACACCCTGTGATTTTAGCAAATGACACATTTGTTTAACCTGGTGTCCTCAAATAATGTATAAACACGAGTTAGATTGAAATCTTGCACACTTGGCACAATCAGATGGGCAGTTCGATGGAATTTCAAAGACGATGCCATAAATGACATGAAAATAATACCTTATCATTCCCAGAGCTCATCCGTGGACATTTTCCTTATTGGAAATTCCAAATGCATTAAAACTGAGATAAACAGGCTTGTCGAAAGGCTGGAGAGATGGCACACATGGCTGGATGTGTAATAGCTTCCAGCTCTTAGAGAACCAACTGAATTGGGTTCCCAGCACCCACAGCCTTCTGGGACTCCAGCACCCTTTCTGGCTTCTAAAATCAGGCATATACATATGGCATGCACTCACACCAACACAGGCACACACATAAATAAAAATAAACACACAAAAGCAAGCTTGTTGGGATCTGCATGCCTAAATCTTTGCCAATTTTTGCCGATTTGCGGTATTTTCCTGCCGCTAAATAAATGATTGTATTTGGTGTATCCTTCCAGCTTTCCACTGTTTTAAGCCATGTTAAAATCCACATCTTTCTCATACTTCGACAGTTCTGCCCACAGTCTCTTATGGCATAAATCAAATTAAGCTATCTCTCTCCTGAAGTAGTTCTGGTTTTATTTATAAACTCAAATGGTCCCCAGGTTCCTCACCATGTTGCCATTGATTTCAGTGTGACACAGCACAGGAGATCCAGGATCCAGCTCTCAGAGGAGGGTCCTGCTGCTGCTGGACTCCAGGCATCCTGATCCCAGGACATCTAGGCTTTATCCAGCCCTCCAATTAAATGGCACTCAAAATTAAATATTGCCAAATATTAAACTACCTGCCCCTAGAAAACAATCCTCGGAACACTCACGTTTTGACAGTAAAAACATTGCATTGTGAAGGAGCTCCCCACCCCCACCCCCACCCACCAGCTGTGTTTCTCAATGACGGGCGCAAGCGCTCAAGACAATTCCAGAAAATCATCTTTAATGTTTATGTTTTGAGCAGTGATTGTTAAGTCGTATCTGTCCTCTATGAATACAGTTTTCTCATTTAGTAAAAGAGATTCAAACAGTAGGAAATAGGTATTGAGTGCTGTTTGAATGAAGTCAAAGGATGTATGTAAACAAAAATAAATCTATTAGGATGTATAAGTATATACATGCCATGAGGCATGGCATCAAGATAGCTAGCAAAATAACGCCCATGGCCATCAAGCTACATAGCTGTCTTTCCCGAGATAACAGCATCTGAAACCTGTTCCCTTAACAGTGTTTCCCTATGAGAAGTGATGTCACCAATTACAGCCTTCCTACTCAGCATGTGAGGTATGAGAATTACGCATCACACGAAACTGTGAGTTTGTTGGGATTTCTCCTACAAGGTCTTCATTTCTCCGTCGTTATTGGAAGATAAGATTGTCAGGTATAATATTCCTGGTTGGTAGATGTTTTAGTTCCATCGGTACATTGAACAGACCATCTCACCCACCCTTAGGCCTCTAAAGTTTCTGCTGGAAAATACGTCTTGTTACCGGTAGCTGCCAAGACCGTGGAGTCTAGAAGATAAACTACCACGGCCACTTTCCTAAACCAGTATATCAGCTCTAACTGCATCCTGAAAATCAATCCCTAATATCCACAGTTAAGTGTGGCTGTCACCCATCGTCAAACAAGCTTCTCCTGCAACAGTCGGAGAGCATGACAGAGAGCCACACTGGTCAAAATACAAGAATAACGGAGCGTAGGGTAAACATCCCTAATTAATACGTTTGCAATACAATCCCTACAATGTTCAGGGTCCATCAAGGAAGATGGAGGAAGACAAGGACATCTGCTGGGAGACATAGCTTCTTCTAAAAGAGGACATGGAGGAGGGGGTGGGTCAGGGAGGAGTTGGGATAAGGGGTGAGATTAAATATGGTCAAAATAATTTACATAAACTTCTCAAAAAATTACAAAAACAAATTTATAAAAAAAAACTATAAATTTTTAATAAAGATCATGGTGGCAATGTACATGCTGATGTGGAAAGGGGAAATCTCATGGTTCTCCAACCCTAGACAAATAAGTACAGGTAGCTAAGGATGCTGAGGGTGAGGGAAACAGTCTTCCCTAGGGAAGAGGCCCCTAATGGATTATCTAAACCCAAATGGTCAGCCCTGAGCTCATACGCATAAGGGTAACAATATATGGTCTTAACAGAGAAAGAGAGAAGAATTAATAAAAATGAGGTCATGAATATGAAAAGTAAAAGGGGAATCATGGGAGGGGTGGGAGGGAGGAAAAGGAAGAGGGAAATGAGGTTATATTTTAATTTTTAAAATAAAATAAAATAAAATTCAAGAGTATCTCTTTTTAAGTAACAAGTCTTCTTCTGGCTGCTCTCAATTTTTTTGTTTTTCAGCTTCTGGCAATTTGACTGCTCACGACTGGACAGCAGAGTCCTTGAAGTTATCTTACTGAGTACCGAGCCAGCGTCCAGGGTCAGCACTTCAGCTCCTTCTTCAGTGTGGGAAATAGCCATTCATGAGCTTTAAGATGCCTCCTGCTTCTTATTCTGAAATTCCAGTAACTAAATTTTCAGCTTAATGGTGTCCCTTAAATCTTGTTCTCTCTCTCTCTCTCTCTCTCTCTCTCTCTCTCTCTCTCTCTCTCTCTCTCTCTCTCTCTCTCTCCCCCTCTCTCTTTCCACACACACACACACACACACACACACACACACTTAGATTTTTGTTTTTTCTTCCCTCAGAGTTTATTAACCCTGACCTGTATTCAAGTTTTCTATTCCCTGCCTGTATTTTTAGTTTTCTCTTAAAGTTTCTATCAAATCCTATTTGGAATATTGTACTTTTAGGCCAATGATTGATTCTTGATGTATTTATATTTTCTATCTTTCTCCATCTTTTCTCACTTTGTGTATCCTTATTATCCTAAACTCAGATAAATAGTTTGAGTGCTGTTTTAAATGTTAAGAGATAAGCAAAGGTCCATCAGTTATTTCCATTCCGTTGGGGTCTCTAAAGACTTGTGTTCTTCTTTGTCTTGGAAGCTGTTGTGTAGTTAGGTTTTCTTGACTCTCCATGTTGACTGCTACACATCAGAAGACAGGCTCACCCTCCCAGTCCTGTCCCATTGCCTCTGTAGGCAGACAGACTTCACCAAATCAGCCCAGCCAGAGTCTCTTGTGTCATAGAAATTATTTTAAGGTGTGTTACTTTTGTTTATGCTCTCGAACATTTGTTTAACAATGCAAAGATGTGTTTGATTAAATAAAATTCACCTGAGGTCAGCAACTGACAGGAAGTTGTAGGAAGGAGCCAGGTGGAGAAGGGTTTATAAGGAAGGGGAGGGGGCACTAAGACTTCTTGGGAGACTCAGGGAGGTGAGCTGCTTGCTATTCAGCCTAAGAAGCAGGATTCTACCTCAACCTTTGGATCTTGAGCTCTTTAGTGGGACAGAGATTTAGACAAGTTCTCTTAGTAGCTTTGAAAGAGTCGGTGCCTGAGGGAACAAAATTTCCTCAGACTGCGGCTCTTGTGACCTAGCCACCGCTGGTAGCCCTGGAGTTGCAGCTACTGACTGGGATAGCCATAGCTTAAAAGGCAGACGCCACTAAGAAAGAGGACAACATTCTTGTCCAAACCGACGTCTTTGTTTTTTGTGTCCTCCACAAAACTAGGATAAGCCACATCCTGTTAGTGCCCCAAAAGGATCAAGCATCTGCGTTCATCTTTAAAAGTTGGGTATAAATATGTGGTTTAGTGTATTCTATCCTCACGGGGAAGCTGGGAGCTGGAGCATATCTCCCTCTGAGTCATGGGGAGAGTCTGGGAAAAATGACCGCATCTTTGCCCCACCCCACCCCCACTGTGCCACTGTGCCCGGGGCCACACAGCCACTAAACTTGTTCTCCTGGTCAGGACCCACTCCAGTGCTCTGCGGCCTTGGCACCCTGGGGTTTCCAAAGCTCTGCTGTGGAGAAGGATCTTGAGGAAACAGCTGTAGGAACTGTGAAAGGCACATGCACACGTCTTCCTGGAAGGCCCTGGGAACTGTGTGATGGACATTTCATTCTGGCTGTGCTCCGGGGGCTCTATGGCTTTTCTGTCCTATAAACACCCTGATGCAGGCTTACAGAAGCGACACCTTTAGCTAAAGTACACAGACCCTTCCCAGAAGGACCCAGAAGCAAGGCCTTTTAGCCCTGTTTCTAGCCCCGCTCTCCAGAGCATCATCTTGTAAAGAACTGGCATATCCATTTAAAACTGCTTCTTAGTTCACTATGATCCAGGGAAACTCACAAATGCCAAGTTCCTTCTGCTCCCAGACCTGGAGGGTTTAAGAGCCAAACCCTCCTAGACAAACCAGAAAGTCTGTGCTCCAGTCCTCTTCAGGCAGAGTCTCAGCTGGGGCCCCTTACTGATCATAAGGCATGGCGCCCTGGGAGAGCTGTGTTAAATCTGTTAATGAGGTCAGGCTTATGGGAATGGCGGCCACCTCTGTCCTTCCCCAGCCTCCAAATGCTAGGTAATGACAGCGGTAGCCTGTGGGGAGCTGCTTGCTATTAACTGTGTATTTATTGAATTCTGCCCTGGGAATGCATTTCTGTATTTAATGTCTGTCATAAAAATATTTGAGGAAAGATGGTTAAATGTCAAAGTAGTTCTGTGTTCCAAGACTCCTGAGTAAATAATGAGCTCACGAATTAAAGAAAACCTGTAGCGATGTGTGCGTCTGCAGGGTAGACGAGCGAATTCACTGAGTGGCATCCACAATGGTCTAGTTACAGCAACCATGCTTGAGGGAAACAGAAAACTAATTAATCCCAAGGGGGGGGCGGCCACCTCCAGGACCCGCACTGAAAAGCAGCTTCCCTCAGATTCAACAAGATCAATTACTATGTAGCAAAATCAACAGTGACTGAGCGGCATCTCCCCCTACCCATCACACCGAGTATTGCAGCATAGTTTATGTGCGCCGCCCCACGGTCAAGTCATGCAGGCTCCATCGGCCATCTCAGCGCATGCCTGAAGCAGCTCCCGGATGATCCTGCTTGCTTGATATTTTACTATTATTTCCTTTCTTTAGAAACTGTAATAAGACCTGGACAAATTTAAAATCTATCTGTACTCCAACAAGAGTATAGCCGGGCTGTGGTGGCGCACGCTTTTAATCCCAGTATTCGGGAGGCAGAGGCAGGCGGATCTCTGTGAGTTCAAGGTCAGCCTGGTCTACAAGAGCTAGTTCCAGGACAGGCTCCAAAGCTGCAGGGATACCCTGTCTCAAAAAAAAAAAAAAAAAAAAAAAAAAAGAAAGAAAGAAAAAGAAAAGAACCTGAAATAGAAGGTGAATCATCCTTAAGAAAAAAAAAAAAAGAAAGAAAGAAAGAAAAACCCAGGGAGAAAGCCAGTGCCCAGCACATTTGTTTAAGACCAAGGACTCTTCTCCAGGATCAGGTAGAAAAGCCGATACTGGCTTTCTAGCATCCAAACATTTCCCTCTAGTTTTATCACGATTGACAAATGAAAGTTATGTGGACATTATATATATATATATATATATATATATATACACATATATATATACATATACATACACATGTATATGGTGCACATCTCAATGTTTTGATAACTGTGAAACCTGTCACCATAATTGAGCCAGTTAGCAGAATCACCCCACCATAGCTCCTGTATTTATTTCCACTGCCTTTTTTATGATGAATAAATGTTAGCATTTAAATGGCTTCATGGTTTTAAGGAAAACACTGCCTGGTGGAACCCATAACTGCTATTCTGCAAAGAAATTTCCTTTTCTTCAGCACACATCCCTGCAAAGAGGTTGCGGGGAGCTTCTAGCTAACGAGGAAAAAAGAGAAAAGCTATGGTTAGCATTGCGCGGTAGGATGTAGACGTGAAACCTCAGAAAAAAATATTTAAAGACCAGAATAAACAAATCACATTATCTGAAAGGAACTGTGAGTCTTCTGTGTCAGCAGATCTGGCAGAAGATGAGCTCTTTGTGGCCCCAGTGTGTACCAGAGAGGCACATGGCACAGATGAGACTATCTCCCATACACAGTCGCCTGGTCATGTGGTCTTAAGGACTATATGGCCTCAAACATGAAAAACCAAGGCATAGCAAGGGAAGGATACCTATCCTGCCATGTGGAGACACAAGAAATCCTCAGGTCCCCCAGAGCCTGCCCTGAACTGATGAAATGTACAAAGTACAGAAAAGCCAGCACATTCGATATTCAAATGACTAAGAATAAACATCTCTTGGAGGGATTAAAAACCCATTAATATGGAAATTTAAAAATATGGAACCAGCACTGAATGGTCATGCTAAACAGAGACACAAAGTATGAGGGCAAATGGTTGGGGGAAGGAGAGAGCATCAAAGTCACTCCACTCATACAGAAGCCTCTTCGTGTGACATGACCCCGAAGCTAGGGGACCAGCAAGCTGACTTACAGAGGCAGGACCAGGAGAAGAAGGGGGCTGGAGTCCTCTGCACAGCAGGGTGGGTGCAGGCTCAACAGAGAAAAGCAGAAGGGCTGTGGCATTCCAGCAGCCTAAGGGTTAGCCATGAAGTAAGTGATGGGCTGTGTTGAACTAAATGCCAGGCTTTAGCAGGATAATTCACTGAGTGGTAGCATGCCCTGAAGGGTACTGTGACTGGGCCCAGCTTTAAGATGAGTGTGCAGGGCTAGGGAAATCAGATGCAGAAGGGCAGGACAGAGTTGTGGACATGGTCTCAACAAGGGCTGGGTGGGTTGGAGTTAGACTGTGGCGGAGGGAACAGATAGTATTGGTGACATGCAATAGGGAGTTCCAAAGGTTCTATCCTGTCTCCAGAATGCCACACAGCTCTGAAGACCAGCATCCCAGAGCTCACTAAGCAGACAAAAGCCATTTAAACAAATCAAACTTTTATAAGTTTAAAAAGAAGTGTCTAAGCAAGAAGGAGCATGCATGTCTAAATGGATATCTTATAGAGAGGGCACATGGCAGATTAGAATTTGTTTAAGACAGAAGGAGAGGGAGGAGGAGAGGAGGAGGAGGAAGAGAGGAGGAGGAGGGGAGGAGGAGAAGAAGAAGACACAGAAATAAGAAGAAGAAGAAGAAAGAAGAAGAAGCTTACTTAGAAGAAGAAGAAGAAGAAAGAAAGAAGCAGAAGAAGACAAGGAAGAAGAAGAAGAAGAAGAAGAAGAAGAAAAGAAGAAGAAGAATTGGCTGCCACAAACACAGCTTCCTCATCTTCAGAAGCCAGAACACATGAGGAAAGAGCCCACTGCCTTTCCCTTTATGAGGTCATGCTCTCAAACAAAGCGGGTGGGATGATGTAGAGAAATCCCTTCTGAAAGGATGTTGGTTGCTAGGACACTGGTATTGGTAGCTGCAGGGCATGAAGCCCAGCAACAGAAATGGAGGAGCCAGGAATAGGGAAAGAATATGGCTGTCCTGGGTTTGCTGCCACAGCTCAGATACAATAAACTTAAGCACAGGTTGCACAACCAGAAAACATAACCAGAACTAAAGGCTGCTACTGCCCACCTCTAAGTAAAACCAATATCTGGACCCTGACACGGAGGGACATGGAGAAGTCCTCACTTGGTGCTGGCAAACGGAAGACACTACAGACCCTGCGAAAGACTGTCCAATGGTTTCTTATCAAACCAAACACTCTAGCATATGACTTAAAAATCAAAGCCTTTAGTATCTACTCAAAGAGGGTGAAGTTTTATGTTCCATACAGAACTTCAGAACAGCTGTACTCATGGTTGCCCAAACTCGAAAACGGCAAAGACAGCTGCAGTATCGTTTTGACTTACGGTCCCAGGTAGCTAGAGGTTGGCAGGCAAGGCATGGCAGCAGGATCAGGAAGCTGAGAGATCATTTCTCAGCCACACACAGGAGGCAGAAAGAGAGCTGGAAGTGAGGATGCCCCCAGTGATGTACTTCCTCCAGCCTTCTAAAGGTTCCATAATAGTGCCAAACAGTGCAGCCAACTGGGGACCAAGTGCTTAAATAGATGAGCCTGTGCAGGACATGTCTTACTGAAGCCCCCACGGACTGCAAACTCAAGGCTTGTCTGGAAGAGCCAACATGCTGGCCCAGGAGGCCCGCAAGTGAGACAGAGAGGCTCTGTAAGACGGCATAGGAGAGATGGAATTCACAATTTAAGATGGGAAAAAATGAATTGGCATTCACTCCCAAGGAAAGCAAGAAAGAAAAGCAGAAATAATTGGCTAAGACATATAGAAATCCCGAGGATGGATAACAAGAACAAATGCTGGCTTCTGAAAATAACGAGCAAACCCAAATATTGGCAATCATCATTACAGACCATGTAGCGCAAAAATCTTTTAAATGTTTAACTACAAGGAGAACACAAAACGCTAAAGCACAAGACAAGACCACGAGATCCAAGTACAAGTTTGTCAGACTTATACAAACTGAGGACTTTACAAATATTGTTCTAATTGTCTTGAAATAAACATTCAATTATCTTACAAGCTTCTGTGGGAGCAAGTCACAAAAGAATGTAAGTTCCATATAATACGACAGGAGATGTCTACCAAACTTCCAAGGAAGATGTGGGCTGTTCTTAATGTCCACGAACGGCAGTGCCTGAGCTTTCCATATGGGACTCATACACATGAACGTCGCTAGTATTTGCGGATGATCTTGTGGTATTTATTTGTAAATATAGTCTGTCCAAACAAATACCTGTTTTAGGACCTCAAGAATGGCTTGACATTGAGACATTCATAAACGTGATTCACTGTCACACAGACTTAAAGAGGAAAGCAGCAACTAAGAAAAGTGGTTCTTTCCATAAACCCTGGTGGAAATAACTGGCGGTACCCACCCCAAGCATATCCTGCAGAGGTTCATCTGCAGCAAGCACAGGGAATAGCCACCACCACATCCTTGGCTCTGAGATACACCTCTCTTCCCCATCATCTCCCTGGCAATTTAGTTCACAGATGCATCAAGAAAAAATGTAATTTCCCGGGTGGTGGTGGTGCACACCTTTAATCCCAGCAGTCGGGAAACAGAGGCAGGCAAATTTCTGTGAGTTCAAGCCAGCCTGGTCTGCAGAGCGAGTTCCAAACAGACGTCAAAGCTATACAGAAAAACCCTGTGTTGAAAAAACAAAAAGGAAGGAAGGAAGGAAGGAAGGAAGGAAGGAAGGAAGGAAGGAAGGAAGGAAAATCTCTAATTTATGAGAACTGAAAAAAAAACAAAGAAAATATTTGTTTGAAGACAACATGGCTGTTAACCCGAAGAGCCCAGCAAGCCTGCTAATCATCAGAAGGGACATAGGGAGAGTGTGATAGAACAACACGCCACTAACTGGGGCCTTTCCTTGTTGTCATGTGCAACCAAACAGGAGAAACCAAAGGACCTCTGTTTGGCAGACATGACTTCAAGTCAACAGCGTCTCCAAGAGCAGATCGGGAAGACCTGGTAAAGCGCGCAGCTAGTCCAGCCACTGTCATATCTGCACCTTAGAAACTTCTCACCAAGATGCCGGAAATAATGCTCAGTTAATGCTCTTTCCAACGTCAAAAAAAAAAAAACAAACAAAAAAAAAAAAACAAAAAAAAAAACGTGAAACAGTACGTGTCTTTCTCAGAAGGAAAATAATAGTGCTACACATGAAATCAGAGGACAAAATGGGTAAGTGAACTTTACATGTCAATTTCAGGTACAATGCGGCAAATTCTAAAATCAAGGAAGGGAAGGCGAAAAGGGCGAGTTTTTTAACTGCAACTTTGTGTGCGTCTGTGTGCGTGTGTGGCACACACTAGCCCATATCCAAGCATTGAGATTATTATAAAACTATAAAATGTAAGTAAACCCATAAGGAGGCGGGGGCGAGGGAGCCTTTCTTTCTCTTCCTGTGTTACAGCATCCTGACTAAAAGCAGCCTGGGAAGCGAGGGACTGATTTTAACTTACACTTCCACAGCGCAGTCTATCATGGAGGGAAGGAAGTCAGGGCAGGAACTCAGGCAGGAACCTGGAGCTAGGACCATGGAGGAACGCCGCCACCATTGCTCCCACGGGCTTGCTCAGCTACCTTTGATGAACAGCCTGGGCCCACCTGCCTAGAGAACCGCTCTCAGGAACTCAGCAGGCAGAAGGCTCTGGTGTCCTGGGTTTACGGTCCGAGCACTAAACACCTGACACGGATTTGGTGCGTGCAGGTCCTCTCCCGAGCTTCTTACCCACGCTGACTGTCACACCTGGAGAATTCTTCGTGGACAGTGACCAACAAAACTCACCTGGGCACAGAACCAAGCGACCTCTCTGGGTTGCATCCAACAGTCTGATTTCTCCAGCTGATAAAGCCAGTTCTTACTGTAAGAAACGGTGCCCACCCCCAACTTTCAACGTTGCTCAAATGTCTGTAGAGCAGAGATTCCAGACTACGCCACCTTGGTACTGAGGACCGTTCTGCTTGCCGTCTCTCATGCTAAGAAGCTGATGCAATAGGGGCATGCCTTCACCCCTTAGGCGGAGGCAGAACTGTTTTTTCCCCCCAAAGACTGTGAGTCAAGTGGCCACAGAAGAGAGGTGGGGGTTGTCACAAGTGCCCTTTAAGCAAGTGGTGTAGCAGACACAGAAGGATTTCTATAATCCCTTCTTCTTTCTCAGCCTTTAGAAGGTAAGGCATGGACACGAACCTGCAAGGTTATTGCCCTTTGAGAAAATACTAGGGACATTTCCAAAACAGAGCAGGAGGACGTGGTCTCCTTAGGTGGCTGAAAGTTCTGCATCCTGCCCTACTGGCCAGACTACTAGGCGCCAAGCCTCTGGCTGCACAAAAATCTGCACGGATCTTTGCAATCATGGGGCCATAACTGGCAGAAGACATTCTTGTTTCCCTCCTGAATTCTAGACATGTCTCCCTTCTGTAGGACAATGGGTCATCCCCACTGTTCTGAAGCCCACATAGGCAACTGCATGAGGCTTCTGCCTTGCTGGCTCCTTGGTTATGGGTATGGCCCCTCCGAGTGAGCCTCATGCAGGTCACCAACCTGCCTAGTGTGTTCAGACCTGAACTGTTTGTCATCTGTTTTATCCTGTGCAGGGGCCAGGGACCAGTTATTCTTTACCACCACGGTGTCCCGGTTTTGATGGTTTAATTAGGGCATGGGGAGAAAGATAAAGAAAAGGTAAATGGGCCAGGCGGTGGTGGCGCACGCCTTTAATCCCAGCACTCGGGAGCAGAGGCAGGCGGATCTCTGTGAGTTCGAGACCAGCCTGGTCTACAAGAGCTAGTTCCAGGACAGGCTCCAAAGCTACAGAGAAACCCTGTGTCGAAAAACAAAAAAACAAAAAAAAAAAAAGAAAAAAAAAGAAAAGGTAAACGGGCGAGGGCTGCCCTTGCTGCTGGTGTAGGGCCCGAGTACAGCTTATTCTTACGGACCGTCTCTGGGACAGGCAGCCAGGAAATGGCCACGCAGCCACGCTTGGCCCTCAGTCCATCTCAGTCCACAGCAGGTCCGAGACATACCTTAGAAACCACTGAGCATCGGATAGTGACCCGTCCAGCAGGCCAGGTAATTTATGGGTCTCGAGGAGGCATCACCTAGGAATAATGGGGTGGAAAGGGAAAGGGAACCAAGCGCGTAAAAAAGACAGAGTCAGTCTGAGACGCGTCAAGGTTCCGTTTATTGCAAGCAGGGGTTACATTTCTTATAGGGTAGTTCTGGTAGGGAGGGGTAAGGTCGGAGGAGAATGGAGAACTACTGAGCCCTAGGCCAAAGGGGAAGTTATCTGAAAATACCACCCGGGGGAGATTGGCACAGACAGCTGGGCAAGACATAGACAACCGCAAGATGCTTTTTTAGATATAAAAGCTCTGCTCCAAGATTTTGAAACCATGTCCTAATTTGAAAAACAACTCTTGTAAGCTCTTTTGGCTAACAGGCCTGGGGTCTTGGGCCCCAACAAGATAGGAAGAGCCAGTGGAAGGGAATACGGTGGGAAGATGCAGCATTCAGAACAGTTACTGAGGTCCGCTGATGGGCTGGGGGACAGGGTGTGTTCGAGGGGTCCAAGGTCATGGAGGGAATCGCTATGTGCATAAGGATGAGGTTTAGCTCGAGGTGCATTGGTTCCACTTTCTACAGATAAAACAACTGAGTCACAGAAGAAACGTCATCTAGGTAAGGCTGCCTACGGGGTAAAAATCCTGTGTCCTTATCCCTGTGCTGGGAACTGATCATGATTTACAGCAGTATATTGAAAGAAACAACGTTTGCACATCTGGAGAAGTAGGAGAACATCTATATCAGCGCATAAATGGAGAGATCAGTGCAATTGATGGCAGCTTAGGGCACTAAGCGACCGGTGACTTCTTTGGAGTCATACCATTAGGCTGACTGGGGCTTCTTTTATAATTGTCAGTCTACCGTTGAATGTGCTCCTTCGTTGTTACACTCTGATGAACCTTTTTAACAGGCTCTGTTGAAAAAATATGGCCGCGGTTCTGCAGGCGAAATGAGTCTAAACAGGAACTTAATCCACTTGACGCCGGTGAAAAATGAGACTATATCTGTGATCTTTCATCCAACTCACTGCTTAACTCAAAGAATCAATTAAAATGTTTGTGAAAGATGGCCAAGTTAGCTGTGTTTGATCATTACAGAGTGGGGAGGGGGTTGGGGTTCTGTGCCTCCGGGTACAGCCCCTCCCAGATACGATCCAGCCGCAGGCAGAAAGAACGCAGAAGGGCAGAGAAGGACCCCTGGGCTCACAGGTCCCCGGAGGCCCAGGAAGTCCTGACTCAATTCCCATCACCGTGTGATAGCGTTGCCGTGTCCAGAGCTAACAGGAAGAATTCCAATGTTGCGATTTACAGCTTTGAAAAATGAGGGAGCCTGCCGCCTTTGTCGTGACTCTCTGAAACATGGGATATTTAAAATTCACACCCCAGACTTAATGCAGAGATAGATCACGCACTTTTATGGCTTGGCTGATGCAATGTGAGCCTTGTAATATCTCACAAGGTGTGTTTTATTCCTTTCAGTGTGAGTCACGTGAAGATTAAGACGCTGTATTATTGCCTCCAAACGGCCTGCTATTTCCTGGAAACAGTAATTTGCCAGACCTGTCCTTGTTGCTGGGCTACGTCTAATGCCTTGAACAATCTCCATTCTCTAAGTGATGGGTTTGCACCAAGGAAGCAAGCGGCCGGGCCAGGTGGCTAAAATTGAGTGTCTCACTGCCACCTAGTGGCTACTTAAGGAATGACCACAGGAAGGCTAGCTGGTGGGTTCCACTTGCCTAATTGAGAAACAAGAATTTTATAGACTAAAAACTAGCATGTCTGAGGGTGCCAGTATTTTACAACTCAAAAAAAAAGAAAAAAACATAGAGAAGGGGTTGGCCCCACATGGCTGAAGAAGGGAACCAACTCATACCATGCCCCCCCCCGTCCTCCATATGTGTGCCATGTGTACATGCACATGAATAAAACCAAAAACAACACTAAAAAAGTTTTTTGAGAAAATAACATTTGTCTGAAAAAGTCTGAGCCTGTATGTGAAGCAAACTGTACAATGAAATCTAAGACAGCCTTGAGAGACCCAGCAAAGCCAGCTTCCGGTGAGCATGCGCTCCAAGCCACAGCTGAGAGACTGGCTGGCAACACAGATGCAGCTGTCTCTCTCCTGTGGATGAGGTGGGCAATAAGATGACCCGGCTCTGGGAGGAGATGCTTAGCCAGCCCCTCCCTCTTTGCCCTACTCTCAGCCAATGATGGTCTACTTATCCCAGGCCTCACTATGTGCCTGATCTCCCTTTGCAGCCTCTACCCCAGAATCCCATCTTGTGGGTTTGGTGTGGGTGTGTGCCCCAAATGTCAGGCTATCTAAAACCAGGTGTTGTGAACCGTTCCCAGGAAAAGCAAAGGTTATCTGCAATCACACTCCACAGGCTAATTTATTTTTCTTGTTGCAATAATAATAATAATAATACCCCTGAAATCTCAAGGATTTATTTTGGTTCATGCCTTGAGAGTAGTCCATCGTGGCAGGAGAGGGAGACAGTCCGCTGAGGCTGCGGGTCATGTGGCATCCACAGTAGGAGTTAGAGGCAGTGAGTGCTGGTGTTCAGCCCACACTCTCTCTTTTTATTCAATCCAAAACCTCAGCCAAGGGAATGGCACCACATACTCCCAGGGTGACCCATCCCTCCTCCATCACATTTGAAAAAGGCCCCCCAAACCCTGGAAACCTGTTCCCTAGATCATCCTGCGTCCATCAAGTCAACAATCAGGGTGATCATCACACAGCTGTGAAGACTTGGGTCTGCCTGGTCTTGTTGTAATTATTGCCTTGTTGTGCCTACAAGTCCCTGCTTTACTGCAACAGATAAAGAAATACAGTGCAATCCCAACATCATTTTCAAAATGAACCATACAAAGCAAGTATAAGGTCAGAAGGGAAGTCAACTTTCGGGAGCTTTAAGGAAACACAGGGGAGGTGAGGTCTGGGAGAAGTCCCGGCTGCACAGGGTTCTGAAAAACAAACGGTAAGCAATGAACCTGCACCATAATGATGGTCAGTGGATCTTTGACAGAGTCACCAGGGACAGATAAGGAAAGAGCAGCCGTTGCAATGAATAGCGCTGAGAATACCAAGGCTCACTCAGTTGCCTGTGCCTTGGAGACAAGGTAATTATAAAGCATCCATAGTGAAAGGCTAATATTTGAGATATATAAGGAACCCAATAGCAAGAAAATAGATAACCCAATCAATAACAGGTAAAAGATCTAAATAGACACCTCAAAAAATTGTATGGACAAGGCTCAAGCCATGAAGGGAAAAGCAAAAGATCCTGTTTCCCTGAAGTCCTAGTTAGGGTTTCTATTGCTTTGACTAAATGCCATGCCTAAAATAACTTGGGGAGGAAAGGGTTTATTTGGCTTACACTGCCACACCACTGTATATCACTGAAGGGAGTCAGGACTGAAATTCAAACAGCAGGACCCTGGAGGCAGGAACTGATGCAGAGGCCAAGGAGGGGTGCTGCTTACTGACTTGCTCTCCATGGCTTGCTCAGTCTGCTTTCTTATAGAACCCAGGGCCACCAGCCCAGGGGTGGTACCACCCACAGTGTGATGTGTTGGAGAAGGCTACTTGTTCATCCCAGACACCCAGAACCAAAATAACCACACAGAAACTTTATTAATTAAAACACTGCTTGGCCCATTATCTCTAACTTCTTATTGGCTAACTCTTATATTAATTTATTCCATTTCTATTCATCTGTATATTGCCATGTGGCAGTGGCTCACCAAAAAAGATTCAGCATGTCTGTCTCTGGCAGCTCCTGGCGGCTCAGACTCTGCCCTTCTTCCTCCCAGCCTACAGTTCCATCTTCCCCGCCTATCTAAGTTCTGCCCTATCAACAGGCTAAGGCAGTTCCTTTTTTAACCAATGAAAGCAATACATAGACAGAAGGACCTCCTACACCAGTGATGGACTCTCCCCCATGAATCACTAATTAAGAAAATGCCCTACAGATGGATCTTTCAGAGGCCTTTTCTCTATTGAGGGTCCCTCCTCTCAGATGACTCTAGCTTGTGTAAAGTTGTGTAAAGTAAAACTCACTAGGGTTTTTATGCCTAAGGAATGAAGTAAACATTCACACCCGGCCTTGGCTGGTGTGACGGCCACAGAGTCTAACAACTAGAAAATTCTGAAGTTAGACTCCTGCTCTCATATTAACTAGGGACGAGGACATTACAAAGGGCTGGCCCTGAGTCCTGGTTGCCAGTCAGGGTCCCCGAGAAGTAGTCTCCTCGTGAAAGGGCAGAGGAAGGACTAACAATGGCCATTTTTCTAAAGTCCACACCTGGGAGAAAAGAGCAACATTGGAAGATGCTGTCCAAGGCTCCATCCAACAGAAAAAAATAGTATTAATAATGGTTGTTGACCAACAGCTACTGATTTCCATTCTCTTAGAACTTCCTTTTCCAGGCACTTGGATGTGAAGGTGAACTAGAAGCGGCCTACAGATGCCCTGCCTTCATCCCACCTCCCTGCAGGGACAGAAGTCGGAACAGCTGTCAGAGTTCCCATTTAGAGGAGACCCGGGAGTACAATGTCTCCAGCCCCATGGCTTAGTGGTTAAGATCATTGCCTGCTCTTCCAAAGGTCCTGAGTTCAATTCCCAGCAACCACATGGTAGCTCACAACCAACTGTAATGAGATCTGGTGCCCTCTTGAGGAAGAGACCTGGTCAGTTGTCCCCATCAACTTAGACCATGAAACCCAATATGGGCAAGTTCCACAGAACCATCATAGGCGAGCTGCCCATGCATGCTTCAGCATTGCCAGGACATAAATTTCAATGTCAAACTTCAGGAGTACAATTCTGGGATGAAATGGGGTGGGGAGGATGGTCCCTGTCACAGGCACACTCCACCTGACTGATATTTACCCTGGTGGAGAATAAGCATTCCCCAGAACATGGGAAGAACTCAGCCCTCTGCTTACCAATCCCTTCCCCCGTGGACATGGACATAGATACACCTTCAAGTCAAGAATCATTGGAATTATTTGAAAAGCTTCTATACGCAACCTCTCCCAGTGATGAGCAATCTCTGTCCTTTCTTGTCACACACATCTGCTTGGTCATCATTATGGTTCGTGTGCTCTCTATGAAATTTAATTTCTGAATCTCGTTGCAGTTTTTAGTTTTCTAGGTCATTAACATTCATGTGCGGACTCTCTTGGGTTAAAACATGTCCTAGAGAAGAGTCTGTGTTTGCTGTCAGAGGCCCCCTTGTCACTAGGAGTGAGCGGAGAGCAACATCCCAGCAGCACTGCCGAGTGGTCCTTCTTTCCCTAACTGGAGGGGGTCTCGGTGCTGTGGACGATACAGGTTGTGGTTCGTTATCTGCAGACTTCAGGAGCCCATGTGAATACTCTGGAAAACAGCTGGGATTTTGTTTCTTTTTTCTTTTTTTTTGGTTTTTCGAGACAGGGTTTCTCTGCAGCTTTTTTAGAGCCTGTCCTGGAACTAGCTCTTGTAGACCAGGCTGGCCTCGAACTCACAGAGATCCGCCTGCCTCTGCCTCCCGAGTGCTGGGATTAAAGGCGTGCGCCACCACCGCCCGGCTACAGCTGGGATTTTGGAGAATAGTCATTAAGTTCCCCCCCAACCCGACTTACTTGAAGGACATCTCAATATTCAGCATTCATTTAACATAAACTGGGTGCTTTCATGGCTACCTACAGAACAGATATTACCTCACTGAGGGCAAAATGTTGTTCTCCAACTCATTTTCTAATCTTACACAGTTTCATTCTGGTCAAACCTAAGAAGGTGAATGAAAATCAAATCACTAAATTGGGCCGGTAAGGCCGGGCAGTGGTGGCGCACGCCTTTAATCCCAGCACTCGGGAGGCAGAGGCAGGCGGATCTCTGTGAGTTCGAGATCAGCCTGGTCTACAAGAGCTAGTTCCAGGACAGGCTCCAAAGCTACAGAGAAACCCTGTCTCGAAAAAACCAAAAAAGAAGTTTGTAATCTAAATTGGGCCGGTAGTGTGGCGTACTGCAGAATGCTTGTTTACATGCACTGTGCTCTCCCTTCTATCCCCTGTGTGGGGGGAGGGGGGGAGGAAGGAGAGAAGAGAGGAGGGAGGGATGGAGGGAGGAAGGATTCTCACAAACATGGTTGGACAGTGTTGGGTTCTTCAGAAGATGCAGTATCTTGCACTTCCTGCTTGAGCTGGGCGCCCACTCGTGCTCTTTGAGAGACAGAGCCGACAGCAAGCTCGGGGCTGCAGATAGACACTAAAGCCAGCCACACTCTTGTATGGGTGCAGATGAAGGAGACCCACACACAGTGGGGGCTTCCTCCTGAACCCCAAGTTAGCCACAACACACACCCAAACACCGGTTTTCACAAAAAGATCCGTTATTAAGTGGGAAAGAAAAGTTAATGTGGCTGCTTTCTGACTCAGAAAAACAGCAGCAAATGACCTTGCAGGTGGAATTGTGAAGAGGAGAAGAAGGGAGGGTCTGCGTTAGAATGGGCTAGGATAAGGATGGGGGAGAAGGGGAAGGGGACAGGAGAAAGGGGTCAGGGGTATTTGTCCTGGAGGGACGAAGGGCTGCCTCTGGACAGAAAAGAGAGGACTCTGGGTAGGGGGCACACAGGAAAATGGTGGTTTATAAAGATAAAGGGGGAACCCCTTGTTAGTCTAAGGTGTTGAACTTTAACTGGGCATGTTAATTAGGTGAGCCCAAAGGGGTTTTTGATAGCTGGACTTTGGTTGTCAGTCTCAGGGAAAAGAAATGGCCAAACAAGGGAATACACCTTGGTGGCTAGCTTTAGGAATGTAACCTAATGATTTTTAGCAAGACAGAGGGAATGAATGGGGAGAAGGGCAAGGCCTGCCAGAGTCACATGCTCAAGTGGGCTAGTGTCCCCTCAACAGATACAGAGCCATAAGCCACAGGCACATACATATTTAAAAATAAAATTAAATTAAAAATAAAATTTATAATAAATCACAACTCTGTTTTATGAGCCACAGCGGCTAAATAAAAAGAAAATGAGTTTCTAAACTAGACAATCAGTGAAGTCAGCCTAATAAAGCTAAGGTCTCGCGCGGAAAGGAGTCCGTGGCTGTGAAGGTGTTCTGGAAATACGTGAAATAGATGATGAAATGAACCCAGCTGTCTGCCCACGTGACCCAGAAGGGCAAACGACTAACCAAGTTCCTGTTGCCATTTCCCATGCTGCAGCAAGATAAACTTAAGTTTCAGGACTGCCAGTGTCATCTACAAAAACAGTGAGGAAATGTTCAAAGGATTGGCCTTTGTGACCTTTAATAGCAACAGGGTCTAGACTTGCCTAGGAGATAAGCCTGTGAATGAGTGTGTAACAGTTTCCAGAGATTGAAACATTCCACCGTGCAGGAAGCTCCCTAATCAGGAAGGCGAACAACTGAAATAGCTTCAGGAAGTTCCTGAAACTGACCAGATTCCCTAGGTCTCTCCCTGTCAGAGTAAGCAATGAAAACTGAGAGTTCCTCTCAGAAGGATGCTGAGCTGCGAAGAAGACTCTCAGACCAAACCAGCTGCCTAGAAGCAGACACCAGCAAAGCTTCCTGGAAGGCATTTAGACCAACTGAGGCACCTGA
Source organism: Arvicola amphibius (assembly GCF_903992535.2). Taxonomy (NCBI): domain Eukaryota; kingdom Metazoa; phylum Chordata; class Mammalia; order Rodentia; family Cricetidae; genus Arvicola; species Arvicola amphibius. The sequence continues at coordinate 152,375,303 of NC_052050.1, forward strand.
AAAGGGCACTCTCCAACTTGTTGAGCCACCTACAAGCTGTGCAGTGTGCTTGAGAGTCCCAGCTTTGTGAGCTGTCGCCCATGCTGGGGTGGACATTGATGATACAGCTGTCTTTGAGATATTTCTGCTCCTGTAAGTAATCCCTCACCCACACTCCAGAAAGTAAACTCAATAAAACTCATTGGTTCACCAACTTGGACTTTGGTGGTATCTCTTCGGTTTGTCATGGGCTCCCTATCTTTTGGGGGGGGGGGGGAGTAGATAGGTGTGTTGCATTACCCCAGGAAAGATTTCATCACGCAACAGGTGAAGGGACTCTAGCCAGCCTGAACATGGTCAACAATGATGCTGGCAGGTCTTGCCCTTCTTCTCTGTTCCCTCTTCCTTGAAGAAAAGAAAAACCAACAACTTAGATTATGTTCCTAAAGCTAGCCACCAAGATATATTCCTTTATTTGGTCCTTACTTCCTCCCCCTGAGGTTGACTACCAAGGTCCAGCTATCAAAGTATTGAAGTCCAGCAATCAAAAGCCCCATTTTGGCTGCTCTAATTAACATGCCCAATCAAAATTAAACACCTCATCCTAACATGGGTTTCCCTTTTACCTTATAAACTGCCACTTGCCTATGGGCCACATCTGTCTCCTCTCCACCCAGAGGCAGACCTTCGTCCCTCCTGGACAAATACCTTCTCCCCCTCTCTCTTGATCCCTTCTTTTCCCATGTCCTCTGTTTCCTGTCTCTGTCTCTTACTCCGTACCCTCTAAAGCAAGCAAATCTCCTTTGTGCTGAGAACTTGGTCTTGGGGTGTCTTGTGCCAGTACCCGTCCTCTCAACCAGGAGTTTCCGGATTCAGTTAACCAAGGTGAGGAGACCCACCCTAAATATTGGAGGCACCATTCTTGTGTAGGCTGAAGTCCTAGACTAATTGAAAACGGAATGAGTTGAGCATCAGAATTCATTCATATCTCTGCTTCCTGGGTATGCACACACTGAGACCAGATCCCTCAGACTCCTGAAGCCATCCTTTCTCCATAGCAGATTGTCCCCTGAAGCTGTAAGCCAAAAAGAACCCTCTCTTCCTGGTGTTACTCTGGTCAAGTATTTGGTCCCAGCAACAATAAAAGCAACTAATACAGATTTTAATGACCCAAAGAGATAAAATGTACTTAACCCAGAAAGCTCTTTATACTACAAAGCAACTATGATACTGGCAGGTGAAGACTTTTATAGCCGAGAACTTGGGTCTCTTGTACAGGAAGCCTGTATTCACCCTGTGTGGTTTTTCAACTTCACCCAAGCAGGTCCGCACTAGGCAGGCTTTAGTTTTTCCTCGGAGAATACTACAATGCTCTTTTCAATGAGGGGATCCTTCCCCTGGGAATCCCTGCCTAATTAATTAGTATCCTAGAGCAGAGAAATGCCAGACACAAATTTTGCTTTCCTCTACAAAAGTCGTTAAATTGACGGTCTGAGAACCTGTTGGAATGCACATCTAGGGATTCTTCACTGAGGGTCCCTTTCTGTGTCTGTATAAATGGATGGAGCTGCAGGAGAGGCGTAGTCCACACACCACAGGACCATGAAAGCCGGAGAAACTTATTGAGCCAAGATGGGAACACGTAGGTAGGATAGGATGGTACAGAAACCACAGCAAAAATGCTTTTTATTTTTTTTATTAGCCTAAAGCAAGAGGGGAAAAGGCAACCCAAGTAACATGCTCAGAGCCTCCAAAGGGTTTCCAGAGATGTGTCCTGCAGGCCCCACCATCCCCTCAGGATGGCAATGACTGCCCGACCACACGCTAGAACCATCTGAGCATCACCCCACACGGCCTTGACCCTGGACATGTCAGCGGCTCTTTCTCAGCTCACTCTCCACTGCCCTCTACTCCTGGAATCAACCAAGTCTGTCCGCCTTGTAGAAACACTGCCTTTCCCTTCGCACAGAAAACGGTAATCACAGAGCACAAAAGTCAAACGCCCGGTGTGCAGTCACCCACCTCAGTACATGTGCTATCGCTCAGAACCACCATCCCCCCAGTGCACACAACATCCTAAGACTTCCAACTGTCCCTGCCACCGCTCCAGCCCAGGGTTCACCGTATGCCCTCACTCAGATGAGGTGGAGGCTGGGATGAGCTTGGGTTTGGCCTGTTGGGGAGGTGAGATATCGGGGATCTTTTCCCCATGTTTGTACACGCTGACTGTGACATCGATCTTCTCGCCTCCGTATTTGTTCTTCACGTTGATGCTGTACTTGCCCGAGTCCTCGGCCGTCACCCCCTGAATGGTGAGGCTGACGTACTTGGACTGTTCCACCTTCACGGAGAAGTGCTCGCTTAGCTCAATGTCCTTGTCGTTCTTAAACCAGACCACTTCAGGGTCAGGGTTCCCAAACACTGTGCAGGTGAGGTTCAAGGTCTTTGGAGGGAAGACGGGGTGAAGAAAGACAGTTAGAAAAGGAGTGGGAGATGGGGTGAGGGGATGATCAAGACACACCACACGCATGCATGGAATTTTCCAGTACTAATCTAAAAAGGAATAAGAAGGCTATGTTCCTCTCCGAAGGTGGATGCTCAGTCATGCCTACTGGCACCTGTTGATGATTTATTATCACCCATCCTTCATAGACACACTCCAAAGGGAGGTGGGGGCAGAGGAGCCCTGTGCTATGGGAGGCAGGGCCTGAGGAAAACCTGTGAAAATGGTTCTACTTGTTCCAAGTTCTAATCTGAGTCGGAGGGGGAGGGATATAAACTTGGAAAATGGATTAGCACTATTATCATTCCACTGACCCTGTGTGTAAGCTCAAGTGTGTTTGTTTTTATTCTTATTTATGTGCATTCCTGCACGTCTATGTATGAGGATGTACCCGCAAGTGTAGCTGCTTGTGGAGGGCAGAATAAGGTGTCAGATCCCCCGGGAACTGAACGTATCAGAAGTTGTGAGGCACTCAGGGTGGATGCTGGGAGCTGAACCCCAACTTTCTCTCTAAGAGAAGCACTGGCTCTTACTTCCTTTACATTACAGACTTAGGGGTCTGTCTCCCCAGTTCTTCTGGAAAGTCCAGAGAATATAGTGTCTACACCTCCAAACTCAGATGCAGCAACTTCACACATGCCTGGGCTCAGCCCCCTTGCAGCCTGTGACTGTTAATTTCACAATTACATCTTTTGTGATGTCACTGTCGCTCCTTCTCAGGGGCTTTCATCCCTCGCTTTCACTGACTGCTAAAAGGAGGTCTATAAATTTTGCATTTAGGCCTAATAAAGCCCTTTCAAGTACCTATGTCCCTGTGACATTGAGCTAGAATCGTGCAGCGGAAGTGCCAATTAGATATCAATAACTCCACTGATGGGAGACAAATTAAAACTTCAATTATAGATTCCAGAGTGACCTTGGAAATTGGAGCAGGGTTTTTCTCTCCCTTTACTATTAAAGAAGCTGTGACTGTTTGCCTTCAAAGTGGTGGCTCGCAGTTTCACCCCTAATGGGGGAGCTGGCCCACCACCTCCTACAGAAAAGCCCCTGAGCCAGGTGACATCAGACTCTGTGGACCCCAAGGTCCTTGTACCAAGTCTGTGAGTCACACAACCTGCCTGGTGTTTGAGGACTCGCAACGCTGGCCTTTGTCGTTGTTGCTGCTGTTTTTTTCCTTTTCTCAGTACTGAGGGTGAAGCCCAATGATTCACACACACTAATCAAATTCTCTACCACTGAGGTGCACCCCAGTCATGAGTGTTAAGCTATCCCACCTCTCTGTTTGCAGAAATTCTCCGGTGCTCAGGACAGGGATTGACAGCACAATGGGAGTTAGCTCTGAGTGCCCTCCAGGCTGAGTAGGGAATGGTTCCAGCTCTCAAGCTCCCCAGAGTCTCCCCGTAAGATGACAGCTGAGTTCTACCCTGCATCACCACACTCATCCCAGCCGTGTTCCCAACTGTCTGCTCTCACCTTGCCTTCCATTATGGTCACCACGTCAGGTAAGCCACCAATCACTTTGCCACGATCTATAATGAAGAAGAGCCAGGTTGAGGAGACACTGTCAGAGAGGCCTGAGGCTGACACCAAGTGGATATCAAGATGGAAACAGGGAAGGGTGGGTATAACCTCAGCAGAGGACGCACAGAAAGTTATGTTCGGAGTGGAGAAAGCTACCACGGGGGCCATGGGCAAAGACTAGCTGGCTCTGTGCAGGTTGGGGGGGCAAGTAGTGCCAAGGAAAGGGGAATGAGAGTCAATTGAACCTGGGAGATCACATCAAAGACTGCACCTAGAGCTACACCTCACGAGGGAGAGAGTCTTGGTATCTGGGCCACTTGGTAGCAGGATGCACTCAAGCTGGGGCCAGCAGGTTTGCCGTTCTGATCCACTAACTCAACCATGTGAAATGTGCACCTCCCCGCACCCATCCTCATTAGCATCCCACAAGTACTCACTCTTCTCTGCAAATGCAGCTGCCCTGGAAACCACAAGAGGGAGAGAGAGAGGTGTAAGAAAAGCTACCGACCAAAGTCCACCAAAGCACATGAGACGTTTGCTCGCAGCAAAAGCAAATAAAGAAGGAAGGCCTAATGATACGTAGCGTTACAGGCATTCCCATTGGTCCCACAGCAGAACCCCAAGGATACCAAAATCTATGGATGTGCAAGCCCCTGAGATAAAAGGGTGTTGTATTTACACGCAGCATATACTCATTCTCCCGGGTCTTATCAATCATCTCTAGTCACTTGATACCCAGTGGAGTAAATACTGTGTGAAGAGTTCCTACACCATTTTTACTTAGGGAATGACGACAAGAAATATGCCTGCAGGGATACTCTGCCCCTGCAATGTTTTTTGTTTTTTGTTTTGTTTTGTTTTGTTTTTTAACTGTGGTTGGATCTGAGGGTGCAGAACCTGTGCCCAGGCAGAGGGATCGTGCTCTGGTCATTTGGAGTTGGGGAGCACGCTAAAATCAAAAGGAAGGTTAGCATGCAGACTCTCATGGTTTTACACCAAATTCACCAGACTGCATTAGAGACTTTTAGGTGTTTGTGTGTCTGCGCCTGTGTGTGCTGGTTGGTACAGGTGTACAGGTGTGGATGTGTGTGTGTGTGTGGAGGCCAAAGGTTGATACCATATTCATTTTGAGGCGTGATTGATCTCTTTCTCTCTCTCTCTCTCTCTCTCTCTCTCTCTCTCTCTCTCTCTCTCTCTCTCTCTCTCTCATTGATTTGGCTAGACTGGCTTGCCAGGAACCCTAAGGATGCTCCTGTCTCTGCCTCCCAGTGGTTGGATTACAGGTGTGCCCTTCTGTACCCAGTTTTCTGTTTTCAAACATGGATTCTAAGGACCCACCTGACTCACTAAGCCATCTCCTCGACCCTCGGCATCTTGTTAAATTGTCAATTTCTGATTTATCAGACTTGTCACGTATCCACTCCACGAAGGCATCCTAGATAGCTTAGTAGGAGCCAATGGCTGTCCTCCATTCTAATATTCAAAACCTCAGACACTCATTTGAAAACCTGAAGCATTCTTTAACAGTTGCTCTGTGTCACATGTCACCTGAATTATGACAATTTGAGAAATCCATCACTTTAATCATTTAAAGTAATCCAGGGTTTGGCTGGCCCTAGGAAGTTAATACACAATGCATTTCTAGTGTAGGGAAATGGTTGCTCTGCTACAGATTGAGTTTCTTCCGTTGCTATTTTCATCCCAGGAATAGAGCATTCTTGGAATCAGCAAGGCATTTTTGGATAACCCTGAATGTAGCCGGATGAACCCAAGCGAGAGCCCTGCCCCCAATCAGAAATGATGCCAACAAGCTGTGGGTCTTACTTGAGCTGCTGGAACTCAGCAAAGGCTTCATCAAATGCTGCAAGGAAACATTGCATACGTCAGTCATGTTCTCACGTGTTTAACTCTCATCAACGCAGATGCTCTACTAGCTAGCTGACGAGATAAAAGCTGAGGGGTAATCAAACTAATAAACTGATTTTTCTTAAGTCGTTTCCTCTAGGTGAAAGTCATGACATCAGTGGATTATTTAATGCTCCCTTTTCTTTTCAGCATCTGCATGGGCTGTTCACAGGAATGTGACGAGCAACAGGGAACTCTCATACCTTGTCCCGAGAGGTCCAGTGAGCGTTGGTGGTTGTCTTTGCCGTCGAAAATCTCGAAAGTGTATTTCCCCTTGTCCTTCTCCGTGGGCTCGCAGATCTGCAACCACGCCATCTCCTCACTTCCCCCAATCCGCATGTGCTCACTGGATGAGATCTTAGCCTCTCTACAACGCAACATGGGTGAGCTCAGTTAACCTCCAGATCTCATGCTCACACCTGTGAGGGGACACTAGCATGTCTGAGTGTGCCGGGCCTGGTCTGCTCACTTACATCTGGCTGGGGACTGTTTACTCGCTTGCTCATGCCAATAGCGTAGTAAGTTTTGGGGTTTATTTTTCTGACTGTTTTAAACTTAAGTACATTAATAACTCGGGCCTGAAACCTCCTAAAGCCAAATGATTACAACTTAAAGGACTTCAGAATACTTGATTTAATATGGCCATTTGTAAGAATATTGAGCGTGGATCATATGACCTGACGCAGCATTTCTGTGTCTAAGTGCATGTTCAAAATAGCTGAAAGCAGGGACATGGACACTTAGGCACTCACATCTGCAGAAATATTAATCACAGTGGGCAGTGTGGACAGCCACATGGGCCCTGACATGCAAATAGTCAATTAAAGTGCAGTTCATCCACAAGATGGTATACTGCCTATCTTTTATTTAAAGTGGCATTTTCTGCATTCGTTGATGTATGACTTGGCACATTTTAAAGCAATGAACAATTGTCCTTGCCTGAGTCTGCATTCTGTGGATTTCTCATTGGGGTCTATGGATGGAATGTCACCAGCTGACACAGGTTTCTCCTCTACCCTGGGTTCCCTGTCTTCTTACTCATGTCTTGTGAGAAAAACCACTGGTTGGAAGGTTGAATACTGTAAAATAATCCTTTTGTACACTGTGAAGAATTGTTACTCAGATTGGCTTAATAAAGAAGCTGACTGGCCAACAGCTGAACAGAATAAAGTAGGCAGGAAAGCCAAACTGAGAATGTTGGGAAGGAGACAGGCATAGACACAGAGGGAGCAGGAGATGAATGGACCATGCTAATAAAGGTACCACCACATGGCAGAGCATAAATAAGGAATATGGGTTAACTTAAAATAAAAGTTAGTTAGTAATAAGCCCGAGCTATTGGCCAAACATTTATAATTAATATAAGCCTCAGTATGTCTATTTGAGAGCAGCTGTGGGACAGGAAAACTCTGCCTACAATTGGACCTTGGACTCTAAACACTTGTCCCCATGTTGCTCTTCTCACTACCAGGAGAATGTGTTCTAAGCACAGGTGCCATTTGTAACCACTATGGACACCTTCTGACTGTCCTTTTCTTTCTCCTTTGTCCATACTCACTGCCCCATGGCCTACTTAGCCAAATCTTGGCACAATAACTGAAAACATGGCCTGTAGTTTGCCAAGAGTACCACATTGAGCCACAAGCTGCTGCAGTCATGGACAGAAGCTCTCATACTCACTTGTGATACCAGCTGACCTTCATTTCCTCTGTGAAATACTTCATGAAGCACTGAAGTCTGATACCCTCTGGGGTGCAGAGAACCTTCAGTGGTGAGGCAGAGGCTCCTGCAGATAATAATATGTTAGATCAGATCTCAGAGAAGTAGGCAGGATAGGCCCATGGCCCAACGGTAAGGCACATCCATCCACAGTATCAGCATGTCATTCCTCAAGTTGGTACTTCCTGTCATAACCACAGAGGCTCCTCCCTCCCTCCCATGTCACATGTTTTCATCTGAGAAATACATTTTACCTGCCAGAGTACTGTGAAAAGCCCTTTGCTTACAACCAAAGAAAGATGAAGCTTTTCAAAAGTAATCCACATCTGACCCTAAGCACTTTGGCTTGCCTGAAAGAATCAATCTTGGTGACAATGGCTATGAAACCTGCTATATTAATTGACCCAAGTCTGAAGAGCTACAGAAAACCCATACAGGAGGGAGGAGGGCAAATCAGCAGAAGCCGGAGTGGGAGGACACAGCCAGAACCTTTCTTCCTGAAGACATCTGCACCTCACTCCTCTCCACCTGAAATGTCACAGAGATGCCAGGGGATCTAGTCACATGGAGACTTCTGTGCTTGCCCTTCATCTGCGCCTAACTCCCTCTAAAAGATGCCTGTGTCACCTCCAGTGAGCCAGGAGTTCTGGAAGCATCGTGTGAGGCCAGTCTGTTGCACTCATCGGTTCTCCACATGTGACCAACCTGTCATTGGCAGGTGGCCCTCCAGCACATTATGAGATAGTTAATACAAACCAGCCCCACAGAGTGTGAGAGCAAAGCCATTTTTCAAGTGGCTTGAATCACCTTACAAGCAGCTTGCACACCCATGGGCTAGTGTTTGACTCACTGAGAGCCATTCCAAGTGAATCTCATTTTAAAATGTAGCCAGGTCCCTTTCACTAAACGAAAGCAAAAAGGTCTACCTCACAGGAAGCTTGCAAAAGCATTAAAGGTATGCAAACAGTGGTTTTCAAGGGAATTCTGGGAAAGCATAGGACTTTGCAATTGAAGTAAAAAGGATCTGGGTTCTGGTGAGTCCCGACTCAGCTAGCTGGCCATCTACCTGCCCACGCAGATTTTGGTTGCATGATCAGAAAATGTAACTTGGGTATTCTCCAGCTGATGTGTCTAATCTTTTGACATTATAACACGGTGTTGTCAGTCATAAAATTCACACTGGAGAGCCTCACAACAGGGCAGCAGGGAAGGAAGTTCCAGAAGGTCTCATGACATCACTAATAGGTATTTGATTCTGTGTTGGGCCACTTGTATAGCTATCCTTGACTTTGTACAGTTGCACATGGCCAGTGGGTCACAGGTTGGGCATGCCTTCAAATCTAGAGAGTCTGGAGTAACGGATCACTAACTGTTACTGTGTAAGCTACCATTTGTTCGTTTATAAGCGGTGTTTTGCTTTTCCAGTTTCTAGACAAAGGCAAATGGCTCAATATACAGACTATGAAGTCTAAGTGTTCAATATCCACTATGACTATTCTGTGTTTGAAGAAAGACTAATAGCACTTTTGAACAACACCATTGCCCAGGTTGGGCAAGGGCAAATTGACAGTGGTGAATTGTGGGCAGTGCCAGCAGGGCCTCCTGAAGGTGGGCAGTGCCAGCAGGGCCTCCTGAAGCTGAACACAGGCTCCAGTAATCACACTGCAGAGCTCTGAAGGAACATGGCGGAGCAGGCAGGTCACAAGTCATTCTCCTGCCACCAGCCCAAGTCCAGGCAGGGGCACACCCAGCCATCAGTGTCCTCTGGGGCATGAGTGCTCACCCCAGGAAACAGAGATGCTTCAGCCAACCAGACTTGAAACCTCGGGGACTTCTTTTACTTACCACACACACGACTCATTGCCAGGATCATGTCCTCGTAGACTGGAAGAGAGAAAGGCGGCGCACCATCATTGGTTGTGACTTTCACAGAAAGCAGCATTTTCCATGTCTAATTAAACTGACACAGGAAACTGTGATCCTCATTTGAAAAATGGAACACTAAAATGGTAATATTTGTCCATAAAAGGCTTATGTGCGCCATAAATCCTTCTAAACCTATTCGCTTTTTAAACACGGGACAAGAACATTTTGTTCGACATAAATCCAACTGTACATGGAATTGAATAACTTCCTAAGAGCTTCAGTCATCTTTACGGCATTTGTAAGGAATCAAACGCGGCTTCTGATGAGGGGGTGAAATGACATTTGATCTAAGCCCAAAGTGATATTGTGCGTTTTCTCTAACACTGTGAAGAAACTCTTAGTGCAGACAAAGGACAATCTGGTTTCCTTACCCAGCGTCACTGAAGTGGCGAAATGCACACAGTTCAGATTGTGCATGAGGGTACTTCTGTAGCACGGGCCATTCCGTGGACAGCATGGAGCTCTGTCAGCTCAGGGTGTGTGTGACCCTACCTCCATGACACCCCCCTCATTCCAGGGACAGAATGGAGTCCTGCTCAGCTGGTACGCACACAGCTGCAGATACTCCTGAGTACTCTTCCACAGTGTCCCCTCCCTCCCCCGTCCCATGGACGGACTAGAGTCCTGATTGGTGGATACGCACACAGCTCAGGGTGTGTGTGGACACAGCTCCACAACAACCCTCATCCAGAACAGATTTCCTTGTAAGACAAAGAAGGCACCATCTTACCTTTGCCAGCTATTTCCAGGGTTGAGACATCTTGACCTCTGTCATCTTTCAAGGCTGCTTTGTATTCCCCATGGTCCTTCTTAGACAACTAGGAAAAAAAAAAAAACCACATTCCGTATTCATGCAAAATAAACACCATGAGGCAACATGTTGTCTTAGTCCATTTTCCTTGCAAAGCATGGGAAATCGGTGTGCAAACCAGAAGGCACGGCCGAGTTGACAAGCTACAGAGAGCGCTGTTTTGTTTCTCTGGCTGCGTCGTACCTTTGGTATGAGCAGCTCACAGACCCCCTTCTCCAGGTCTGGCATGGTCTCAGTTTCATAAAGGACATCATCCTTGAGCCATTTGAAAACTGTCTCCTTCTTGGTGTTTGCCACCTGCAAAACAGAAGTCCTAAGAGAATTGCCATGGTTCAAGAGAGAAAAAAAAAAACATCCTTCAGGGTTAGTCAACCCCAGCCCTAAAGAAAACACCAGCTTTTACCCTCAACAGGCTCAGCGGGGGGGGGGGGGGGGGACGACTCGTGGAAGAACTGTCACTTCTAATAACAGTGAATTAACAGCGAATGTATTTATCAATGGTCTTCTAAAAGCAGTAAGCTCTCACAGCTGCCACTGACAGGACTGATGAAGTCAGTAGGTGTGAAAAATCTCTCCTTTAATAGGAAATGTCATTGATGAGGCCCAAGCAAACTGCTTTGATTCTTAAGATCACGGGGTGACTGCTCTTTGAAAGTGTGATATCGAGGCATATGAACACAAAGGGATGGCACCAGGAGGGGAGAGCTTCCCTATGTGGGAGTTCCTCACAGTCAAGCCTTTGGCTTAGAAGCTAAGGTTTGCAGAGTTCTGATGGAGAGGTACCACGTTCACACTCACGTGGGTGACATGCTAGCTCAGGAAGACGATATTCTACTTTGCGTGACAGGTGTTGCATGGCATTGGATTTCAGGAGGCTGAGGAGTCAGCATCCCCATCACCCCCATACAGGGAATGCCAGCAATGGAACATTATGTCATGGGATTGGCTCTAGAGACCAGGAAGGCCATGTGTTTGGAATTTCCACAGCAGCTATATGCAGTGTTGTCGCCAGTGATGTGAGAAAAATCACATACTGCAGGTACGTTTGCCTACTTTAGTCCTGAGTTGAAAGACAGCCTCGTACAGAGAAGCCAATCACATGTTTAAGGAATGCATGGAGTAGCGCCCTGGAAGCGCCCCACCCCAGCACAGAACATGACGGAACACACATCACGGGATAGTAATTTCCTGGTCTGCTCTGGCTGGATCTCCCTGCAATGCCAGCCCCTGCCATCCTTCCCTGTCTCTAGGCTCACTCTGCTTATGAGGGGAAAGTTGCCACTCTGTGTGTGTGGAACCAAAGACTTTCCAGTGCCCTTCAATCTGGTGTCTAAACAGCCTCCATTCTGCTGCCATGTGGGTGGAGGGGTCTCACCGAGTGAGTGACAGCCTCTGCACGTCGCCTCTGACCCTGCAATTCATCTTTGTCACATGAGTGTGCAAAGAGACATGAAGAAGAAGCAAGTTCCTCAGACATTGCTTACACGGTTTGCACATGCCCAAGGAACACTGCTCTCTTATCACACTGCTCTAGAGAATGACAAATTCCCAACACAATTTCTTCTTGTTGTGATTGAGGGTTTCTGTTAAATACTTCTTTTGTTTTCAGATGCTATTCAATGAAAGTGAAAGTAGACCCTAATATATACTATTCCCTATGTATTTTGTCACATAAATAAATCAAGAAGTATCATCTGCCACAGTGATGACTGAATGAAAAGATATTCAGGAAGGTAGTCTGCAGCATTTATGGGGACATGAATGTGCAAACTGAATGCATGAGATTGCAAAATACTGATTTCGAGATTTCTTTCATTGTCCTAATACCCGTGTCTACTGGACTGTGCAGATCTGTGATCAGGGAACTTGACATAGTTTCAAATATTTGTGGGCAGTTACACAGCACTTGGACGCTATCAGCCCCCAAGAAGTGGACCTCACGTTTTTGACCCTTGTCCTTAGGCTACAGGAAGACCAGGATGTCCTGGTGCTGTGGTCAGAACCAGAACATCAGTCACCCTCCTCGTCCCTGAGTCTGACCTCTGACCTCCTAATGAGCTGAGCTTTATAATGCTCAATATAGAAATACATACCTATCTGTGCATGCTGGTCATTTAAAAAAACTGGTGGGTTTTTTTTTTTTTCAGTTTTTCTGCCCATGTACAAAAAAAAAGCCCATTGTCCAGTAAAGGACTAGTGCCTTGCCTCTGAATGCCAATACTTCAGGCTCCACCATCATACCCAACCCTTCTTACAACCCTACACCCACCAGCTCTGGCCTCTTGATATAACTCCATGGCTTCTTATTGTACAAAACACACATAACATTGGCTCTGTCTTCTGACTGTGGTTAAGGGTGACACTTAACTCCTGCCCAAGGTCTCACTCCCTGGACCTGGACTGGCCTCACCCCTGAAGCCCCCACCTTGCTGAAACAGCCTGCTTGTTTTCATCTTTCCTACTTGGGCTTTAAGTAATCTGTAAGTAGTTTAAGAACAAAAAAATAATGCACTATTATCATTTATCCCAACGCTTTCACAGTGACATATAAGGCAGGTACTCAATCACTTAAAGGTTTGTTGGTTAAAATACAACTTAGAAATAAGCTTCTTTACTGAATTGTCAACATAAAACATAAGTAACCATTCCCCAAATATGCCTTTTAGTCCCTGATGGTGCCATGTGGACAGCATGGTATACACATTTCTTCATGACACGTCTTCTCATGGAGTCACTGTTAACATTCAAGTCCATGCTTTAGTAAGCTACCTCCTTAACTCTTCTTTTGAAAGTAACAAAACTAATGCGCTATGAAGAGGAAAGGACAGGCACTCACCATCTACGTCTACAGGGTTCACTAGACCCTGAAGTCTCTTCTTGCACCTAAACCTCGGCCACCCATTTCACTCCCCACAGCTGCTCCCTAGCCAGCCTCCCCACAAGAAACACAAAAGGGAAACCATTGGGTCTCTCACCTTGCAGATAAGCCGAACTTCACATTCTTCCGTAACGTCCCAGTGCAAATATTCAGCAAAATGAGGGCCTGTGGGGAAAGGAGGAAGTTCTAAAACAAGAACTTACATGTATAGACACCTATGGCTAAGGTAAATATTACATGTACATATGTATATGTGTTTTAATATGTCTATGTTATATTTTGATATATAAACATAAAGGCTGGAGGAACCTGCTGTGTCCTGTAAAGCCAAGGTATGGCTCATAGTCCCGAAGCCAGCTTGCCTTAGAGCTGAATCTCTCTTGAGCCTCCTGTTCCCAGTGGGAGGACATGGTCCCCTCCTTACTGCACACGGGGTCATTTGCTCTTTAGACATTTATATCCGGCCCCTCACAGTCTCTTTCCTGGGCTTTGCCTCTGACTGAACACTGAGCAGCACAGTGACAAAGTCTTTAAAGGAAGGGAATTAGCAGAGGTAGGGAGAGGAAAACAAAGCAACATGACCTCACAACTTTGTAGACACTTGTTAGTTCAGATCAGGGATGGAGCTGTGTATGTCTTTCAACAATATCAATCATTTCTGCTGAAATAAGTGTGAAGTAAGCTATCTCCTAATAAAACTATTTTCTCATTCAACACAATGTTAACCAGGTTTGAGACTCATGTACTGATTGTGTTATATTAATACACTTTTATAAGGCTAGAATTCAGTTGGTGTCTTGTTTAAATAAGCTTGTGAAGGGGACAAGTAGTAAGGTACCTAGGAGGCACTGGTGGGAATAAATGGAGGACAGAAGGTGATATAATATTATTTCAATTTAAAAAATATATTTTTAAAACCTGTGGTAAAAGCAAAACCAAATAATGAGTGGTCTGGACATTGTGATGGGGCTATCCAGAGAAGTCTGTCTGATGTGTCCAGAGGGTTATACTGGGCTGAAATAGGATGGAAACTTGGCCGACCTGAGCTTCTACAACTTCTGTGTGAGGTTATCAATATGTGGCATGCAGAGGAACATGGAAAGAAAGGGGTTAGGAAGGACTATCAAGCTGCAGGGGACAGGGACAGGTCAGTCCCTGTTGCAGAGCTTAGTTAAGACAGCCCGCTTCCCCATAAGGAGAGTCATAGGAAATTATGAACATATATCCAGGGTCAGCCAAGTTTAGAAGCAAGAAAGAATATAAGCAAGATACCCCTAAAGGGCTAAAGACAGAGGGATCTCCTAATTTCCTCGGCTAAAATGATTGCTTAACGTTCAATCATCCCATGTGTCTTCAGAGTCAGCTGTGAGATGCAGGGTCTGTTGGAGACACGTTACAAAGTCAGGTCTGCACCTCGTGCTACTGCTGTGTGAGGGAGCCACCACCTACCTTGTTTCCTGAGGAATTCCTTCCTTTGAAATTCGGCCTCCTCAAGAACAGCTTTGAACGCTATTCAAGAAAAATAGAGAGATGAAATATCTCTCGATTCAAAGGAATTTTCTTGCAAATATGTTTTTGCGGGCATGTGGAAATGCTCCCCGTGGCATACCGTCTCCAATGAGCACCAATGAGGATTGATTCTTAGCCTTTCCATCTTGAAGCTGCACAGTGTAGGTCCCTTCGTTTTCTATAGTAAACCGATCCATGACCATCTCAATCACACCTGTCGACCTGTCGCATTTAATCCTGTGAGTCTGGAACCCAGAAAAAAAACACAGAGAATGACGTGATGAAACTGCTTCTCCACAATGAAGTTACACCTCGAGGTCGCTTGAATGAGAGTGTCCCCCAGTAGGCGCATATATTTAAATGCTTAATTACCAGGGAGTCAAACTGTTTGGGAAGGATTAGGAGGTGTGGCTTTGTTAGAGGAAGTGTTTCAAAAGCCCACAGCAGGTGAGTCCTCTCTCTCTGTCTCTCTGTCTCTCTCTCTGTCTCTCTCTCTGTCTCTGTCTCTCTCTCTGTCTCTCTCTGTCTCTCTGTCTCTGTCTCTCTCTCTCTTTCTCTCCCTGCCACATGTGGTTCAGGATATAAAGCTCTCAGCTTCTGTTCCAGTGCCATGCCCATCTGTTTCCTGCCATGATGACCACTGACTAACCCCTTGAAACTGTACACAGGCCCCCATGTGTACAGCAACAGAAGACTAACTAAGGCACATCTGAGACTGTTCTGAAGGAACTTGGGGGACACAAAGGAACTCAGAAAGAAATATCAACTATACCTCTTGGTGAACCAAGGACCAAAAAGAAACCACTGTCCCTGGGAAGGGAAGAGAGACAGGAAGTTCCCCCAGTGTGTAGCTATGAGCCTCAGCCCCTGAACTGTAAACAGCCTCCTGGTTGTAAATGGCTAAAGCCTGCCCTCCTCTCCAGGCTTTAATATCCAATAAACATACAAAAAATTTACTAAAAAATTCAAAGGTGCTTCCAAATATGTCAGCCACATATTCCGTATTTGTACAACATCACTGAGTATTTTCAAAGGGAGATAGAAAAGGAGACAGGTATATCTATGTTCTCAAGAAAGACCACAATGAAGGGCACCAGCCTGCCCATTGGTCTTGAGGTAGAGCCTTCCGGAATGTGTTAATGACAGGAACTATGCGGAAGCACCGTGTCCTCATCCTGAAATGAGTCACCACCATATCAGACTAGAAGTATAAGGGCCCAGCGAGTTGCCCCTGCCCTGGTCCTTGCATATCTGTCTAGTTTCAGATGAAGACATTTGAATTATCAAAAGCAACTTTCATGTTGCTCAAGAGATGGTCAGTATCCGTGTGACATCACCACCAGTTCACCATCTGTTCCCAGAAGTGCCAGAACCCACTCTAACTAGTTAAAAAAAAAATCCCAGGTATGAATTTCACCAGCCAGAAGCTTGAAGACACAGCAGGCTCTCCAGCTTCCTCCGCTCCCTCACTATGGTATCTGAGAAGGCTTTAGGAAATAATTAGGCATCTTGATGCAGCAAGATGAAGTTCTGTGATTTTTACGAGCCCCATAAATACAGGGTTTTATGTGACTTTCACAAAACAGCATCAGTCTTCAAATGTGAAAGTCACCTGTGGGCTGCTAATTAAAGACATGAAATGGCGCACTCCTACTCCAAAGGATTAGCTCTGGAGCAGCATTGTCACTCGCTGTGGCAGGCAGGGAATGTTAATCAAAAGATGCTCAGCGAATAATGTGCAATTACTCCACATTCCACTTCTTTTCCTAGCGTGATCCCTGCTCATCTCCCATCACCTTGATCAGGCAGTACCATCCCATACACAGTGTGCATGCACTCGGCAGTTTACAGCCCACAAAATCCAACTGCCCTCTACTTTTTCTAAAAGCATGGCATGGCTCCCGTGGGACAGACTGACTTGATCACGTGATTTAAAACACCACATGATCCTGACATCCCAAGATTTCTGTTTGATACACTTCATCTAGCCCTGTTTTGCGAATACCACCAGAAATAAAGACCAGGCTGAGAGTAGATAGCCAAGCTCACAGAAAGAGAGTGGGCTGCCCACAAACATGGGTGGGCTCTCAGTTCCAGCTCCCAGTTGATAGGTGTGTGGTGAATACTGGGATGGGGAATTTAGGACTAGGTAGCTAAGCACCAAAGACATATACTAGGCATTTAGTGGAAAAGGGGACATACCAATAGATGACTCACCTATCTCACCCCTGAATAAAAGAGACCCCATAAAAAATAGATTTGTCCTATGGCTGGGTTCCCCAGCAAGCTATAAACTAGATAAGGGTTAATATATCTACACATAGTTAAGTGTTCCATAGCACAAAATGAGGACTGTAGTAATTTCAAGATTTTTTTCACATAATCAAAAATATAGAAAGATGACTCATTCAGTAAAGTTCCTGCATCACAAGCATGAGGAACTGAGTTTGGATCCAAGAACCCACATAAAAAGCTCAACATGGCAGCACATGCCCAGAGACTGATAGATCTCTGTAACCTTGCAGGCCAGCTAGGCTGGCATATTTGATGAAATTCCAAACCAATGAAAGACCCTGTCTCAGCCAAAAAGGGAAAGATGACTGAGGAAAAATACTCACGTGTGCCACGCATGCACACACCTCGTCCACTAACACAAGTGAATGAACGCACACGCACACATACACACAAAGTAGAACAAACGCCAAGTGCTCATTGAGTAAAGTACCAAACCAAGACTGACTCTCTGAGCACTGTGAGAACCACAGTCTTGAGCCATCTGGTCAACCTTCTGAACCCGTTTCTGAAAGTGTGGAAACGAACTCAAAACATTGACTCTGAGAACCTTCCAAATCAACTCAGATTTCCCTAAGCTTTAGCTCACTCCCAGACCAGCAAACCCAGCTCCCTCTGAGCCATAGCTCACTCCAAGAACTCACCTCACTGTCAGAGACTTCTCTGTCATTGATAACGAACCGGAAGCTGGCATCCGGTGAAAGGTGTTCTGCCTGGAGCCAGAAGCGGACCTGACCCTTGTCGAAAATCTCATAAGCTAATTCGGACTTCAGAGGAATTGCTACAGGAGGAAAAGAAATCGTAAGTCAGTGGTGAACAGATCGGCCTCCCATGGACAACACCAATCCCAGTTCCTAAACATTTCAAGGTGAGCCATGGAGTACTGCCCAGGATCATGGAAGCAAGATGTGAAAACCATGTGACAAGCCTCCTGTTGGATGAGTTCCTTAAAGCTCTCTGGACATGGTCAGAGGCTGAGGGGTGACTCTGGGAGATGACCGCCACCAGACAATTTGCTTAGACTAGGAAGAGACAGGCAAGCTGCCACAACATAAGCTGATATTTCTCCTAAGCCGATGATCATAAGCCTATTGACAGCCCTCCCTCCTCCTAGGTCTGCAGATGCGTTTATGAGGCCAGGTGATTACTTACTGGGATTCTTAATCTCATTGCTCAATGCCATCAAACGCTCAAGTTCTAAAAGGAAGAAAAAACTTCGTCAGTTTTGACCCATGCATTCAGAAATCTATGAACAACACTGTAGTGGTTTGGATTGTAATGGCCCCCATAGACTCTTGTGCGCTTGAAACCTTGGCCTGTAGAGATTGGCACTATAGGAGGTGTGGCCTTGTTGGAGTGGGTGGGCCTTGTTGGAGAAAGTGTGTCACTGCGGATGGGGGGGGGGTTGCTTTGCGATCCCATATGTGCTCAAGCCATGCCCTATTGCCTGTAGAACAAGATGTAGAACTCTCAGCTACTTCTCTGGTGCTATGTCTACCTGTGTGCCACCATGCTTCTCACCATGATGATAATGGACTAAACCCCTGAACTGTAAGCCACCCCAATTAAATGTTTTCCTTTATAAGAGTTGCAGTGATCAAGGTGTCTTCACAGCTGCAGAAACCCTAACTAAGACAAACATCAAGGCTAATTTCATATCACCAAGATTTACTCTGAGGACATGAAAATAAACATAAGGACAGAGAAGGGTCTTTAACTTTTAACACACTAGCAGTCTGCTCCAGCCAGTCCTCACCATACGACCCACTTACTAAAAGGACAGTTGAGGGTGAGACATGGGAATACGGGACTGGGCAAGGCAGGCACTCCAGAAATCTAGAATAATCTGCAGAGTGGATAAAGAGACAACTCTGGGGATGATTGCTCTCTCACACACAGGAGGTGCTTCCTGCAGCTGGCCTCTCCTGCGAACATAGTGAGGCTGGTGGTTTCTTCCCCCCATGCCAACATTTCCTTCTTCTGTTTTATTCAGATGAAGTGAAGCTCCCTGATTCAAGCAAACCCTCATCGTTGCAAATTGCAACAGGGCAAAAGCAGGAAACATGGCCCCAGAGGAAATCCTGAGCCAAGTCAGAAAAGCTAAAGTTCCAAGATGTCTCTCCATTTCTTTCCCCTTCTTCCTCTCCTCCCTTCCTTCACAAAGTTAGAATTAAAACACGTCATGGACATATGAGAGTACTCATCTGTGCTAAATAAAGATGTCACATTCTTCCCAGTCAAAAGCAAACTTCATCTGACCATTGGCTTGGCCATGAGGACCTCCCTTCCCAGTGACACCTTCCAGCATGGACGGGCATAAACCAAGTGAACTACACCCGGATCCCTGAGGTCTTGCTTTGGTCACCAGGTTTATCTAAACTATGGCAGAAGCTTCACCCTAGGCACCTACATATGCATTACATCTGTGATCAGAGTGTCCTGTGTGAACTGCAGTGCTGAGGGACACACTACCACTTCTTGTGTGTGTACAAGAGAGTCCTCAAAGGCAGCCTGAAGAGCCCCTTCTCAGCCTAAGAAGGGGGCAATGGAACCCTCAGCTATCCTTGGGGGAGTCTTGTTCAGTTTGTCTGTGTTTGGTAAAACTTTAACTAAAACTAAGCTAGATCTGCAAACTTGTGGAGCCAAAAGCATGTCAAGGACACCCTCCTCTCTGGGGTCCTCCCTCCCACCATATATGGGATGTAGGCATCTCCCTAAGCTCACATATTATAAACTGATTCCTCTGTGAGCCGTATTGAGGTGGAGGTGAACCAACGCTGCTGTACTGGGAGTGGGCCCCTTGGAAAGACTGAGTTCTGCTTGCCCTGTGGGATACTTTCCAAGACAGAAAGAGGCAGTGAGGAGCCTGCATTTGCTCGTGAGCAAACCCCATGCCCAGCCTTCTTCCTGACCAAATGTGTTTTCTCTCTTTGAGAGCCTATCTCTGAAAGCATGACAAAGCTGTGAATGGCCAGCCTATCTCAGGAAGACGTTACCTTCCTCATCCAAAACGAAGCTGGAGGACACACCGTCCGTGTCACTGACAGATACAGAATATGTCCCCACGTCCACTTTATCTGGATTCTTAAAGTACAGCTTTGAACTGAAAGGAAAAGGAAAGGGGAGGGTTAGTCACCTCTGCCTACGGAAGCCAAAGGTTCACGCAGCCTCTGGCTGGCTACTTACTGATCTCCCTCAGTCTGAACCTCAAACCGCTCCTCATCGGCGATCTCTTCATAGGCCTTGCACCAGGTGAACTGGGAAGCGTCTGTCATTTCCTGGCAGTCAAACGCAAGGTAGATGTTGCCCTCCTCATCCACACCAGCGCTGATCTCCTTGGTGCCTATTAAGGATGGGAGGAAGGGAGGGATCCTCAGGAACACCGTGTCCCCCAGATTTCTTTTTCTAGAGAGTGGCTGGCACTAGCCAGGTGGAAGCCTGTTTGAGATTGTTCGTGTCATCAGTTTTACTTAATGTCTGTCCAAAATTGACCAAAGAGGCTTAGAAGAGCAAGCAGCCCTCAGGGAACTGGCTGACAAGGCCAGCTGCTGGCTGAGCTGATGCTATTTGTGTCCTCAAACTTCTACTGGCTTCCTCTCCAACACTCCAGAAACCTCAGGACTGCATCTCAGACTGACTGGTCACCCCCAGACTATAACCTGGACTGTCATGTTTACACTATTCCATAGCTCCCACACATTCTTTTTGCTCCACATCTGTTATTTTGTTTGTTTTTTTTTTCAGGAGAATAAGGGCTGCTATCTGTCTGGCACATGTTGACCAAAGTGAACAGCTGGCCTGATACCAGATATTCAGAATACAACTCTTAGAAGCTAGCGCTGGGGGTAGAAAGATGGCTCAGCCATTAAGAGCATTTTCTACTCTTTCAGAAGAATTGGTTCGATTCCCAGCACCCACTTAGCAGCTCACAACCATCTATAACTCTGGTTCAAAGGGCTCTGATGCCCTTTCAGAAGGTTTCTGAGAGCACATTCATAGCAAAACACTCATACACATAAAATAAAAATAAATCTTTAGGGGGGATGAAGAGGAGGAGGAAGAAGAAGAGGGTGTTGTATTGTTGATGGTAATGGGAGTGGTGGCAGTTTTGGCAAAAGGAGTCAAAGCTGGTAAGTGGAACTAAAGTCAGTGATATCGATCCTGGGTTACCAGGAAGAAGAAAAGGAGGAAAACATATACAGACGAGAGCAAGAGGCCCCAGGAATAAAACACGGAGGTCTCAGCTCTTGGCTCCATCACCTCCCTGAACCCAGGCACACAACCAACCTGAGTATCCTGGGAGCTGGTTTTAGCCCCAGAGATGCCTCTCTACAAGATCACCTCAAAGGAGTCTGATGCAGCCAAGATAGTGACCAATAGCTTTATAGGCATCTGACCTGACCCCAGCAGTTGCACAAACAACAGTGGTCCCCCTTGGACATCATCCGCTACGCCTAGAACAACTTCTCCGCACCAGGCAGACGGCCATATGCTCAGGGGCTTAGAGCAGGTGCGGAGCCTGGATGTAGCCTAACTTCTTCTGTCAATCAAGTTCTGCTTAAAGCATGTTTGAGGGACTTGTGGGGAAGAAAAGAAGAGTTCAGTGAGGAAGGGGTAAGCAGGTAGTGGGGTATATATAATCAAAGTGAATTATATACATGTATGAAGTTACCAAAGAACTTTTTAAAATTTAAAATGGTAGGTTACATATTCATGCATTTAAACATGCCTCCACCCATGCATACACATACATACAGAGCATGAGTGCTCTCCTCAAGGTCCCTCAGTGGGGTGACATGTGAGAAACTGAGAGGTGGGGACTCACCTGGCCGGGCCTCCACAAGCACAGGCTCCGACGTGTCTGACGGCTTCCCTGGTCCACTGGCATTCACTGCTCGAACTCTGAATACATAGGTCTTACCTTGCTGCAGGTCGCAGATCTGGAAATGACAGAAGAAACACGTGCCAGGGCAGACAGCGCCCAAGCTCACTGACGGAAGGAGTAGGTTTGGGTTCATCTACATTCATGTGTTTCTCTGAACACTGAGGTGCAAGATCAAATGTTATGGACTAGGTTACAACCTGGTGATGATGTTTAACATGGTTTTCCAGGACCAGATACAACTTAAAATGTGGTCTCTGGATGTTAGAAATGATCCTTTAGACACGCCATAATTGAAACAGTCTCTTCTCACGTGTATGCACACTCTCCCGCCAACCATACTCATTCAAAGGAGACAGCTTTCTGCTGCGAGCCTGCTCGGCAGACGTATTGCTGCCTATGCCTCCATCATTGCGCTTCAGTGTCTGGCGCGAACACCACCTTCCTTGCAAGAGGGTACACAGGCGTCTGTCTAAACCACATCAAGACAAGACCCCTGGGTCACAAAGGTAAGCATCCAAGAATGCAGGCCAGGGACTCAAAGACTCTGTCACACTGACCCAGAGACTAGAAAACTGCAAGTGTCAGTATTTGGAAAATGAGGGTGAACTAATTTACACTGTGCATGTGTGTGTGCTCCTGTGTATGTGTGAGTGTAGGTATGCAGGTGTATATGCATATAAATGCATGTGGCAATGCATGTGTGTATGTGTGCATACATGTGTCAGAGTGCTGGTGTGCATGTGTGGGATGATCTGAAAGTACATATGTGTATATATGTGAGCATAGCCATGCATCTGTGTGTTTATGTGTACATGGGTGGGAGTTCAAGTTTGCACGTGTATATACATGCATGCATGTGTATACAGGTATACAAGTATGTGTTCATGTGTGCACATGTGTAACAGTGCAAGAGTGGTACATGTGTGTTCAGACATGTGTGAGTGCTGATGTGAAATTATGTGTATGAGTGTAAGGGCAAATATGTATATATGTACATGTGTGCATACAAGTGCCTGCGTATGAGTGAATGTAGGCAGATGTATGTATGTGACAATGCAGCTATGTGTATACGAGCTCATGTGTGTACTTGTGTATTCAATAATTATTATTAAATAAATAATGTTAAAGATAAGCAATTACTATTAGCAATTACAGGAACTAGGTAAAGCAAATGTTGGGTTTGAGGTCTCGGCACAGAGTTAGATGCCCTCTCCTTGCCTTGGTCGGAGGATGGACCTCTGCATACAAGGGGCGTGGCCCTACAGTGGTGGCTGGGTAGGCTGCAAGGTGGGTCAGGGAAGAAACAACAAATCCTCACAACTTTCGGGCAGTGCTTGTGAGGCCAACACCACCTCCTTAAGGTGCTTTGCTGCCCTCTGCTGGAGCTTCCTGCCCTTGCGCTGTAGATCCTGAGGAACTCCCCTCCATGGGGGGTCTCCAGTGCATCTCTCACCTAGAGACTTGGGGCCAGTGAGCTAGGGAATCAAAACCAGGCATGTGAAAGGGGTGACAGTCACCTTTAAGTAGCGATTTGGAGTCGGTGCCTCGCTGGTAGTCTTCCACTCCCCCGAATCCTCTTCCTTAAAATCCACAAGATACCCAGAAACGGGACTGCTGCCCGAGTACACGGGGGCTTTCCACAGCATGACCAGAGAGGTGTCTCGGACCTCGCAGAACGTCAGGTCATAGGCAGGGCCTGAAAAGTCACTAAATCTGAGCACAGCCAGCTGAGCCAAGCCTAATTATCGTCATCATCACTGCAGTGACCCTGCCACCCTGGCAGGCCCCTCCCACCCCCACCACTGCAGTGACCCTGCAGCCAGAACAGGGGTCTCCTATTCCTACCATTCATGTCACCCTATCTGCTGGGCAGGCCCCTCCTACCCCCACCACTATAGTGACCCTGCCACCCCCACCACTGCAGCGATTCCCCTGCCGCCTTGGCAAGGGCTTCCCTCCACAGGCATAACATATATCCTCTTCACATCCACATCTCACTCTCTCTAGAAGCTTCCTGATGCTGGGGCTGGAAAGAGAGTCCAGCCTCTATCCCCTCCATCAGGTACCTGGACAATCGTGAGTAAGAACCAAGCAACACACAGTGCACATCACTCTCTCAGGCCAGCACGTGGGCATCAGAGAGCCAATGTGCAGAAATTGTTACCATCGCTGTGCTACCAACCTCCCAACATGCTAACACAGTCACAGTTCTCTCCAGAGTATCAGCAAGCCACAGAGTCTGGGGCTGACTCCCCATTCCCAGAGGAGCTCTTAGAAGCAAGAGGGGAGACGATGTTACCCAGCTTCGTCTTAATTAGATTTCAGTATACCCTGTGTGTGCTGTGAAAGCAGTTTCTATGAAGCCTTCAATAAGACTGGAGCTGGGCCTGGTGGTACAGACTTGCTATCCTGGTTACTCAGGAAGCTGAGGCAGGAGGATTAAAAGCTCAACGCCTGTCTTGGCTACAGAGGAAGTTCAAGCTAGCTTGGCATCTTAGTAAAATCCTCTCTCAAAATAAAAATAAAAGAGTAGTAATGGCACAAGTTATTAAAGGCACTGTAGAGCTAATATGGTCCCCGCTCTAACTGTCATAGACTTTTTTTTATTTTGGTGGTAGATAAATGAATCAAAATGTATTCAATATCAAAAATGTAAAATCCAATGTAAAGCCCCACAACTTCAGAATGCCTATAGACTTAGGGTCCAGTTAATTTCAGTGTGTGGTTTCTTTTTTATATCTGAGTTTTTAATATAAAGTTGATTTTTAAAAGAAAAGAAAAGGGCTGCCAATATAGCTCCATGACAGAGCATCACCTAGCTAATAGGAAACCCTGGCCTCATTCCTGGGGAATAAAAAAGAGATAAGGAGGCAGGGGAGGAGGAAAAGAGGAAGAGGAGATGAGGGAGGAAAATTTCTGTAGAGCTATTTCTAAGGGGCCCAACTTAATTTAATGAAAATGAAGAAAGAAAGAAGGGTGGGGCATATGGACATGGGAGAGAAAGAAGGAAGAGGAGGAGGAGGAGGAAAGGGAAGGAAGAAAGAGAGGGGGAAAGGGAGGAGGAAGGAAGGAAGGAAGGAAGGAAGGAAGGAAGGAAGGAAGGAAGGAGGGAGGGAGGGAGAGAGGAAAAGAAGGAAGGAAGAGGGGAGGGAGGTAATGGGAAGAAAGAGAGAGGGAGGGAAGGGGAGGAAGGGAGGAAGGATGGATGGACGGAAGTAAAGAGGAAGACAGGAAGGAAGGAAGGAAGGAAGGAAGGAAGGAAGGAAGGAAGGAAGGAAGGAAGGGAGGGAGGGAGGGACGGAGGGAGGAAAAAAGGAAGGAGGGAAGGAAGGATAGGTGGAAGTAAAGAGGAAGACAGAAAGGGAGGGAGGGAGGGAGGGAGGGAGGGAGGGGAAGAAAGAAAGGAAGGAGATAAGAGGAAAGGAGGCAGGACTTGTAGTCAGGACTTCAACAAGTGTACTTCTCAGAGCTGGGGCCCCTGATTCTCAACACCCTGGAGCATGGAGGATAACACAGGAGTGGGGACCTGGCCATCGGCTCTGCCTTGGCTTGGGCTAGGCTCATGGCTCCCTTCTTGCCTGGGACCTTTTGCCCTTATCTCCTCTTGGCTCCTTAGGAGCCCGTGTCCACAGTCACATCAGGGTCATATGTCAGGTGCCAGCTGCACATTGCGGACTGTGGAACACTGTCTCTCCTCTGTGCCCCGCCGCCCACTCCCTACTCAAAACCCCTTCCATGGCCATGCTCAGTTGCATGGGTCCAGTCTCACGGCCACATGCAGCCCTTGCCACAATCCACATCATGTAATGGCCACCTTCTCACTGTGGAAGCAGGTGACGATATCGTAACACCCACAAGCCCCCTCTGGCCAGACACGCTAATGGAGGGGGGCCTGCCAGGGAAGACTGTCTCACCGGGCTCTGGCGCCGTCCAAGCCTCACACTTGAAGTGCTCACTGGGATCCGACGGCTGCCCGATCCCAGCCAGGTTGACAGCAGCAATTTTGAACTCATACAATGAGCCTTCCGTCAAGCCTTCCACCTGTATGAATTTCGTTTCAATTAATAAAAGAGCTCAACACGGGGCTAACACACATAGGGGCAAAGGAGGACCCAAGAGGAGTTTGCAGAGAGAGAAGGAAATGGAATGAACCGTGCTGGAAAGTGAGATTAAGTCCTTTAAAGAGGCCGCCTATACCTAGTGTGTGGCAGTCATGACGCCAACGCTATGATGGTTTCTACCAGACTGATAATGGGGACCTCTGGGCAGGTAAGAGCTGAACTGAGAGGAAAAGCAATGCCCATAAAGAGTAAATCAGGAACAGGGGGAGCCAGCTCCAAACCCTGCTCTGTCTCTGCAAGCCCTGGGGTGGGCAGGACAGGGAAAGGGGCTGGCAGGAACCCTGACTCCAGTCCAGCTGAGTGATGCTGGGTGATGCTCTCAGCTGTAGTCACCAAACCTGTCCCCTGTAGTCACTACAGAGTCTACTCGCTCAGTTCAAGCGCTTGCTAACTTTCACGGGTTTTCAGGTCGCTACAGTCTCCAGTCTGCTCTGAGCTTTGGGGTCTCTGTCAGTCACAGGCAAGATCCTAAAGGAAGACCTTTGATCCGGGTCAGGATACTGATTTCCAAGGAGAGACCTTGGTGGCTATTCTGCTTTATTCCCCAGAGGACAGAGCCATTTCACCCTGAGAAGAAGCAAGTAGGTCCATTAGGGACACAGGCCCAATAAAAAGCCACCGGATGCTGAGGGAGAACTTGGCAAGGATCAATATTGTCACGCCAAATTTGAGTGTAAGTCACACACATCATTACATTTAAGTGCTGCAAATATAGTTTCAGTGTTACAAAATCATATTATAAACTGTATCATAAAGCAGGGTTTTCTCTATGATAGGTATCAGGCAGCTAAGACCTCACCCCAAATTCTAATTTTTCCAGTGTGTCTACTATAATCAGTCCTTATGTGCTGGTGATCAGGTGAATTCATTCATCACTGCTCAAATGAGAAATCAAAGACTTCGACAGTTGAATTAAGGGTTTAACTCCAGACCTGTCACTCCTTCTGCATCTGGTGTGACACACACTGGCACAGGAGATAGGAAACATGGGGATTTCTAGGAAAAGGAAGTGTGGTGGTTTGAAAAAAAAAATGGCCTCCAAAGGGAGTGGCACTATTAGGAGGTGAGGTCTTGTTGAAACAGGCGAGGTCTTGTTGGAGGAAGTGTGTCACTGTGGAGGCGGACTTTAAGGTCTCGTATATGCTCAAGCCACACCCAGTGACACAGATCACTTCCTGTTGCTTGTGAGTCGAGATGTGAGAACTCTCAGCTCCTTCTCTAGCACCATGTCTGCCTGCATGCTGCCTTGCTTCCCGCCATGACGCTAATAGACTAAACCTCTCAACTGTAAGTGAGCCACGATAGTTACATGTTTTCCTTTATAAGAGTTGCTGTGGTCACGGTGTCTCTTCACAGCAATGGAAACTCTAGCTAAGACAGGTGGCTATTGATAAAGAGTAGTGGTATCTCATCAGCACTTGCTCAACTAGATCCTTTCCCACCCCTAGCCCCCTCTGCCCACTCTGCCACCTGGACCAGGATGGGTTCCTAGGATGGACCGCACCATCCCTGCCAACTGGGTCATTAATCGACTATGAAGTCTGCTCAGTTCCTGACAAGGCCTCTTTCTTGCTTCTTAGCTTCCTAAGATCCATCTAGATCCAAACACCATGCCCCCCCCCCTATTTCTAGGATTTTTTTAAACAATGTCTATTTCAGGATCAAAGGACCCAAAAGCCAACTGAACTCTGAAACTCTGAACGAAGGAGTCCACCCAAAGGTCAGCAAAGGTCACTTAGGCAAAGGTCAGCAAAGGTCACTTAGGCAAAAAGCAAAGGACAAACGAAAACCAACCGTTAAAATCCTCTCTTTGACGGGTGAGGAGTTGACTTCGTGCCAATTTTTATGGTGTACTTCTCGCTTGTCCAGGTAGTAACCTAGGATGGCTGAGCCACCACTAAATTTAGGCACTTTCCAGCCCAGGGTCATGGAGTGGCCGTCACAGTTGAGCAGGGTAATCCCGTAGGGGTGAGAAGGGACAGCTGCGAGAACACAGAAGCATGACAGTCACTAGGGATCTATATTCTCCATCCCACCAAAAAGCCACCTTTGGAGTCCCAGGGGGAAACAGAGGCACAGGAACTGCTGTTCATTCCCCAGCCTCCTCTAAAGGGGGTGAGTTTAACAGTTGCCTGTTCCCTTCGTCTGTATCCATGGCTCTTTCTAAATGCAGCTTCAAGTGCCTTGATGATAGGACAGGGACCTGTTTGAACCTGGACGGAACATGGAGACAGGAGGTGCCCTCCATCCAGCCCCTGAAAGTGAACAAATCCAGCTTCCCACTCTGCATATGTGGAGAACGATAACCGTGTGGCCAGCAGGGGGCGTCATTATCCATTGTGTGTGTTTTAACTTCTTGGTCAGAAGTGAAAACTTCAGATTAATATGGGTACATAGCTCATGTTTCCCTGTTTGGACACCAGTCAGTGGGAAGCTGGGGCACACTCCTAAGCTTGTTGGGGAAGGTGACGTCCCTCTGGATATGGTGCCCTGTTTGATCAAAATAATAGACATTTTCAAATATTCGTGGATAAGACCAGGAAGAGACATGAAAGCCACATGGGCTTGTCTCTTTGAAAGCACATATTTCAAAGAGACAGTCATGACAGACAGGGAATATCCTCACATGAGTAAGGAGCTGTTGTGATACCTTCCATATTTAATTGCCATGGAGTTGACCTATTGCCAGTTTCCCCACATCGCGATTTCCAAGACAAACAGCCTCCTGGGAGGTGAGGACTCTGCAACAAGCCCCGCACCTACACCTTTGTCCCCTGGTGTTGGTCTAGGCCATGTGACAAGTATTTTTGATGCAGAGAGTACAGCCCTACACAGAGACAGAAGAGCCCATGAGCTACGTACTGAGGGCCGCCTGGACCTTGATGACCTCTGACTCCTGGGAGTTCTCGCTGGTCCCCACAGCATTGACAGCCTTAACCCGGAAGATGTACTGCTCTCCGGTGGTTAAGCCATGTACCACGAACCTGAGGAACACAGTCGAGAGTCACAAGGCGCAAGCCCTGGCTTGCCACTTCATACAGCTGAAGCATGCGTCACTGGGGCCATTCATAAAAAACTCTCACTTGATCTAAACCCAAGTTTACTCTTCCTGTAAACCACACCTTCATCCTCTTTTTCAGAGCCATGAGTTAATTCATTGTTTAGGGTGAAAAGGCAAGCAGATTATACTGCATTTAATGGAAAAGTCTGAGACCCGCCTTCAGTTTTTCATCTGGAGCCTCTCGAGACTGAAGCTCGGCCACAGCATCCGATTCCTCACATCTAAGAGGTCCATGCATGGGGCACTGAGTAGAGACCAGGACCTCGACTTCACACAGATCAGGCTGGAGTGTGGGCTTTGGCATCCACCAGACCATATGTCCCTTGTCATGTCCCTTACCCCTACCAGGCTCTGCTTTCCCTCCTGGGGAAGCACAGTCCTCACAGAACCACACAAGCATCAAGTGGAAAACAATCCAGAAGGAACTTGGCCCGCCTGCCTTGCACACAGCAAGTATTCGGGAAATTTAAGCAGTTGCTAGGAATCTATCACCAATATGATTTCAATACGGTAGTTAATACAACATCCTGTAGACCCCTTCCTGAGAATTTCTCATGGTCTTTCTCCTGTTGCTGGCAGTGGGCTGATAGAACATCTGGTTGTTATTCTTTTATACCCTCTGGGTTTTTACAATATGCCTTTTTAAAAGAATTATTTTTCAGGGAAGATGGTAGAGCCACCACGGACACCCTCTACAGCGGCCACTGACAGAGACTCCACCTTCCTGTGAAGTACATTGTGCAGAAAACACAGAGCCAGGCAACCCATGTGTCCAGGGCAGAGAACAGAATGGGTAGTCCAGAAGTAAAGACTCTGGCTTCCCACAGCAAATGACAAGTGTGGGGGCACTGACCAGCCAAGGGATATTCATTCCCTGTCCCACCCCTGTTGGGAGATGATGGATTTACCCTGCTGTGTGGTGAGGAGAGATGTTATGCTGACTCCCCCCACCTACAAATCTAATTTAAAATATTAAGGAAATAGCAGTGATAGTTATCGTGACATATCGTATACATATGTTTGATTACTGCACTGCATACCATGCATTTATAAGATCAGAATAATAACAGAAAAAAGTTATTTGCATCAATAGACAAGTTATCTCAGTGATGTGACCGCCTATCTCAAGTCAGCATGTTAGAATGCCCCACCCTGACACGTGACTAAACGAAGGGATCATGTCTATAGGGGAGTCACGGGCATTCTACTGTGGTTTCTCCAGTTCTGAAAGCCACGCCGTGTCTGCTACCTGCCTCTCTGACACTGGATTGGTTGGTTGCTAGGGGATGGGGGTGGCACCTGTTATATCCGATGGGTTTGTGGTTGCACGGCTCCCACAGGTTGGTTCCCGCCACACAGCAGTCCACGTAGTAACCCAGTAGGTCTTCCTCATGCTTTGGCCTGTCCCACTGCACCACAACAGACGTCTTAGTGTTCCTAGAGGCGAGCACCCGGCCGGGAGCTGACGGGACCACTGAGGGGGAGACAGGAGGATGGAAGCTGTGGTCAGAGTGAGGGTCATTCCAGAGAGCCACCTCGGTCCCCCGAGGAGTAAAAACCAGGGCTGAGTCTCTACAAAGACGTGAGTTCTGATGGAGCTGTGGGACTAGGGGTTCTTCCGGAGTCACATGACTGACAGGAAAGACATTACCACCGTGAAATCTTCATTTCCAAACTGCTGCTAGATAGAGATTTTAGTGCACGAAGGCTTTGCTTGATGGCCATGTTTGAAAAGACCCACAAAGACTCCCTCCAAAGACCCACACACACACTGATATTGTATTCCGGAGATACTCAATGAAATCACAGTTTAATCATCACATCTTCTGTCTTTCCTCTCCCCAGTGGGCTGTAGGAAAAAAAACTCCTGCCACTCCAGAGCCAACCACCTCCGACACAGGCCACTCCAGAGCCAACCACCTCCGACACAGGCCACTCCAGAGCCAACCACCTCCGACACAGGCCCAGTGTTTGTTAATTATCGTCACTTTGTGCGTGTGTCATTAACTAAAGGAAAAGGCCACGGCCTCTCCTCAGAGGCTACAGGTGTGACAGTTGTGGTCCTGGGTCTGATTTCTCAGAGTCTGGGTGACAGTACAAACAAACAAGCTACAACCCAAAGAGGACCTGAAGGCAGGGCAGGTCTCTACCCCCAGTGCCAGCTCACTGTCATCTCCAGCTTTTGTAAGATGTGGTACAAAGGAGAAGGGGTACTCTGGGCTCAGAATGAGAACGCCTAACATCAGGCACATCCTGTCAAAAGCTATTGGGGTTCAGGGGGCCTCCTGAGAGGGCCACACTTTGGGGTGGACTGTAATTCCGAGTTTCTGTGAGCTGCATTTGAAAGTTTCTGAGTGGGATCTTCAAGTCGGATGAGCAGGAAACCACGTGTTTAGGGTTTGGGTCTCTAAGTGACCATAGCTTAAACATATATTTTAACCCATGCATTACTAGGTAGCACATGCTTATAACCACACCACTCAAGGGACTGAGATGGAGTGAAGGCCGTGAGTCTGAGGGCAGACAGGGCTACACAGTGAAGCCCTGTCTCCGTGAACAGGCTCATAAACCATTTGTTGGTTTCATGAAAAGTAGACAGACCTTTGGGGGAATCATTGAGTGCTGGCCACAATGTGGGACAGCCCTCCATTGCTTGTGAATGGACTCAACCCCACGCACAAACTCATGCACAAGGGCTCCAGCGTATTCGTCCTCTCACTGAAGGGGTTCCAGGGACACCTTATTTTCAGCCTGTCATGGATTCTGGTTGTGGCCATAACTTACCAGTCATGTCCTGTGCCTGAATAGGCGGAGTTATCTCAGATGGGTCACTGAGCCCATGTTTATTGGCCGACAGAACCCGGAAGACGTAGGACTTCCCCTCAGCCAAGTCAAAGACAGCGTACCGAGGTGATCTCACCGCCGTCTGGGCATTGACCCGCTGCCAGCTGCCACTCCCGACTGCGGACTGCAGGAGGAATGGGACAGAAGGTCAGAGTCTCAAAAAGATGGAAGGGACGGAGATTAAAGAGAGTTTAGGAGAATGTTTATGATTCCCTCACCACTTAATGAGTCACAGTCCAGTTAAAAGCTTTACCATTCTGCAGCAACTTGGAGTGGTGGCATGACACAATCCATGTGTCACACAATGGTGAGGTCACATGGCAAAACCATGGTGCTACTTAGCTCACTGAACAAAGGCCTTTGGGGAATTACGTCATTTTGTTGAATTCAGTGTTCAAGTTTGTAAAAACCAAGTAAAAGAGATACATAAGGCATAATGGTATATCTTACAAAGTATAGAGGTAGAATTTGTCAAATATGTTTGTATATGTGTGAACATGTGTGTGTGCCGGAGAGCAGCCTTCTTGGGTATGTGGCCAGAATACCTTCTCAATGAAGTACATCAAGGGCTCCTTCCCACGGGGAGAAGGAGGATCCCAGCTGAGGACCACATAGTTCCTGCTGATCTCTGAGGCCTGGACATTGGTGGGAGGTCCTGGGATCTGAACATCACCTGCAGGAAAAATGAACCGAGTGGGTGCTGCGTGGTGATACTCAACCATCCCCAGTATAACCCAAGGCACTGCCCTGGTGAGCTGGGCATATGGCTCAGCAATCAAGAACAATGGCTGTTTTTCCAAAGAACCTGCCTTTGATTCCTAGCACCTACATGGCGGCTATAACTTCAGTTCCAGGGGACCCACTGCTCTCCTCTGGCCTCTGAGTGCACCAATCGTGCACAGGGCCCATAGACGCACATGCAGGTAAAATATTCATACTCATAAAATAAATATTTTTTGAAAGACTGCCCTGCTACAGTTGGCCATTTCTACTCAGGGAAAGCAAACAGATCCCAGGCATCTTTATCCAGAGTCAAGGCAAAACCACTCCAGTAAAGATCATTCCATTTTATTTCTGGAAAAAAAAAAAAGAACAAAAAACAAAACAAAACAAAACACACACACAAAAAAAAAAAAAAAACAATTCCTAAGAATCTTATCCAAAAGTCTTTCAGAGTTTCTACAGGGCAGAGGAATCAGAATCCAGAAGTAATCAACCAACCCAGGATTGTCTCTTGCTAGGATCTGAGAAGGCAGATCTGAGAAGGCAGGCAGCATTGTCAAGGAGCCTGTACTGGCCGTACCTTGCTGATGTCACCATGCTCTGGACTGAGATCTTACATTAGCTCCTAAGGCGCGCTCCTCTTTCCTCCCTCCAAAGACCCACACACACATGTGCAAGCACTGGAATCTATGCTTGTTTATTTGAACTTCAGGAGAGACAGTGATAAGCTCTTTGCAGATAGCTGTGAAGGGGTATTTATGATCAGAGACATCTGGTATACCCACGTCCCCTCTCAGCCACCTACATTGTTTAACTACATGTGAGGTGGTAGATATTTGTGTTCGAATTTATGAGAGAATTTCACAGGCCTCTTTAATTGTTATACAAAATATGAAAACTTTCAGTTAGATTAGCACATGATTAAAATGGTTTGAACAGTCCCCAGGACATCTCTCTGCCCTTTGCAATATCTAATTGCTCCCTTGGGTCTCAGCTCCAGGCGGCAAATTGAGCAGCCACATGGAAACAGCACAAAACAAGATTGGGTTTCACTCTGGGAGCCACTTCACAGAGCACAGCGCGCTCCAGGGGGCTCAGCCTGATCCGGAATCATGCCCGTCCGTGGATTGGATTTCACAGAGGAGTCAGCATGTCTCCAGGAAAGTGGGGAAACAGAGGTGACTGAGGGAACGGGGAACACCCCAGGACCCCACCAGCCCTTCTCAACCCTTACATGTGCACAGCACCTAAAAGGGTACAAGCAGGGACACCAGAAAAAGGCACAGAAAAGGTTGCCAAATTCCCAGAACCAAATCACTTCTGGTGGAACAAACTAGGGAGAACATATCGTGTACAGTGCCTGCCATCCTGGAGCAGGCAGGAACTATACACCAAATGGCATACTTGAGAGCTGAGACCTATCTATGTAGTTTTGGGGACACAGCCTCTAGGCATAGAAAAAAAGTGGACTAAGAAACACTATTGGCTACCAAGGCAAGAAGTAAAAGTCCAGTCTTTGCAAACAGAGAGCTTGCACTGAGGATGAAATTCTTGAGGCATTTAGACTTTCTACAGTATCCTGGGGGGGGGGGGAGGGGGAACAAGTAGCAGATCTGCAAAGACCCTAGCTACAGACAGAAGAAACCAGGCTGGGGATGGCCTAGGGAGCCAAGAATGAATTGAGGAAATTCATAAAAACACAGCTAGGGTGAGAGGAGAGATCTGTAGAGACAAAATGAAAAAAAAAATAGTAACCAAATACTTCTCCCTGTGCCTTTCGCTGTAGACCTGGGTGCAGCTGGTTAGCTACAAAAGATCTTGACCTCTTTTCACTTCCTACCAGTTCTCTTGGGCCTTGACTCAGTAGGCCATGGTTACACTGGATGAAGATGGAGAGATACAGAAATACTTCTCAGACTAAAATTGTTTGGATAACGAAAATACAGAATGTATAATATATATGTATATATATATATATATATGTTATTTTATCTTATTATTATTTAAATGTTTTCCACCATCTTTTTTCCCTTGGAAGATGACACTGTCAAGTTCCAATCTAGAATGTATAATAGAAGCCCAGACCACATCCAACACCACAGCCATTGAGAGGTTGAGCTGGGGTTTAAGCTTTGGGCTTCTGGGTCCCAATCCTGGGCTTTGTTCCCTCTGTTAACCCAAGAAAACCACCATCACCCAGAAGAAGTATCCTTAAGTTACCAAAACCTGAGGCTGATTTGGAATTTGTAGAGCTCTCAAGGGGCCAGAAGTCAAGAGAATGAGAAACGCAAGCCAAGGGCTACAATTTCCAGAATAGATGGTCAACTGAGCACACAGGGTACGAGCTCCGTGGTTCAAGGCAGACCACGGGATCCTGGATATGGAATCAGTAGAAGGAAAGCAATCTTGCCGGGGTAGCAGGATCACTGAATGACTACAGTGATTGCTGCGCAAGCCTGGCGACCTGAGTTCGATTCCCCAGGACCCAAAAGCTCTAACTTCATTTCTGTTACTGTGATAAAAAACACTCTGACCAAAAGCAAGGTAGGAGGGCCATGTGTTTGTTCAGCTCCTAGGTTACAGCCCATCACTGTAAGAAGTCGGGGGAGAATTCAATCAAGAACTTGAAGCAAAACCATGGAGGAACATGACTCGCTGGCTCATTGGAGCTCATACTTAGCTAACTAGCTTTCTTATAGTCTCCAGACTCAGCCACACAGGGAATGGTGCTGCCTACAGTGGGCTGGTCCTTCCTACATCAATTACCAATCAAGACAATCCCCACAGACATATCTGCAGGCCAATCTTATCCGGGCAATGCTTCAACTGAGACTCCTTTCTCAGGTGATTCTGGGCTGCGACAAGCTGACAGGGAATGCTAGTTAGGACACTGTATAAAGATGAAAAGCGAGAGAGAGAGGGGGGTTTGCATAAAGTTTAAAAATACATAAATATAATCAACCTTAGTATATTATGCAGGGACATTTAGCTTCTCCGAGAATGGACTATCCTTTTTTTTAAAGTGATAATTCAGTAAAAACTGGAAAAGGTAGATTATATTAAGGAAGGAGCATTTCTATGGATGGAATATTTAAAGGAAGGGAACCAACCAACTGTGATGAGGGCAAAGAAGAAAGACAACAAAAAGATAAAACTGCTGGCGTGCCTTTCTTGGTCAATAAAAGTAATGTTTCCATCAACCTACCAATCACAATCCCAGAGAACCTAGACAGCAATGAGGACCCTAAGAGAGACACACATGGATCTAATCTACATGGGAAGTAGAAAAAGACAAGATCTCCTGAGTAAATTGGGAGCCATGGGGACCATGGGAGAGGGCAGAAGGGGAGGGAAGAGAAAGGGAAGGGAGCAGAGAAAAAACATATAGCTCAATAAAATCAATTTTAAAAAAAAGAAAAGGAAAGTAATGTTTCCATTTCATTGAAACAAATGTCTAAAGAACTATCTGAACTTAAAATCAGTCAAAGCTGAGGAGGTGGGGAGGTTCAATGTTAGAGTAGAAATGAGCAAACACTGGCTTGATTCCTCGGCACTGCAGGGGGAGGCTGCGGGGGAGAAGGAGAGGGGAAAGGAAGTAGGGCTAGATTATACAAAACATTACAGGAAAAGGAGCTTGCTAGTGGCAGATGTTTGAACTCAGACATGATTTACTTAAAAACACTATAGAATCTCTTTAAAGATTAGTGAAGATGAGTATTTATGTTTATATGACCAGAAGAAGCAGGCTGTCCTGGTTAGCGCTTAGTGCCCCCTTGACACAGCCTAAGTCACCTGAGAAGAGGCTGAGGAACTCAGCCTTAGTTGAAGAACTGCCTCTGTCAGGTTGGCCTGTAGGCACGTCTAAGGGACACAGTCTTGATTGCTAATTGACAAAGAAGGGTCCCAGCCCACTGTGGGCGGTACTCTCCCTAGGAAGGCGGTCCTCAGCCATATGAAAAAGTTATCAAACCATGAGCCAAGAAGCCGTGAGCAGTAAGCAGAGTTCCCCCACAGTGTCTGCTTCTGTTCCTAGCCTGACATCCCGCACTGGTAGGCTGAAACCCACAACTGTCAGATGAAATAAACCCTTTTCTCCCCAAGCTGCTTTTCGTTATGGTACTTTCTTTAAATCATATCAGCAGAATAAAGCTAGAACACAAACTCACTCTCCAAGTTCTCTCCCACTACACCAGAACCTTGCTTCACACCCAGCTTGCTGCAGACCACAGGTGTTGCTATTTTACGCAAGCAATGCCTCACACCAGGGCCAGCATCCCCACGAGGCTGAATACCAGCCTATACCAAGGTTCCCAGTCCTCATATGGGGTCTCATCCTCCTTCCAAGGCTAGCCACAAGGATAGATACTAGCCTCAGGAATGCTCTGATGCCTGTATAAGACACTGCCACACCCAAGAATGTCACAACCACCAGGAAGGGTAGAACCAGCTGGAAAGGAGGTGCAGGGAGGTGGGAACAGGGGAATACCTGAATGCCCTCAGCTTCCTCCTCTGGAAATCCAAGTCCCCGTGCCTGCCGGCAGCATCACTATACCACTCCTGTTGTTGCTATGGAACTGCTTCGCTTACTCGACACTTTTCTTGACCAGCACTATTCTATGCTCAGCATGCTTCCCAAATGCATCTGTGCTTATGAGCTAAAGGGTGGCTCCTCTAGCTAGAAAGGCAGGGCTGGAAGGTCCCTGCCTTGGGGAGTTCTATTAGGCTTCCTGCTTTGTAGTACCACAGGTTTCATCACAGACCCAGGACATTTGTGAAGCAAGCCACACCTTCTCACCGCGGCCTTTGTTATGGGGTGTGAATTCCACCGTCCACACTGGGAGAGCACCACATTTCTCCCGCTAATCCTGCATCCCCTGAGAGTGAAACAGAATGCCTTCCCTCCAGCATGACAAACCTCCCAATTATAGGGGCCTGCGCACAGCAAGGCTGTCCTCTCCGGTATATCTCAAAGCCGTTTCTCGGTCATTCAAATAGCTATGTTTCAGTAGGCCCTGCGCTTAGCACAGCGCTAGACTGAGGGACAGACAGTTATGTGGGGTTGTAAACCACCCTGCTGGGGCTGGCTTCCTCTACTGAGTATTGATCGGGTGTCTCTCTTGACTTTGGAGGTCTTCTGGAGATATATATGACAAAGACTTCTAGTGCCACCTCGAGGTCACCTCTGCAGAATCCCCAAGTGCTTGCCATGGAACTTTACTTCTCTGTGGTCAGGGTTGGAGCATGCTTCCTCAGAGACCCTATAACCTTCACAGGTCCACATGGCGACTGTGGATTGCAAACCTAAAAGTCAATCATAGCCCTCAAGTGCCGTAGGAGGAATCCTCTTGAATACTGTGGTTTTTGAAGAAGAGCCAAGAAGCACCCCTGCCTGCTTCACTGGTAGCTTCAAACTGGTTCGCAGTCTTTCTTCATAAAGAAGGGGAGGGAGGGGTGGGGATAAGAAGAAAGTGTGTGTGTGTGTGTGTGGTGTGTGTGTGTGTGTGTGTGTGTGGTGTGTGTGTGGTGTGTGTGTGTGTGGTGTGTGTGTGTGTGTGTGTGGTGTGTGTGTGGTGTGTGTGTGTGCGTGTGTGTGTGTGGTGTGTGTGCGCGTGTGCGTGTGGTGTGTGTGTGTGGTGTGTGTGTGTGTGGTGTGTGTGCATGTGTGTGTGTGGTGTGTGTGCATGTGTGTGTGGTGTGTGTGCATGTGTGTGTGGTGTGGTGTGTGTGGTGTGTGGTGTGTGTGTGTGTGTGTGTGTGGTGTGTGTGTGTGTGTGTGTGGGTGTGTGTGTGGGGTGTGTGTGTGTGTGTGTGTGTGTCAGGAGCTAGTTTTCTAGTTTTCTCCCTTCATTATGAGTTCCAGGAATCAAACTCAGGTCACCAGCGTTGCCCAGGAGGCACCCCTATCCCCTGACCATCTCACCCCTGGAATGTGACTTTTTAAGTTCCTGCTCACTGCACTGTGATCTGGCCATAAGTCCAAATAAAGTCCCAGGACGTCGGACTCATGGTGTGATATTCGCCTCCTCGGTCCCTCTTTCTAGCTGTCTCGGGGTGCATGTTGATGAGACACAAAGCATCAAGCTTCAACAAGAGAAACACGGTCCCCCAAATCAGGAATGCCATTTGAAAGAGGCGCCACAACCCATTTCAGCTCAAATGTTAGGAATAAAGTTCTTGCTGAAAAAAAAGTTCAAATAAAACAAAATATTCTTTCACTAAGAGAGCTGGTAAGATGGGGTGTGGGGGTCAGCCATGATAAGCTCAGTCTGGGCAGGTCACCCAAAGGAAGTTCTTTAATTCTAACCATTATCACCTGGGACTCTGGTGATAAATTAAATGGAGTCTGGAGTCTCGATAGTTTACCCTGAGACAATGCCTGGCTGCAGGAGGAACCACAAGCCGAGATTGCCCGACCCCCACCCAAGAGCAGACCATTCAAAGGAAATGCCTGGCATTCCAAGACCTGTAGATAGACACACCTGCCAGCACGTCTCAGCAGGACACCCCTAAGACAAATGTCAGCCAGTCAGGGGTCCTGAACCTCAGAGACCCCCCCTCACCCCTACCTTTACTACTATAAAAACCCTATTCTAATTGAGCTGGGGGCTCTCTGGTTATTCCAATACGTTGGACATGCGAAAAGATGGAGTTTGCAAACTTGATTAAAATAAAGGCTCTTTGCTTTTACATATGGGACTCAGTTTCCTTTTTGGCTTGTGGGGATTGCGCAGATTTGGGCATAACATGGGGAATCGCTCCATCAGTACAGTGCTTGCTGATCTCGAATACCTGTGTAGAAAGCCAAGCGTGAACACTTGTTAAGTCTAGCACTCAATTGGGAGGCAGCGACAGGTGAATCACCAGGATTCACCGACTCATGGCAAGCTCCAGGCTATTGAGATACCTTGTCTCAAGAGGGGGTAGGGAGAGCAAAAGAGGAAGGGAGAGAAAGAAATGGGGAAGGAGGAACCCAATGTCAGCTAAGAATCAAATCTCAGCTTTACCTGACAAAGTCCCTCGAAGATGCATTGGGCCCCATTAGAAGATTCACATACGACAGCTTGGCCACTGTCCCTCTGCCCTCAGCCTCTCTCATCTCTAACTAGAGCTCTGGAGTTCACAAGGCTGAAGAAAGAGTGACTTACCTTCAAGGTCATCCTGGTAAATGACGATTTCTTTCTCTCCTTCCAAATGAATGGCTGCACAGAGAGGGTGACAGTGACTGTGACATCCAAGGGTTCTCTACAGGAAGCAGTTTTCCCTAACTTGGGGTGAGTTGTGAGCCGGCTCAGCATTTAGGCAATAAAAAGTTATGGAGGTCACGACCTCTGGTATTTTGGAAGCGTTCCTGATTATTCTCAGCACAATCAGCTCTTTGCAGATGGTCAGAGGACTCATAGTAAGGTAAAAAATTGTCATGACGAAGGGTCCAGTTCCATAAAGGAATCTGTGCCATAGAACTTAAAGCTCAGGCACAGAGTGGCTTGGTGTTGAGAGCTAAGTCCCACCACGTGTGGAAACTGCATAACCAACAGATGGGGAACATGCGACTCTGGGCATTCTAGATCCCCAGGCACTGCATGGTGAAGGCAAGAAGCATTGTCGTGAAGCCCAGGCATCAGGTTCTATTCCTAAAGGCATGCCAATCACCTCCAAGGTGTGTCAATCCCCTCCAAGCCTAAAGACAATATTGATGAAGATGCTGAGAATAGGGAACTCATCATGAGATGCCATGCTTACATGCAATGGGTAGCCAGAGAAAGAACTAACAACATGCAGGTGATTCA
Source organism: Arvicola amphibius (assembly GCF_903992535.2). NCBI lineage: Eukaryota > Metazoa > Chordata > Mammalia > Rodentia > Cricetidae > Arvicola > Arvicola amphibius. The sequence goes on from NC_052050.1 coordinate 152,415,767, forward strand.
CGGGGACTTAAATGAGCCTACCTTGTAACCTTCTGAGGTCAACGGGGTCAAGGGCAGCCACAGCATTGGAGATCCGGGAAGGCCTGCTGATGCCAGCGTTATTAACAGCCCTCACGCGGAACACATATGACCTCCCTTCAAAGAGTCCCGTGACAGGGTATTTGCAGATCTTCACTGGGGCATCGTTGCACTGGACCCAGTTGTCAGTTCCCACCTCACATCTTCAAAATGGAAAAGAAGTAAAGACAAACGAAGCCCACATGGTAATCTGCTAAATACTCAGAGAGGTATGCTCACAGAGCAGTCTTCACAGGGTGGCATGCTATTTGGATAAATAAAAGTTGAAATACTGACATCTATTAATGGTAATAAAATAAACCTTAAAAGTATTTAGTAAATTCAATAGCTATCACTATACAAGTGCATAAGAATGGAGGGACAGAGGGAAGGGTGGATGGATATAAATAGATGATAGTGTAGAAATAAGATAGATGATAGATAGATAGATAGATAGATAGATAGATAGATAGATAGATGATAGATATTATTGATAGAAGAATGATAGAGATAGATGATAGAGAGGTAGTAGATATATAGATACATAGACATAGATAATAGATAGGCAGACAGAGAGAGATAGATGATAGACAGATAAATGATAGATAGAGATGATCGATTGAAGGATGATTGATAGATAGATAGATAGATAGATAGATAGATAGATAGATGATAGATAGATAGATAGATAGATAGATAGATAGATAGATAGATTAGATAGATAGACAGATAGATAGATGAGGGAAAGTTACATGTCAGGAAGATAGCCAATACATGCATTTACATGCATAGTCAGGTAAATTCAATCTTTGTGGTTTATAGCTTAAGATAATTCCTGTCATCAAACATGTTTAAGTCAAATCTGCTCAAAAACTTATTTTAAACCCATTGTTGGCATTTTCTGTTTTAGTTTTTCCCCTTCCCTCTACTCCTCCCAGTTCCTCTCTACCCACCCTCAACCCAGATGCATTCCCTTTCTGTCTCTTATTTTAAAAGGACAGGCTTCTAAGTGATAATAATAAAACATAGCAAAATCTAAGATAAAATCAAAAAACTATGGCATCAAAATTGAACAGGACAAGCCACATTGTCAGCAATTCTTTTTGTCAGCTTGAATGGCAAAGCCACAGGGCGGCCCCTCGCCTGTGAGATGAAGTCTGGGAGAGGATCTACCGTCTTCTGTCTAGACTGTACATCTTACTTGAGCTGAGCCAGGGCTGACACCTTACTGGGATCCTGCTCAGGCTACTGAACAGTAAGATACCAGTTTCTAGAACCCTTCCCATGCAGAATTCGCAAGACTTTTGAACATATAGTCCTGTCCAGAAACCTGGACACGCAGGCACAGACTGAGGAATTTAAATATAAACTTCTATGTTAAGTCCCCAGCAGAAAATGGCAGGGTCTGAAAGTTAGTCTTTTGGGCTCTTTGAGTCATAGAGTTGAACATTCATCTTAGAAAGTGCCACCCCTCTTCCCCTAATTATCCCGCAGATGAAGGGTCCATCTTGTTACTGGTCAACGAGCCCCCAGGGGGTCTCCCAGGCCTCAAGCTACTAGCATCATTTATCAATTACATTGGGTAATTGATTGGTAATTTATATTGGGTAGCCAAATAGTGGCTTAACCACTCTCCTGAACGGCACCATCGGCCTACAGTGACATTGAACACCCCAATGTCTTTAGCTATGTCACTGGTGTGTTCCCATCCCTAGGGGAATGAAGCACACGCTCACTTGTCAATGAAGTAGCCGATGACAGGGCTCTCCGTAGTGGTGTTGGGTGGTTTCCAAGTCACGATAACATAGTCTCTGTTGGCGTCATGGCACTGCAGGTCCATGGGTGCTCCAGGAGCCCCTGTGACCAGGGGGTCAGCATCTGTCATGGGGAAACATGTTCGCATCACCTACAAGGTGGGGTCACTGCCAGGCCTGCCCACAGACCCCCAAACTCACATTCTCTCTCATCAGCTTGCTCTTTATCACCAAATTATTTGAACGTGTTTAATAACCTAGCAGACTGACATTAAGAAATATAAATGTCTACATGCATTTAAAAAAACTAGAACACTTAGTCTTATCTGTGGCTTTTTTATAAATTGATCAGAATTTTCCTTCACTTAATTTTACGTGGTCAAATCTTACAAGCAGTCAAAATTTACTAATAATACAGTGGCGGTGGAGTAGCCTTTGCAACACCTGGGGAATACCAACTGAGATGCTTTTATATTTCAAATTTCTTAGAAAATGTGAGAATTAAAAAAAAAAAGACAACTTTGTGGTTAAATGCCTGGGTCAAAGGTTCCCCATTCATTTTGTGGCCTGTAAGTGCAATTTTCATTACAGTACATTGAAGGCCAGCAGAGCTGTTTAGAGAGCTAATTCATTTAACACTTGATTTTCTTATCTAAAATCCGTATTTATTCAGGAACCATGATGTTGCATGCCCACAGAAGCTGAGCATTCTGTGGTTTCTAGTTTAAACCTCCATAATGTAGTAAAGGCCTGGGATTTATTAACCTGGAGTCTACTGGTTCCTCTTCATTCATAACCTCCAGAAAGAGATTAGAACAGTTGAGCTCCCAGGTTTGTTTCCTGTTCTTCCTGCTCATAGTGCTGAATAAGCAAGGCAATGAAACCCAGTTGAAGTCATTGCATTTTTATGGTGCACAGCACCCTGCCAGAGGCACACAGGAAAATGGGAGGTATCTCTTAACGCCAATGCTAATAAAGCCCACAAAACTGTATGGGAGAGCCTGAAATCACAGCCCTGCGTGCTTATGCAAGCTTGCGGGAAGTGCAGAAGCGAGATGTATACTTTTGTTCCTGAGGTAACATACTCTAATGGCACAGCTCTCCATGTTCTAACTGCCACTGAGAGAAAAACCTAACATCCCAAGGGCTTTCTCACACCACCCACACCTGGAGCTGCAGGAGGCTAAACAGAGGGATCAGCTGAAGAGGGCTGGCCACAGGAGACAGAAAGCATGGCAGCCTGGGACAGCCTCCATAACCGGGGTCTCCCCAACAGGCTCAGGAAGGAGCCCACAGAGGGCAGCCTGGGTGGGTGGGCCAGGGAGGGCAGAAGCAGCTCACTGAGAAGGGGACATAACAGTACACTAGGCTTTTCAGGGGCAACGTTCCCAGGCTATGGCTCCAACAGAGTTCAGCCCTGGCTCCCCCGCAAGAAAGATAACTAAGTTCTCTGAGCTTTGGTGTCTCCAGCTGGGAAACAGGGCACCTTACAGAGTTGTCATGGGAATTTTCAGTGGTCTGTACAGATTGTGCATGAACACTTGTCTATACACACCTATACACGTATGTATGATGAGTATTTACAATGCATGCCATCATTGCTATTGCCTGGTGCTATGCCTGGTGCATCATGGTACACTTCCTTATTATATAATTAAGAAGGGCGTCCTGATGAGCCTGTGTTGAGGGTTGGATGCAGGACAGAGGATTCAGTCTGACCCAGGGCATTCTGTAACTGTTGCTGCCATGTTGTGACCATAGTAATCAGTAATGAACTGAAGTCCGAAAAAAAAAAAAAAAAAACCACTGTCATACTGTCATGTGTCAGTCATAACACCAGAGTCTAAAGGAGCCCACTGCGTCCTCCATGGAGCTGAGAGTGCAGCACACTCACTCTGGGGGTTCCCTTTATAAATTCTAGGTGGGTAGGAACAGTAGGGATCAGCGACCGTGCATCTAACTCTACCTGCTTACTCACAAGTCAGGGTCATGATGGCGGACATGCCTCTCATTTTGGAAGGAGCTATTTCTGGGCAGGGGAGTGTGCAATGACCAAGACACCCCATATGCTTTCCTGTATCTCTTTCTTGTCCCCACCTTCCACGTGGCTTCTTCCAACCCCCTGCTTAGAGCCCACCCACTGAAGCACCTCTGACAAAGAGGAAGGCGCTGTGGTCACTGACGCCACCCCGGGACACGATCCTCAGGGTGTACAGCCCCTCATCGTCCTTGTTCAGGTGGCTGAAGGACAGCGAGGCCTGCCCTTCCCCAAAGAACATCTTCGTCCACTTCGACTCTTTCAGTAGCACGTCTGAAACAGCAGCAGAGGGCAAGGTTAGCTCCAGGGGCTTCCTCATCAGCTGCTCCAAGGGGCTCCTAGATGGTGTTCAAGGTCAGTGTCAGGCTGCCAAGGTCCACCCCCCTCTTCTGTTTTTCTGCTGGCAGCTAACACACCAGCAGAGGTGAGGGACAAATGCCTGAAGCCACACCTCCACCAATGTCCCCGCTGACATAGTGTCCCCAGGCCTAATTCACCACAGGGCTCACCATCCCGGTACCACTCAGCTCGTGGCTGCACTCTCTTCAGATCTGGCGTCACCAACAGCGTGCACTTGAGTGTGACTGTCTCGCCCTCTCTTCTGAAGGTCACCCCGAATTTCTCCAGAAACTGGACGTCAAAATGGGTGTACGGAATCACGGATGAAAGCGGCACTGTGGGGGTCGGGAGGACAGATACTGTTGGCGCCCAGCCAGCCTGTGTGCCTGGGTCTCGGCACAGCAAATGTGTTCAGAGCACTGCCAGCTGCCTGCTGGTTCCTCACCTGGTTATGGGGTACATGCCCTCTGGGGTGGGGAGGTGCCTGAGGCTCTGCATCCCCCAGACTCGTGTGCTGAAGCCCTAACCACCGTGATATGAGGGCAGCAGCCCCTTCAAAGGTGATTCAGGTTTGATGGAATCACAAGGATGGGCCCCATGGTGGGGTCAGGGCCCTTACAGAGAAGGAAGAGAGACAGCTTTGTACCCTGGAGGACCAAGAAGGACAACCTATAAACCAGGAAGCAGCACCTGTCAGAACAAACACTGGCAGTCTGAGACATCAGACCTGCAAACCCGGAACCGCGGCCCCCTCTCAGTCACCCTCCTGGGAGACCACCATTCTGTAGTCAGACAAGTAGCCTTCTCTGTCTTGTCATTAGGGACATGGTCACACAGGGACACAGTGCAGACCTGGAAGGATTTACGGCCCACCTCAGCCCAAAGAGTGGCTTTGGGAAAGGCATACCCTTTGGTGCTATGAGATCTTCCTCTTTAAGAATGAACTGTGGACTGTTCTGATCTGTGTGCCATTTCACAGCATGTGATCTAAGCAGACCTGGAGACTTCAACTAGAGCCAGACTAAACCTCAAAGATGCACTCAGGAGAGGGTGTGCTTCAGCAGGAAGTCAACAGGCTGTGTTTAGCTGGTTGTTGCAGCACTGGTGTAAGACTCAGGGCCTGGCACACGCTAGGCAAGCATCTACCCCTGAGCTATCGTCCCTAGTTCTTTGTTGAGACAAGGTTGCATTATGTAGCTCAGGCTAGCCTTCAACTTGAGATCTCCTTGCCTCCGTGTGTGTGCCACCACACTTAAAAAGTAAATTTGAGGCCAGGCAGTGGAGGTGCCCACATTTAACCCTAGCATCCTAGCTCTCGGGAGGCAGAGGCAGGCAGATCTCAGTGAGTTCCAGACCAGCCTGGTCTACAGAGCTAGTTCCAGGACAGCCAGGGCTACACAGAGAAACGGTGTCTCAAAAAAAAAAAAAAAAAAAAAAAAAAAAAAAAAAAAAAAAAAAAAAAAAAAAAAAAAAAACCCAAAAACAAAAAGTAAATTTTTAAAACCCAAAACCACCTGTGATTTAAAACACATGCATACAGGGAAAGTTCAGAAACTGTCTGCAGAATGGAAAAAAGTGATTTTTTTGACCTGGCAGATTAACTGAGTGTCCGGAAGTTCTTACGAACTCCATGATAGCTCCAGCCCTTTAAAAACAGCTGAAGCATGGATGAACTGTGCACTTTAAGGGGTTAACTCTGTGCCATGTGAACTTGACACTAATTTCAAAAGTGCAAAAATGATAAAAAGAAAAAAAAAGGTTACATGGTGAATACAGGTGCACTTATTGTCATTGTGATCTAAAAGTATTTTGTAACTATTACAGATATTTCCAGTATCTGTTTAGAAAGATGGAAATTTTAGTGGAAGAAACCTAGAAACAGGAAAGTACTCAAAGATCGGCATATTCAAGGTGTATGAGACTCCAGCTCCATAGACCCTCCCTGCACCAACCTTAGCCTGCCCCATGCTCCTGGGGTGGTTTAATACCAGCCAAGGGCTAGATGTGGGCCCATCCAATAAAATTCATGCATATACACCAAAATAATATAATTGGTGGTTGCCAAAGGATCTACCCTTAGGAAATGTTGTCATCAACTCTTCATGATTAGGGCTCACGTGTACATAGAATCATGACCAAGCCAGAGCCCACACAGAAAGCACAATCCCTCTGGTGGAAATATAGGACAAATTTAAACCTTGTCCCTAAGCCGTGCATGAGTTCTGTTGGAAGTAGGCCCTCATCTCTGGCAGCCTTCCTCACCTGGTCCGAGTCAGCAGAGCACTTGAGCCTCCCAGGGAAAAACCAACCTGGGTCACAGGTCACATGCGTGGCTCATGACAGGGCCGCGGTAGGTCACTGTGGGCAAGGAGCCTATTGGCTGGTAGGTGGTGTCTCCCCATTCTGATGCATGGTGTTTAAAGGCAAGTGGAAGGGTTTTGACACTGACAGTAGATGAGGGGCCACATCCTCCAGGGCACCGCACACGAGGAAGAGGTTTGTCAGACACTGAGGCAGTGTGTGTCACTGTCGGCACACACTGGCTGCATGTCCCATCTAGACCTCAGGCGGCTGCTCCATATAAATGGCCTAGAGATTTTCTGGGGCATGGAGCGTCTTCACACACAAACTATGACACCATCCCAGATTCTGCCCAGGAATTTATATTCGTTTCTTTTTCCCATTCAGATACATAAAGTCTCTACAAACGATGGTTTTGCCTGTGGCAAAAAAAAAAAAAAAAAAAAAAAAAAAAAAAAAAAAAAAAAAAAAACAGTTTGCCAGCAGAGAAAATTATCATTCAATAGCCCCCTGGCTGGAGAAGCCTGGAGAGGTATTTGCCACATCAGTTTGACCAAGATTTTACCCTGAGAAAATCATTTCTCACCTAGTGATTTGTCACTAAACATCTTTCTAGACAAAGACAGCCAGGTATACTCACATCCAATTGGGAGTCCTACAGAGTGCAATGGCTCCTCATCTCCTCGGTACCCTGTGGGGAAATTTGGGTGAATGTGACACAGAAAGACACAGGCAAGGACAAAGACCTTCTTCCCCTACGCCGGAGAGACAGCAGGAACATACTTCTCACCACCACCGCAGCGTTGGTAGACACTTGTCCATGGGGGTTCGTGGCTACTGCTGAGTAAGTGGCCGTGTCTTCAAAGTTGGCCCTTGGGGAGAGAAAGCAAGTTTAAGAGATGTCCTGACATGGTCGGCCTCCTGAACTTGAACAAAGCATTCCTGGAAAGCCAACCATGTGGCCTGGATCGCTTGTGATTTATTGGAGAACGCCAGCTCTATCTTGGAACGGAAGGCAGGGCATAGTATTAATTATAGATACAGATGCATGCCTGACCCCAAACTATGTGTGGCTTGGACTCTCAGAAAGGAAGGATAGGAGAGCTTCCAGAAATCATTTATTTCACTCTCAAGGAGAATTCATCAGGTCTGTCTGGCCCTATTTCTCAGCCTAGTTGAATCTGTTGTTTTATCTAGTCACAGAGAAGGCTTCTGGGATCTTGGTGCTCAGCAGAACCTCCTGCTGGGCCAATAAAGAATCATGTTTGGGAGAGTCTTATGCCTGTTTTGTAGAGGGTGACTGCTCTCCTCCCTAGGAGTCGATCTCTAGTTGGCTTGAGGTAGCCCAGGAGCTGGCGATTGGTGCCAGTTTCTACGTTGTGTTGATGCTTCCCATCTGGGACTGTGCCTGCCACAGTCCTGTTCTAAATGACATGACCAGGCTGCTGAGAACTTTCCAGAGCCCCAGGCAGGAACCTGAGCTGTATCTGAAGCCTGAGCAGAAACCCACGAGCTTTCCTAAGTGTGGAGCATACCCTGCTAGTCATATAAAGCAGACTCAGAGCCGCCTCACTCCCCAAAAGCCTTCCTCAGCCAGGAGCTGATGTTGAGAACCACAAATGGTACAATCCTTCCAAGACTGGAATGACCACACTGGCCTCATCAGACTAGGTCCAACCCAAAACGTGGGTGTGTGCCCATCTATGAACTTGAGACAGCAAGGGCCTAAACTCTCATAGTGCAGGGTTCTCATCTGCTGGCTTCCTTCAGAAGTGAGGCCACTTCTGTGGTGGTGAACTGGCACCCCTTCATCTTCCCTAGAAAATGTGACGAGAGAGAGCCAGGTGGCTTTATGTCCTCTGATTTATGCTAGGTACCCCATTAGGTTCTGGTGGGGGTCTCACTCTCACACTCTCTCCTGTGTGTATATACATATGTGCTCATGTTTATGTGCGTGTAGGTACATGTGTGTGCATGCACACAGAAGCCAGAGGTCATCCTCTGGAGTTGTGCCTTGGGATCTGCTCACCGTGATTTTTTGAAGCAGAGTTTTCAATTGGCCCGGAGCTCAGACTACACTAGGCTAACTGCTAGACAGCCCCAGGTTTCCACCTGTTTGTGTGCCAGCGGCACTGAGATGGCGTGCATGCCCCTATGCCCAGCTCTCAGGTCTGCACGCTTGTATAGCCAGCCCCCTACTGACCATGCCATGTTCCAAGCACCACAGTCCCCAGCTACCGGCTTACATAACATTGCCAGTGGATCCTGGAAAACACCGTGGGAGAATTTGACACTTGGAAAGTTCAGAAAACAAGCTCCAGAGGGCTCCAAAAGTGGCATTCCTGCTGTTTCCCTAACTGGGGGCACTGGGTAATGTCTTAGTCTTGGGGAAGAAATAGCATGAGTTCACTTATAAGAAATAAAAACTTTGCCCAAGTCTCATTTTAAAATGCCTTCAGCCAGCATTCCCAGAGACAAAGCCCTGTCCTGAAAGTTTTCCATCACCTGGCTTTCTTCTCTGGCACTTTCAGAGCTGAAAATATTTTCTTTGACCAAAGATATAATATCTCTAGGAAAGGGGAGAGAATTTTCAGAGTCCTATGCTGTCTACCAATGCCCTTCTTTTCTCTTGGGAGTTCCAACCCACTTCTGCTGTGTCAGACATGACATCTAGCCCCTTTAAATGCCACTACTCACAGAGGTCAACATAGCCCTGTCCATCTGGACATTTGCACAGAATGTCATGTTCCGTTCACCTGGGAAGCCTGAACACCAGCTGCCACCAGTCAGCACAGCGCAGTGCTGGCCTGCTTCAATGAGGAAGCAATCAGCTCTGCAGTTAGAAATTCTGCAGGCAGCCCTACCTCGGTGCAGAAGAACAGGGTACGGTAGAAAGTGCCACAGCGTGGATGCTTGCTCCACCAACACCCGCCTACCTCCACCATCATTGGCATTGCAAAATGGGAAAGAAAAATGACAGCCTGGTGACTACTGGCATGGCTGGGGGTCCTGGACAGGTGATGGAAAGGGGCAAAGTCTGTGCAGTGACTGCCTGACCAACACAGAGCCCAACCGGGGCCACATAGTGGCCCAGACAAAGCTTGGAAGTAGGAGGAGCAGAACACCCAAAGGAACCACCCAGCGGAGCATGGGGAAGCCTGAGCAGGACTTGCAGGAGGAGCCCAGAGGACAAAGACTGCCCTTGGCCCAGCAGATCACCTGGTCCTCAGAGCTGAGAAGGAGATTAACACTTAGGCCATAAAGAGTCCTCAGGGGAGTGTGGACACAGATGGTACCCAGGTGTCCAGTCCACCAATCTCCAGTTCCAGCAACAGCCCTTCATGTCAATATAACGGTTTCCAAACTGAGTTTCCTTGGTGGCGGTGCAAATCTCTTCAATTTTTAAATCCGGAGTAAATGCGTGTGCTCAGATGTATCACACCCTATTTGCACAACTAAGAACAGTGTTTAGAACACTATAGTATGTAATTTATATAGTATATAATTTGTCTGAGCCTAGGCCTCAGTAAAGATACCTCTGTTTAATCGAGTAAAGTCCTTTAAACTCCAGGTAAAACTTGTTTCTGTTTGTAACTGTTCATCTTGGCAAGTCAGGGCTATTCTCAATAGTGGTTGGTCAGAAGAACCGCAGAGAACACGGCTGCCAAGGCTTTAATACTCCAGTCATGGTACCTTGGTACCTCGCACTTCCTCAACCAGCTCACAGTCCTCATGTCTAGATGTTATCCCTCCCCAAAGGTACCTAATTTTAAATTCCTAAAATTCTTTCTAAGGATGACTTTGATGACCAAAATGAAGCAATGTATTTGAAAAGCTTTTACACTTTTATAAATAGATTATAAATATAAATATCAAGCTTCTCGCCATCGGTTATAATGCATTAGCTCAATCATTGAGTCAGAAAAGAGTCCTCCCACTCTCTCCTGTACGAAGTTTTCTTTCTTTGCCTAAAGTCCTCCAAACATCAGGGCCTTCCAATTCCCCTGAACCGTTTCTGAGGTAGGAAGAGCTGACATAGCACAGGAAGAGAACAAAGCTTGTAGCAGAACAGACCACAGGAGAGAGGAAAGAAGCGCTGCCATGATCGGGCCTCAGCCCACCTCCCTGGAACTCCCAGCTTTCCCCTCGCTGACTCAGACAAGCAGATGGGACAGCGCCACCTAACGCATTAGCACTGATTAGCTCCTCCGTTCACCCATTAGCACTTGGAGCACAAGGGCCCCGGAGTTAGAAGGTCTGATGGGAGAAGCGCTTCTTCCTCTGCAATAACTACTGCTTAGGAAAGCCGGCTCGGGAGGCAGCCAGCCCAGGAGACAGGCTCCAGAGCTTTCTTCCCGCTGGATAGGAAATCCATGACCTGCCCAAATATGACGACAGCTGTTCCCCAGAATCAGGTGCACCCAGGTGACTGCTGGGTAGGCACGGTGCAGGTTAAAACTTCTAGTATCTTCCTTCATCTTGTCCATTATACTCTTTGGTGTTTTTGGTCTCTACAAAACTCTGAAACAGTGATATGGATATAAATAATAAGCGAGCAACCATCCTTGAATGGAAGTGAGCCCTGGAATATTCCAGCACTGCTGAATGTAGTAGAGCTGTAGGAAACGGCGCCTAGGACAGGGGCAGAATGGGAAGCAGGGTGGTTCTGGGAACTCTACCAAACCCTGATTTCAGCCAAGTCTAGCTTGGAGACAGTGAACTATGACCCTATCCCCTCTAGTCCCAGGGGACCTTCCCTCCCTTCTGCTCCTCCAAACCCAAAGGGAACGTTCAGCAAACCTAGAGTCTAATTCTAGCCTTTGCTTCATGCTGAGAGAACTCTGCAAGGGTTTTACTTTCTGTTTGGACGGATTCCCAGAACAGGAAGGTTTGCTTTTGGTCTCAATTTTTACTTGCATGGGACCTCTTTTGCCTCTCGAAATCTCAGTGTAAAAGCATCTCAACACAACTTCCTATGGGAAGTAAATGCAATTGTATCTTCGCTAAAGATGAACGGACATCATAAATGGATTCCTTGTTGGTAGACAACACTCGGGGTCCTTAGACGGTAAGTGATGTAGAAATCAGACTTAGCGTTTAACCCTTAGCTCAGAGTTTAAACACCAAAATCAAAAAGTAAAGCAGAAGAGAAGTGTATTCATGAAAACGTTCTGCAAAGCGGGGATGATGTCAGTGCTACTAACAAGAAATGTGACGAACTGTTCTAAGTGCCCCTCAGAATAAGAGAGCATAAAAAGCCTTTGAGAATAAAAAGGAGGCTCTCATTATGGGTGGCCAGAGGAAAACACACAAGTATAATAAGTTAAAGTTCAAATAGAATAGTGCCGAGAAGCCTGTTTGCTTTTAAGTGTCTTAAGAATCCAACTACAGGAGCCAAAGAATATTCATAGGAGCAAATGTCATCTCAGAATGCAGGGAAAAGCTCATTCCACAGCCAGCTAGAGAGACGGGCAAGGCATTCCACACCCTGGAGACGCCCCGGATCAGATGATCTGTAGCTCAGCACTTTGGAATGAACAGCTGAGCGAAGCTATAATTTGTGGGGTTTCCATTGCTCTTTTCTTGCAGAACATGAAATTCTCTTGATCTGCTAAGACAAACCCCCAGTAGGGAGGGAAAAGAAAGAAAGACCAAGACAGAGATAGACAGAAGAGATGCATTGGTCTTGGTAAGTCAAGAGACTCGTGTTTCTGGATCATTCCATCATGACCTACCAGGGCCAACTGACTTAGATCCTTCTGGGTGTTTCTTCACTGTTGAAAGCTGATATTATTCTGGGTGTAAATTTTGAATGCTGCCAACATTGGGTAGGGGTGTGACTATTTCCACAGTTGATAAAGAGAAAACACTTCTTGATGAAAAGCTAACTGTTCATTCAAACCAACCTACGCAGGCCTGCCGGTTAAAGCACACTCTGCCCAGGGATGTACTGCCAGCTTCCCTGACATCAAAGTCTTCCTGAGAAAACTGGCATTGGCTTACTGCCTACTGATCCTTTCTGCTGTCCAGAGAGTGCCCCTGCTCTGGAGACCTGCCCGCCCTCTGATTGCTGCTTTGGATCCCTGCTCATCCACTGGCTTCTCCCTACACTGCATGCTTCCACCAGGAGCACCTGAGTCTACCTGCTGCATAGGTAGACTGGATCCCTCTGGATCCCTATAGATACCCCAAATCCCTCTAGATCCCTCCAGATCCCTCTAAATCCCCCCCTGAATCCCTCTAGATCCCTCTAGATCCCTCTGGATTCCTCTCCTCAGTCCCCCTGCTCCCTCCCTGCTCCACACAGGCTTCTTAATTCTTGAGTTTCAGTAAGAGCATGATGACATTGGTCCCCTTGGTTCCCTCCCACCCCAAGTCAAGAAGGATCCTGTCCACTTGCTTCAACTTCTAAACAAAGCCAGCATCCTACCTGCCCTGCTGGTTCCCTGGTCCAGAGGCCTCCACTCCTCCTCCCCTCTCTAGCCCCAGCGCCTGTGAACCATGAGACACCGCTGGAGATCCTTCACCCACCACCACTTCCCACCTAGCAGCTTCTCACCTTGGACACTCAAGCTCCATCTTCCCAAGCCAGTTGGCCCTGGTCCTCCTTTTGCTATGGTCTGCCACCCTAAGCCCATTTCTCCCCCTCACCTACCTGTTATTCACCTATTCTGAATAAGGGACACCTTCTGGATACCTAGCACGGTACCTGGCACTCAGTAGGCTATCAATAGATGACCAAAGAAACCAACTAGCTCTGACGCCAGGAGGTGGAGCTTATGGGGGGCAGGGCTTCCAGCTTAGTAGAGCCTGAACAGCTGTGGAGGAGAGACATTTGTACACTGCGGGCTTGAGGGAGGGGCCCACAGCCCTGCAGGGCACAGGGACTGCACTACCCTGTCCTCTGGCCACCAAGATGAGCCCAGAAAAGGGACTGTCTCTCCCACAAAGAGGAACAAGTCACATGGAAGCAGATTGAAAGAAGAAGAAAAGCTAGGAAGCAGAAAGGAGAAAGTCCATCTCAGCTGCAGGGCCAGGGTCTGACAGAAAGGTTTCCAGTCCAAACAGGCTCCTCCTGGAGCAGGACCTCAAGGGCAAAACCCCTCACTTTGACCCCTTTGTCCATCCTAATGGAGGCCCTCATCCATCTTCATCAGGGACCAGCCTAAACTCATCAAGATTCCCACCAGGTGGGGTTATCCAGAACCCCTTCCCAGAAGCCTCCAGCTGTCACTTTTTGTCTGTGGACCCCACCCTGTCCTTGGCTCTGGTGTCCTGATCCAGGTATGCCTGTCCACCACAACTATCACTGCATGGGTGTCCATTGCCATCCGAATCATGGCTCCTTCAACAAAACCCAGCGCATAAAACATTTTAATTGAAATGTTTTTAAGGGAACATGTTTTTATTCTGTGCCAGCATCGAGGGCCGGGCAGAATAAGCCTTCCTGTATGCCCCTGTGTGTCTGAGTGTAGTATGTGTGTGTTGTCACGTGACTCTTCCAGTCACACCTGAGATCACAGATGCACTTAAGTCTCAGTCAGTCGGGATGGTCTAGACACCCCAGGCTCTGCCTCAGCCTCCCGAGGGCCGGGTTGAAGGCTTTACCGCCTCTCCCAGCCGCTTCCACTGTCTTTGGAGTTTGCCCTCAATCATAGGATGAGACCCCAGCACACACTGGCTATAGCCCCTTACCTGTTGATCTCCAGAGTGTGCACGCCATACCTGCTCTCAATCCGGTACTTCCCCGGCTCACCTGCCTGGCAGATCAGACTGCCATCTTTGTACCTGGTAGGGGAAAATAATCACGTTAGTGTGACAGCAGACATACTTCTACAGTTTTATCTCAACCTCCTTCGTGCTCTAAGAAACATCTGCTCCTCCCTCCCCTATCCATTAATGCAAAACGCTCTGGACCTGGCTTTCAAGAAGAGGCAGGAGTTATAACGTTCAAACGGACAGTACCCCGTATATCCGCTTGAACCTCTTAGGAATTCAGAAATTATCATTTCATTTAAAAAGAAATACAGGTGATGCTAGCCAGGTCCCAGCCTGGCCCATCAGGCCACACTGCAGCTGGAACACACAAAGAGAAAGTCACACAGTGCATGAAGCCCTAGTCCTGGGAGTTCCAGTCCCCAACCTGCAAAGCAGAGCTCACCCACCACAGGCTGTTACAGTTGGCCAAGCCTTGGAATACTCCCTCGTCTCCTAACACCGTGGATGAGCTGAACTACAAGGTTGCTAGACTCCTGTTAGAGATCTCAAGGGGATTTACGCAGCAATCTGCAATTTCCACAGCAGGAGAACAAAGAGGGTCTGCGGACCTTTAAAGATTTAACTCAAATGTAAAAACTACTATTCATATCTATAGCTTCCCTCAATGCATCCTCCTGTAATTAAGCAGATACATGGGCTCTCTGGACAAGGTCAACAATGAAGCCAGTGCATAGACAAGAGCCAAGACAACAAACACACATTCCTATTCTGGGAGCTAACCTTTCAACACAATGTTCTGAGAGAGTCACCAGGGCAGTGTCCCTGCCATTTGAACAATCGAGCATTAACCAGACATGCATTTTAAATGTTGCACATATATTTCCCTCAGGGACTTCCATAGATCTATAGGACAGACTCTGAGGCATGTATGCCTTCCACACACAGTTATCATAGGAAAGCAGCCCTGCGTACACACAGTCGCTCACCATTGCACCACGGGTGTGGGGAATCCTTGCACAGTGAAACAGAGCTTCACGGACATCCGCTCCCAGATGGTGTGGGACCTGAGCCTCACCAGGATCTCAGGGGCTCTGCTCATCCGGTCTTCAAATGAGTGTCTCTCCCAGGCTAGCTTGTCATCCACCTGCCAGGAAGAAGCAAGGATGGTCAGGGTGGGCGTGGCAAGAGTATCCCTCAAGCAGTGAAGTATTAAACCACCAGCATGCATGCAAACTCTCCTTCTCTGCACCCCAAGGAACTGGGAGGTCCTCCTACCATCTGCTCCAGAGAGTACTTGTCCAGCTTGTCACGAGCTAGTGACCGTGCCAGGTGGACATTCTCCTCCAGCTGGGCCAGCTCACTGAGGAAACGCTGTCTCTTAGCTTCTCCATAAGAAGCCTCTAGGGAGCGGTACCTACGAGAGCCCAGAAACCCCGTTAGCCATAGGACACGTGACAAGACTTTGTGGCACTGACAGACTAGACTGATCCTCTCCGGCTACCCATCCCTCAGTGTGATGAGGAAAAAGAAAAAAAGACAATGGAGGGAAATAAAGCAACCTTTCCTACTTAGTTTTGCCTCTTGCTTTTCAGAGTGCGTTAAGGGCACACAGGAAGTTACAAAGGACAGCGGGTGTGTGGTTTATTAATATAGATATGCACATCACACATCTCTTGCTTTCTTGGCATGAGAGACCAGACTAATATACTTGGCCACTCCTTAGAGTCCTTCAAGAGCATGTATGTATATATGGGTGCTTGGAAGGATCCCTGCATCTAGAGGTTGAGGGATCATAAACAATGAAGAAATACCAGTCTTAATCCTGGGTCATCCCTTTCTACCAAAGCAAAGGACCAATATGTACCAGACTGGACTAATGCCTGCAAGGAATGATAAGAACTTTGATAACAATTAGGGCTGGTTGAGAGTGGTAGCACATAATGAAAGACCGAGACTCCCATCAGGGCTCATGGGGCCCACTCACCCTCTGCAGCTACCCTGCAATGCAATGGTTTCAGCTCCCTGGACCCCGGGATCACTCACTTGCCACCCAATCCACTTACGGAGGCAGCAGTGATCTCGAGACCCGACATGAGGAAGATACCCACATGACTGACGAGAGTAAAATGTGATTCCACGGGGGACAGTGGGGTGAGTAGAGGACTGGCCAACCCCACGCCTGCAGCCCTATACCTACCACGAGGACTGATGTTTACCTTAGGCTAAGAGGTGCCAGACTCGAAGTGAGAGAACCCAGTGCAAAGGGTCTGTGTGTCATGAAGATTTCCATCCACTGAGACTGTCCCAAAACTGTGTGGGATTCATAACCAACATACCAACCATTCCAGCTAATGATGTCCACTTTCCTCATCCGACAGTGGGGACACTGAGGGACATTTATTATGTTCAAAGGCACGCTGATATATAATGGGTGGCCACACAGCGGCATGGCTCAAATGTCCAATGTATAGTCCCCAAACTTAAATATAATCAGAAGATATCTTTCCAAAAATGAATATTTGAAACTTCAGAGTGTTTATGTCCCATGTAGCCCAGGTTGACATGAAAAAGTCACTATAGAGCTCAATATGACTTGAACTTCTGATCCTCTTGCCTCTACATCCCAGTTACTGGGCATTTAGTCATGTACCATACGTGGTTTATGTGGGACTCGGAATGATAACCAGAGCACCACAGATGCTAAGCACGCACTCTCCCCACTGACCTACACCCCCACTGACCTACACCCCCACTGACCTACACCCCCACCCCACAAAGCTTGTACTCTGAAGTCATTCTTTAACATCAGAAGCCCTCACTTTATAATAAAATAAATGTATACAGTATTCATAGTACAATATACCTAAAGCACTGATAAGCTAATTTGTCTTTTAAGAAAAGGATGAATCAAATTCATACTTATAAGTCCATATATATAGTATTCTTCAGCCCTGTCCTTTGAATGAACTATTAAGGTATAACACATTATGTAAGCGAAGTCCTTGCGTCTTTGTGAGTCTTTAAACAGTGTCCACGTATGATCCCACGGAGAGCCGTTATCTTACTGCAGACCTGAACTTTATCATTTCACTGTTTGGCTATTCCTCTAGGATGAAGCTCTTTGTAAGTACTACTAAATTTGGTACATTTTATTCTTTGTTGTTGGTGGTGGTGGCTTGGCTTGGTTTGGTTTTGGTTTTTCGAGACAGGGTTTCAGGGTTTCTCTGTAGCTTTGGAGCCTGTCCTGGAACTAGTTCTTGTAGAGCAGACTTGCCTCGAGCTCCGAGATCCACCTGCCTCTGCCTCCAGAGGGCTGGGATTAAAGGTGTGGGCCACCACCGCCCGGCTGCATTTTTATTCATTAAATACACATTTTAACTAACTAAACGGGAGTGTGAGGATTACTACAAGGATGCTTAAAAATAATCATAACTGTGACATGGCTGGGAATTCCTTGCCCCTGGATGTAAGAGAATTTAACATGCCGGGAATCTAAAAACACCAGGAATCTCGCTTCCACCTCGCTTGTGTTAGAGCTCCACAGTGGATCGTTCTTGTTGAAGAACTGTACTTTGCAAACAACTGAAAAGGAGACTGTCCACTTCCCACTGTTGGTCCATAGGATCTCCCGGAATTGGAGGGCGTTACAGGTGGTTGTGAGCCACCTGGGAATCAAACTCGGCTCTCCTGCAAGAGCAGCAAGAGTCAACTACTGAGCCGTCCCTCCGGACCCGCCTGTGTTTTTCTTGAAAGACCAATGCACAACCGCCAGCAGCTGCTCCATCACTTGGATTTTGTAACTGTAGGGTTGACATTCTGGCCGGTCCTCCTCTTTCCTATGACAGTGCACCCTCGTGAGCCAGATCCATTGACATCTAAAATACGATGATTTATGGAACCCTTCATAGCCCTTGGTGTCCACAGAGACAGCTGTTTAAACACTGGCTGCCTCCTCAGAAGATGACCTTGCTCCAAGGGACAACAGCCCCGGAGGCTGTGATGGAAACTCAGCCATGGAAAGGCAGGGATCTGAGGGCAGAGGGTAAGCCAAAATCGCATCTCAGCCCTGGACAATCATGATGGAGATGCTGTTCCAACTCCTTGTGTGTTGGGACTGACGTCAAATGGTAAAGAGCAAGGGAGTGATTGAAAGAACTCAGCTTTGGTTATAAGCAGCCTGGCTTCTGCATGCTGGGCCTCCCCAGCCCACACGAGAATTGAATGCCTGCACTTAGAAGCACAGAGCTATGGGCTGTGGCCAAGGGAGGGCGCAAAGCAATTACCTGTTCTCCTTTTCAACTTCCTCCTCTTCTGAGGCGCTCACGCGCTTTGCACAGAGCCTGCACACACCCCCAGTGGAGCTCTGACTGGAAGCTCTCTGTGAAGAGGACCTCTCCATAAGAGACCTCTCAGATGACGACTGGGTGGTTGCTCGCCTGAAGAAACAGTGAAAACGATGAGGTGTTCTGGAAATCGCTAACACTTATGCTAACACACACAGTTTCCTTTCTACACACCCATCCCTCCCTACAGCACACACACGTGCACCCAAAGCATGCACATACAAGTCACACATATGTACATGTATGCCCATAAGTAGTCCATACAGATGCACCTGGGCATGCGTCATGCATGTATATGCATACATACCACATACAGAGGCACATACATATACCAATAAATACCACACAAACATAAGCAGGAACATGCATGGTCATGGACACACACATAGCCAGACATCTATACATGTGTAGGCACACCTATATATTGATATATACATATACAATCACACAATCACAAGCACACATATGCATGAGTGCACCTAAACCCAAGCCTGCATATTTGCATGTGGTACTCTTCCTTGGTCTGCAAACCACCTCTGAGAAATACCCCCTGCCGAGCTCCCTAGAGCTGGTGGGTCCCTTTCTCTGCCAGCCATTCCTGAACCATCCTTTTTGTTTTTCGGTCAAGATGCCACGTGTAGATGTTGATGTGTGAGGGGGTGAAGGTAGTGTGCCTGTGTTCATGTGTGTATGTGTGTGTGTGTGATATGTTTACGTGTATAGTATGTGTGTGTATGTGGTGTGGTGTGTGTGTATGCATGAGTGTGTGGTGTGTCTGTGTTTGTGCCTCTGTGTGTGTAAGGTATAATCTCAGTCTCTGTTGAGATGGGCTGCAAATGTTTGGCTTTGTTTATAACGAGGATGGCAACTAAATGAACGCCACCAGCACTTCTAAATATAGGGTGCTGGTGACATGGGGCAGGAACCTGCAGCAGGAGCAGGCCAGACTCAGAGGTCCCTTCCTGCTCACCACCCTCTAATCAGCCCATTGAAGCTGTAGATAGGCCGGCAGCCACTCCAGCAGTGCCAGGGAGGCACAAGCCGCAAGCTGGAGGAGACCTCGTCCTTCAGGAGCTGGGCCAGAGAGGAAGGGGGATGCGGGGGTCTAGATTCTGGCTGCACTGGGCAGGGAGGATGGATGCTCAGGTGCTGCACCTGTACTGCTGAGGTAGCAGAACTGTGGTTAGAACAGACTTCATTTCCATCTTTGCTCTGCCACCTATGAACCCTGCCAATGCTCTTCCCATTGCTTTCCTCCTTGTCCCATACTGTGTGTGACTCTTTAAATCCCGCAAGTCAGTGGGCTTGTACTGAGTAACCTTGGGCATCTCCACCAGGGTCAGCCCACAGGCCCTGCAGGATACAAAACTCCATGCAACCAAGCCATGCAACCCAGCCAAACTTTAGTTTTCCAAAGGGATGTGTATATCAGGGATGCAGTCTTCCTGCTTTCAGACATCCCTCAAACCCTTTCACCTCCAGATCTCAGGGAATTACACAGCCGGAAGACATCCGAGCTATGCATTCAGCATTCAGGAAGCCTAGCCAGGACCTCACAACTTACTTTTTGGATGCATACTGGTCCAGGAGGTACCTGGTTTGAATGTTTCGGTATGACTGGTCGAAGTGCTTGTGTCTTTTCTGATAGAAAGGGACTGCCACCAGGGACATTCTGAGTGCTCCTAAGAGAGAAAAGAGCATAAGTCAGGACCTGTGGTCTCTGCTTTACCTTCTACATCATTCCAAGGGAGAGGGGAGGAGCTGGGGAAATGGCTCTGTGAAAAAAGTACTTGCTATGCAAGCAGGAAGCCCTGCAAAGGATCCCCCAGCACCCACGGGAAGACTTGGTCCTTCATGCCTTTAACTCTAGGGCTGGAGGTGGCAGAGTGGAGAAAGGAAGGGTCCAGGAGATCACTGGCCTAGAAGTCCAGAGATCAGTGATCTCTGGGTTCAGTGAAAGACCTGTCTCATAGTAAGGTGGAGAACAATTGAGAAGGACACCTGACATTGATTCATTGATTTCTGTTCCCACCTGCATGCGCGCGCGCACAGAGAGAGAAAGAGAGAGAGAGAGAGAGAGAGAGAGGGAGGGAGGGAGGGAGGGAGGGAGGGAGGACAGGCACACAGACAGACAGGCATACATACAGACATGGATAGACACAGACAGACACATACAGACACACAGAGAAAAAGACAGCTGTAGCAGATACACACAGACAGACACACAAACATGACAGACACATACAAGCACAGAACCACACACAGAGAGAGACATGCACAGAGAAAGAGAGGCACAGATAGACAGACACATAGACACAAAGACACACAGACAGATGTATATATAGAGAGACATAGACACACCACACACACACACACACACACACACACACACACACACCAGAAAGACTATTCTGATCCCAAAGGGGGGATGGGGAGGATTGCACAGATAGAAATAATCTTCAGATATAATCATGAAGTCCACAGAGTTCTCTGGAACCCAGTTTTAATTTTTGTCGGCTTCCATGAAAATCAGAAAAATGCGCCTTTAATTTCTTTCTTTTTTTTTTTTTTTTTTTTTTTTTTTTTTTTTTTTTTTTTGGTTTTTCGAGACAGGGTTTCTCTGTAGCATTGGAGCCTGTCCTGGAACTAGCTCTTGTAGACCAGGCTGGTCTCGAACTCACAGAGATCCGCCTGCCTCTGCCTCCCGAGTGCTGGAATTAAAGGCGTGCGCCACCACCACCCGGCTTTTAATTTCTTTCTTAACATCAGTTATAGACTGCCTACTGTGCTTGGAGCAATGCACAAAGCAGCGTGAGTAAAGAAGATAAGAATAATTTAAACGGATCAGGGAAGTAAACAAATGCTTCACATGACAGGAGCCAGAGGCCACACAGAGATAGAGCGTCCTGCAAAAGAGGAGAGAGGGCAGCCAGCGAGACCCCCAGCAGGGCACATGTGGGAAGGCCAACAGAGGTCAGGTGGCAGGAAGAGTTCTGAAGCGTGAAGATGGAAACATGGCGTACAGCAGGGCCTTACTCTGGAAAGGCTGTGGCCACTCCAGAAACGTCCCGTGGCTGGGCCAGGGGTCTCAGGAAATTACCAACCCCCCAGTGTCTCCAAGAGTCATCTGAAGTCATGAGCTGTGGACTTCTGGCATCTGAGGCAGATACAGGAAAGGACAAACCAAGACAGCAATGAAACCCCGGGGTGTGAAAAAGTGAGCGAGTCTTGGTGGAATTCTCCCGAAAGATCAATGAGAGATTTTGGAGCATTTCTGGAATTATACATCTTCATCTAGTGCACAGATTCACCCCAAGTAAATAAAATCCACGCCTGGCCTCTTCGGTCAATCTCTACACAGTCACTCAGAGACAATTCTCCTCCGTCTCTGTGAGCCTCGGTTTCCCAGGCCTGAGCTCTGAGTCTGCTGTGTTTAGAGCCCACAGCACGGCTCCAAGAGTGCCACTCAGAAGAAATGACCAGAGTAGAAGCTCAGCATGGAAGCCTGTGGTCTCAGAGAAGAGACTGCCTCCTCCATTCTAGTCCTCCCCATCTATAGTACAAAATTCACCACATCGCACAATTTACCCTGTGATCAATTCCAGTTAAGACCGTGGGATCGCAGAATCACAGAGCTGAGAAAGATCCCCCAAGGTCGGTAAACTTCTGTCTTGGGGCCCCTTATGCTTTGATACACTAGCATATTTCAGTAACCTCTTCTCAAAGCTCGACAAGTCAACCAACCATCTCCCAGATGCCAAATGTGCTTCCGCCGGCTTCCACAGAGTGTGCCACCATCCACTGGTTGCAAAAGTGTAAAAAGACATTGTGCCCTAAGGGCCCCACAGAACCAACCCAGCTAGCCTTCAAGGAGAACTCAGAGGTCAGGTGCCAGGCTCCCTGGGGCCAAACCCTGTCACCAGCTCGGTGGTGCAGCCTTGGGGCTTATTGCTAATCTCTCCAGCTCTGATATTCCACACTGAATCTATGTAACAGCTGGCACTGTGTTTGGTACAGAGTGCCAAACAGCAGACCAGCAGGGTCATTGTGACACCAAACCGTGAAGACGGGATGAGGTACCCCTAAAAGACCCTCTCACTTTAACATGGGGGCACCTTGACTGTACCTCAGCAAGGTGATCCCCAAGAAAGGTCTGCTGCCCATGACTGCATGTGCCGTCTCCGGAGGCGTGCATACATGGTGACTAAAGATAGCCTTGCATTGCTAAGATAACCACCCTAAAGCTAGTTTACTCCCTAGGCTGCTTTCCTAATCCATCTGCCCTGATGGCTTATAATTCTTCATCAGAAACATAGAATATCACATCATTCTTTATGTTCACTTATATATGTGTTCATGCTATGTCAACTTCCAAATTGTCTTTTACAAAAAGAACTCCAAACGCATGCCCTAGTAGCACCGTCCACTAAAGAGGGCCAAGCACACTCCACTAGATGCATGCTTCTGTGTGGAACGTAAACTGACAAGGGTCCCTATATCTCAATGGCCTTCTTTCCTTTTGACTACTCTGAATGTCCCACTCAACACTACAGGCACAGACAGTGACCGCACGCAGCACAGTATATCTCTGACACTACCTCACCCACTGTCCAGGGGGCCTGGAAGTCTTCAAACACTTCATGTGTGCGGAGTACACACTTTGTAGTGATCAGCCAGGTACCACCTGCCTTAAGTGGTCACGTTTCCTGGGCCCCTCGCTCTGACACACAGACCCACTGCAGACACGTCCCCTGGGTGCCTTTGACAAGGGCAACAGCACTTTAGGGCACTTATCCCTACGCTTTGTCCCCCTGATGCCATCAAAGGCCGGAGTCAAGTGGTCTCAGAGAGCAGGCCTCCCCACCATACACTTCTGTCAAACCACAGCCTCTGGGGGCAACTGACGTGTGACCTCCAACGCCGACTCCAAGACTGCTGAATTCTAGGAAGGAAGCACCTTAGATTTCACATGTCAGCTGGATCAGTGCACCTGAGCACTGTGCCTGGGACCCTAGGCTCTACCTGTCTCCTCAGACTGTTACCAGTCCCATGGCCAGCAAGACATATCACATGAAAGGGAGACCTCATGAAACCCAGGTCCAATGTACACTGCCATAGCTGTCTCCTTAGGACTTCTTGCTTCAGAACTGCCCTGAGCAGGCTGGGTTCCCAACCCCTCTCTGTTGAAGCATATTCCTTGGCCCAGGCTGGAAACTGAGGCCGCCGTCTGGGAGTATCAGGTGCATGGAGGTGAAAGAGCCCTCGGGGAGCCCACCCAGATTCACACTGCTGCTGTTCTCCTTCAGAAATCCTTGAAGTGGCCCCATACATACCCAAAAAGATGAGGAGCACCTCTTCTCCAAAGGGCAGGTTCTGCTGATCCCCTGGAGTTCAGAAGCACAGAGAGGCTTTGGTTCTGGGAACTCCAAGGCCTGAACCCTCACAGCGCCAGGCTACTGTGTGGTCCACACTATAAAACCAGGGGACTGAACTAATGCCAGGAATATTCCCCCAAATACCCCTTGCCTCCAGGAGTGTATGTCCGTGGCTGTACATAACTCGCACCAGAGACCTCTCAGATGAGCACGCCCTGCCCGAAGGACTGGGGCATTCCAGCAGAGCCAAGACACCAGCTGCCCCTCTGACCACTCCCAGACACTTTCCGCCTCAGCCCAGCTCTGGAACCACACCCACGAGGCTCCTGACATGTTTAGGAATTATGACACCACCATGAAACTCGAGCCTGTCCCCAGCACCAGGGCTCCGTGTTGGGGATGCATCTTGTCCGGAGCCCTCGCTGCAAGGAACAGAGGGAACAAACTCTTTTGTGTCCCTAAACACGGTTTTAGTTTGTGAAGATGTGCCAGGTTGAAAGCATTTCCTCCTACGCAGTTAAAGAAATTATTTATACAGCTAAAAATGTCAAAGTTCATAGACACATGGGATGAAAATAATTCAAGGAGGAAGAGAAACAGCTAACACAGTGTAGACAAAAATAAATAAATAAATAAATAAATAAATAAATAAATAAATAAGCCCTGAGTTCATGAGATAAATTTTTTCCTAGCTAGTTCATATTAGGACCTATTTAAAGGGTTTTCAAAATGACTTAGGGACACTGAGAATCAATTAAACATGGCTGGGTTTTGCAGGGCTCCTCCTTTGAAAGCCTTGGCATAAGCTACAGAAGGGTCCAACTTCGTATGCACAATGCGCTCAGCTGTCTGTGAAGGCTCGCTGGCTCCCCATAAAACTTCAACAATGTTGAATTTGACACAGAAATGGTCCCAGGCAGCTCCCACTTGGACAATCCTTACTGCAACCCACACCGCCGCCCTACTTCCTAAAGGGAAATTAAGTCAGCAGTCATGAAAGCCTCACTGAGTTCTAGTGACAAGCTCCCCTCGCTCCCTGGTTCCTTTGAGTTTGTCACAATGTGCTGCAGATAAGATCTAACATCCTTCCAGAGCCTTCGGTTGCTTACCCTCACTTCTGCACCAATCTTCCTTCGCAGAGCTAGAAGTGCCAGGCAGTGAGCTCATGGGCACAGCATCACCAGAGGGCACATGGAGTTGGCATGGGCCCCAGCCCTTGGCTTCTAGGACAGGTTTTTATCTGGGGCCCCCATTTATTCACTATCACCTCTAAGTGTCTTGGTTCCACGTGCCCTTTGCTTCCTGTTTTTAGTGCACTCACTAAGGAAGGAATGTGGGGCAGGTGACAGAGAGAGCTGAGGTTCCAGCCCTCAAATGCACTCAGATGCAGCAGGAGCCCCTTTCTCTCCTGGCAGGCGTAGCTCTCTGCACACAGCTCTGCACAAGGCATGGCGCTGGTGACCTGCAGGATCCAAACTCCAAATGTACAAGCAAAGGAAACCCAACAACCCACAATTGCCCTTTCACTGAAAAAGCCTGAACCTCCCACCCAGTCCTGCCCAAGCTCTAAGCTGAATGCCCGGCGTTTCTCTGCCCTCTACCCCACAACAATGTCTCCTTTTTCTAGTCCGCCCTTCTCCTCCTCTCTTCATCTCGGATCCTTTGTAAGAACCTCAGACTTCAAATCAATCAGCAGACTCAGGAACAGTTTTTTTAAAAAACATCAAAAGGGTAGGAAACCCAGGGGGCACAACCTGACTTGAAGGGGCGTCAGATTATACAACAATTAGGCCCAGAACATAGGGAAATGAAGAACCATCTTGGGGGTAATGCCTAGGCGTGTAACTCAGTCGGTAGAGAACTAGCCCAGCTTGCCTGAAGCCCTAGGTTTGATCTCCAGCACAGCATAATGCCTGGTGGCACACACCTGTGATTCCAGAACTCTGAAGCTCAGGAGACAAAAGCAAGAGAATCACAAGTTCAAGGTCACCCTTGGCTACCTCACAAGTTCAAGGTCATCCTTGGCTACCTCGCAAGTTCAAGGCCAGCCTGGGACATGAGACCCTCCCCCTTCAAAAGTGAGGCGGAGAAGGAAGGGAAAGGAAGCAAAGGAAAGGGGGATCAGGAGTGGGTAGGGGAAGAAGAAAAGGCAGGTGGTGGAGAGGGATCCTGGCTGAGCCTAGCAGAGTCCAGTCAAAGACAGGCACACCTTGGGTGGAATCCCTTGATTTGTCCTATCATGAATACCTGCAGGTAGCAATTTGCTCTGAACTTGGCCCCATGTGAAAGCAAATGCAGCTGCACTGTGCTCTGTGGTCTCCCAAAACCCACATCTGAGGAAAGGAGAAAGACTCACCCAGAGGAGAAGAGCCTGAACAGAGAGAACGACGGGCAGAAGGGTTTCCCAGACACTGGCTCCGGTCAGCAGAGCTAATTTCTCCCCGCAAAGCTCTGAGCTTCCCCTCCCATTTATGGCCAGAGGAGGTGCTATATTTAGGCACAGGGCTGCCTCTCCCAAACCCATACCTGTATCATAAATCACTGGCCTGCTCACTAGAGAGGACACACCAGATGCAAGGGGGCAACTCAAGCTAGGAGGTAGAAGGTGTTGGTACCACGTCCTAGGGTGTTCCACTCTTTGCCCCTCTGGCTACTGCCCGGAAGAGAGAGCAGACTCCGGTGTTGCCTCTACCCAGATTCAGGCACAGGATCTGAGAGTCAGACCCAAATTCTCAGGCAAGTTTTCTCATTCACTGAAGACTTCCGGACATGTGCCATGGTGCCTCTCTATCTGAGTATCCGCAGACATCCAGGTCACCTGTTAGCCAGAGCACCTAGAGGCAAGGGTGCTATCGCTAGGGAAGATGGCAGCTCCATGCACTTTCAGTTGTGGGTGTGGGTGTGGGTGCGTGCGTGTGTGCGTGCATGTGTGCGTGCGTGCATGTGTGTGTGTGTGTGTGTGTGTGTGTGTGTGTGTTGATTTAAAAACTACTCCAATCTGGGTGTGAGTTTGTGACTTTATTGGGGGGGGGGGGACTCTAACAAGCGCTGCCCACCTGAGTAGGGACAGCCTGCAGGGCAAGCCCAGTCTTATTTAAGGTCCTCACACTGTGCCGCATCATCTGACCTGCGGGGATGACAGCAGGTGTCCATCTCTTCACACAGCATGTGTCCAAGTATAAATAACAGCATGCCCCTGGCGTGGTCATCCTGCCAAGAAGAGGACTCTGGAGGGACGGCTGTCGCTTGAGGTCTCCAGCCAGTCAGCCCCACAGAACTCTGTACTGCTGTCTTAGATTGTGGGCGGCAGCAACCACCACCTAGAAGTCTATTGTGAGAACTACACTTGCAGATTACCTGGAGGTCTTTCAAGAAACCCATCTTCCCACACCTGGCTTGAGGAACAAGCTAAGGCTCAGAAAGGCTTAAGGTAAAGATCCCCACGGCCTCATCCAGACGCCCCTTGGATTCTTAGTCAGTGACTTGCGTACTTTTATTTTTGCGTCTTATTTTTTCCTAGCACCCCAGTGGCCTACTATGTCCATCCTGATTAGTTCTATTTCAACTTTACACAAGCGAGAGTCATTTGGGAAGACTGGCTCTCAGCTGAGAAAATGCCTCTGCAAGATTGGCCTACCGGCAAGCTTGTAAGGCATTTTCTTAATTAGTGATTGATGTGGGAGGGATCAGCCCATTGTAGATGGCGCCACCCCTGGGCAGGAGTGTTAAAAGAAAGCTGAACAAATGACAGGGTGCAAGCCAGTAAGCAGCACCCCTCCACAGTTTCTACCTCAGTTCCTGCTCTGACTTCCTTTGATGATGAACTCTGATGGAGAACTGACATAAACCCTTTCCTCTCCAAGTCTTGTGTTTTATAACATGGTAATTATGCTTTATAACAGCCAAAGAAACCATAACTAAGAGAGAGATTGGTACCGGGTCATGCCGTGGGGTGTTGCTGTGATAGACTAGACTATGTTTGGAGGAGGATTGCGGAAGGGCCTTAGAACTTAGACCCAGAAAATCCATCCAGTGCTAAGAGTTAATGAGCTATTGGGGGACCTGGAAGATAAACCCAAGAGTAGGGCAGGTAATAGAGGGTTGTCACCTGAAGGTTCCACAGGGCAATTGGTGTGGTGTTTTGTATTAAGAATCTGTGGTGGAGCTGGGTGTTGGTGGCGCACACCTTTAATCCCAAAACTCAGAGGCAGAGGCAGGCGGATCTCTGTGAGTTTGAGGCCAGCCTGGTCTATGGAGTGAGTTCCAACACAGGCTCCAAAGCTACAGAGAGATTTCCCTAAGTACTAAGGAACACAAATATTCAGGCCACCGTAGAAGTCTCAAGGTCATATGCTGTTTTCACACATGAGGGACCAGTTCTGCACTCTCCACCCCCTATATCCAGACATGGCTCACTGCACCCCACTTGCATGTAACGTAGCTGCAGAAAGCACACTACGTTGCTCCAAGGAAATCCCAATTGCCTGGGTTCCCATTGCCGACTCCCCCAGCCCTGTCTCAGGAGGCTAGACCTCAAAGGACCCCACCCCCACCCTCCTTTAAGTTACTTATTCTGCTTGTGCATCAGCGCACAGTGCTCTGGGATACAGGAAGCCTGTTTCCTAGACCACTGCATCTGAGGACAGAGGAGCTTCCTGGTGGGAAGCAGCCATGTCTTCCCCTGGGGATGAATGTCCCTTCTGCTTCAGGATACATTTACTTAAACCTAGCCTTTGATTCCTCCCCGAGACTCTGCCATCGGCCCCTGTATGGAGTCCACAGACTGAACCTTGAAAAGCCAAATGGTGAGAGTCAAAACGTAGAAAGCAGGATGTTGGTTCTCCACCAGGTTCCCAAGGGTAAGACAAGCAGACTCTTCATTGCTGAAGCTAGGCCTAGGTTTCTGTCATGTGCCATAATAATAATAATTAATAATAATAACAATAATAATAATAATAATAATAATAATAATAAGAAGAAGAAGAAGAAGAAGAAGAAGAAGAAGAAGAAGAAGAAAAAGGAGAAGTTATGTCATGTTCAAACCCCCAGCTGGAGCTTTCAACTTAATAAACGGTCTCTATGAAATGTCCCTTTGCATAAAAAGAGAGACCAGAAGTCAAAGAGTGGGATCATAAGTATTTCAAGCTTAACAAAATTCTGGGGTCTCTAGTGTGTGGACAAAAATAAACCTGGAGGATTTGGCTAAGACACCACATAGTCAAAACTGATGTTCAACTCAGGAACTCAACTTGAGAAGAACCTCATTATTAATAAAGTTATGAATAAAGATACTCTTGAGTTATTAATTTTCATGTATTGTATCTTAGAAAATAGAAGGTGGTTTAATGTGTTATAGAAAACGTCCAACTGGCTAAACAATCACGGCTGTTCATGATCAGAAAATCCCCTGGCTCAGGGTGTGATGACGCACACCTTTAATCCTAGCACTCAGGAGGCAGAGGCAGGCGGATCTCATGAGAGGCCTATGACACAGAGAAGCACGAAAGAGAAAGAAAGAGGGGGGGAAGAAGGGAGGGAGGAAGGAAGGAGAAAGGAAAATAAAGAAAGAAAAGCCCCCAGGGGTCAGGACAGCCCAGGAAGGAGGCAGTTTAGCATGCTGGGAAAGCTGTCCTGCTTCAGGTAAGTGTCCGGAGAGATAAGCAAGGGATTTGCCATCTTCCCTATGTGAGTGTGGGAATGTCCTTTGGTTTCTATTTTCTCCTCTCAGAAATGAGGAAAAGATGAGGTCTCGAACCTGCTCTAGGGCCACAAGCAACAGCTGCTATGACCAGCCCTGCCCCCCGCAGCACCCCCTTCCCTGCCACCGCACCCAGGGCTTTCTCAGCAAGAGTGTGGCGCCTGTGGAGGCACCTCTACCCATGCCCACTGGAGTAGCTAGGCTCTGGGGTAACAGCTTGCACGTGGATGCCACTGCCATCCACCATCCACACAGAAACCATCCGTAGAGAAATCAACCCTCTTAGAGGTGGTGTTGGGGCGGAGGGTATCAGTGGCCACGTACTGGCCACACAGCACCCCTAGCCTTGCCTTCCAGATCCCAAATCCATGTCCTCTTTATAGCTTGCTTTTCTACCTCTTCACCGTCCATGTGGACTTACCAAGGGAAAGGGAATCAGTACCTTTAACCCCAGTGGGATGTCACGTGTTTCCTGCAGCCACTGGTGAGATGTGACCCCCATTCTGGGGAACTCTGCTTTCTTTCCTAGCTCTTAGTCAATCAAGCAGGGTTCACAGAAAATGTTTAATAGTGAGGGTCTCTTGGTAACTGACTTGCTACACTTCATGGTAGTTTGAGTGTAGTTGGCTGCCATAATCTCCTAGGAAATGGTGCTATTGGGAGGTGTGGCTTTGTTGGAGTGGGTGTGGTCTTGTTGGAGGAAGTGTGTCTGTGGAGGCGGACTTTGAGATCTGATATATATGTTCAAACTAACACCCAGTGGTCCCAGAAAGTTCATTTCCAGTTGCCTTCTGATCAAATTTAGCCAACAACATGTCTGCCAGCACACTGCCATGCTCCCTGACATGATGATAATGGACTGAACCTCTGAACTGTAAGCCAGCCACCGATTAAATGTTTTCCTTTATAAGAGTTGCCATGGTCATGGTGTCTCTTCACAGCAATAGAAACCCTAAGACACACATATACAATATTTCTCCTGTTATTATTTTATCCCCCCCATTATCAGAGACAATAAAGACAAATACTCATGTTCCCTTAATTGATGCTTTTTTATAACATTGACCTTACTTTGTATTCCTAGTGAGGGTATCCGGTGCCTCTCCTGAGACCAATGTCAGTGTGACATGCTACACTTCAGATCTTGGGTGAGGGCTTCTCCAGCCCTACCTGCCACCTTCAACACACCGGGAGATGCACTCCACCCCACTGGAACTGGGATGATAAGGCCCAGGTTCTCGCATGATGAGGGTGAGGGGCCCAGACAGCACATAGCTTCCCTTAGTCGGTCCAGCTTCATTTGAAGACAAGCCTGGTTTCTGAGGTCACTTGCCCGGCCTGCATGCTTGCTTGGCGTTTGGCATTACTTTGTGTCTCTGTAACAGAGCCCGAAGGTTTTCCGTATCTTGTCGATCAAAACATATCCTAGGAAACCCATCAACAGATCTCAGCAGTGCACCTTGCAGGTATCATGTGTGCAACCCTCTGGCACCAGCTCCACTGCCTTCAACCCAAGCTACGTGCCCAGGCCGCAGCGGCAGGAAGCCCAGAATCAAAAGCGGCAGCGGGAGGCTTTCCCTCAGCCCACAAAGGTCTGTCTTCAGCAGGCCAAGGGTGAAAGTGTTCTTAGCAGACAGGAAGCCACAGAGGACATGAGGCCTCCTGCGTGACTGAGAGGAACACAAGCAGCTTAGTGTGTGTATAGTGATCTGGGTGCCCTCACACCCATTTATCTAGCTAGCACTGAGTTGCAGCGAAACATTCCTGCAGCGTTCAACCTGCAAGAGTAGCAACCCAGCTGGAACTTACCGGTAGGATGGCATACTCTCTGACAATTTGTCTATACCAGGTGGCCAGGATTGACAAAGACCTACATCTTCATTCTGACGGGTCCGTCAATGTCCAGAGTGCTCAAGAGTCAGTAGGTCTATCTTGGATTAATTGTGAAGGCTTGGAGTTTATCCTGCGGGTTCTATGGCCAGGCAACTGCCTTTAGAAGCACCAGACTCCAATGTCTCCATTTATTGCAGGTGCGTGTGTATGCACATGCCCATGTTAGTGTACACACTGTATGTACATGCACAGTTGCATGCACTCAGAAAACAGAAAATTTCATTGTCTTCTTCAATTACTTTTCACATTGTGTTTTTTGAGGCAGGGTCTCTCTCTGAATCTGGAGTTCAGACTCCACTACACTGGCTAACCAATGAGCTCCGGGGACCTGCCTGTCTCTGTGCCCCAGCACTGGGGCTAAGGAGTGTGCCACAGCATCCGGCTTGTATGGAGGCACTAGTATCTGAGCTGATGCTTGTGTGGCAAGTGCATTGCTAATTGAGTCGTATCCAGCCCCCCAGGGAGTATATTCCTAAAGTGGCTTCTGTGAGCCATGCTAAGGCAGCAGGCAGCTAGGTTTAGAGCGAGAGCCCTAAGCTGGAACCAAGGGCACCGGTTCAGGTTCATTCCATTTGTTAATCTATTCTTGGATCTGAAAGCCTATTGAGAATCCATTCAGCTGCCCTGGGCCTTGACTTCCTCGTTGGCACAGTGGGAATCAGATTAGAGACTCCTCGTTTAAGCCCCAAGAGGCTCTGGGCTCGGTCCTGCATGGTCGTGCTCTGAGCATAAGCTCGATGCACAGGACTGTGTGGCCAGCTGCCTGGCCCACGAGAGGCTCCAGGAAACAGGAATGAAGGCTCTGACAAGCCAGGCCAGCGAGGATTCCATTCTGAAAATGCCCAGAGGCTCAAAGATTAGCAGCAGTGTGCCATGCCACGTGTTTACAAGAACAGTGGCGGCAATAAAATAAAAGTGGCGGTAGGCACAGGAGTCCACTCTGCTGGCCCTGCCTGTCCTGGCAAGGTGCAAGGCAAACAGGGTGCCCACTGGCCTAAAAAGAGAGCCGATGGGGTAAGGACGAACAGCTGTGCCAGCCCTTAGAGGAACTCTTGAAAATGACGTCCTTACCTCTGCCCCACCTGCTGGAGTGGAACCCATGGTCTGTAAAAAGCCAGTAGAAGGCTCCGAACTAAAAGTCGCCACTTTTGATTTCTATCCCCCTGTGGTGGCGCCTCCTGGGAGGAATGAGAGGTGCACAGAATCGGGCTATGATCAAAGTCTGAGCTCCCATCTAGTCCAGCATGGAACTGGGACAGAATTCCAGCTCGAGAGGCCACAGAGAGAGTGAGTGTGGGCCCAGGGGACTGAGCAGCTTTCAGGGACCTATGTAGCTTGGACAAGACACAGTCAACATCAGGGGTGGGAAGTCAAAAGGATTTTAAGTAGCCATGTAAACAGCCACCAGAGTCTGGTGTGGAGGGGCAGGCCTATGATCTCAGCCCTTCTAAGGGAAGATGAAGAGCTCAACGCCATCTTCAGTTACATATCAAGTTCAAGCCCCCCGTGCAACCTGATCACTAAAGAACAGCTAAATACACAGCTGTCCTCGCTGTAGCTTCAGCCTTCTGTGCTTCGAGGCCGAGGCGAAACTCCACATTCACAAAGCCAGAACAGCTGGCCTGCTGCTTTCGCCTTCCCGGGAATATGCTGCTCATCCACGGAAGCTCAGGTCCCCCGCAGCCTCAACATTCTCTGGGCATAACTAAGACCCATGGTTGCCCAGCCGATAGGAAAGGCAGGACGAAGGGAGAGTCCGTCTCAGGATTAAGCCACACTGAAGACTGGCATATGCCACCCCCTTAGATCAAGACCTGAATGAAGCCAACACCTGAGGGGCTCTTTCTCAGGGACAGGCCCATACTGTCCTCTTCCATCCCTTAGTGAAAATCCACTGTGGCCCAGTCTTTCCCAAGGACCCCACAGCTGCCTATGTGAATGCCTGATTTGTTTAATCAGCTGTGGCTTCCCCTGAAGCCCACAGGCTAAGGGTGAGTAGAACCGGAAACTACAAGGTCACCAAGCAAACAAGTGGGTGTTAGGGACGGGGCTGACATCCCAGGCACTCACCTGCCAGATCTGTGACCTTGAATGAGACACGGGTTCGGCTTCATAACGAAAGGGTGAATCTCAGGACTGCCTTTCTCCCACAGACCCCCGAGTCTGTTGTGACTAGGGGGCCACACATTTGACCATCCACAGCAAAGCCACCCTGAGACTGGAAAGAGGGGTGTTGACCCGAGGTCCAGCCGTCTGCCACCCTGACCACAGTGAGCCTATCTACTTAGCAGAAGCACCTAAAAATGCAGATCCTTAATCTACCGCCCATGGTGATGGTGTACAATGGTGATGGCTGTCAACTTGTATGGATCTAGAACCAACTAAGAGGCATGCCTCTGGGTAGGTCTGTGTAGGTGTTTTCAGGAAGGGTTAGCAGATGTGACTCAATATAAATATGGGGGTGCTATTTCCTGGACTGGGGTTCCAGACCGCATAAAAAGGGGGAAAGTGAGCCGGGTGCCAGCATTCATCTCGCTCTGTTTCCGTACTGCCCTGACCAGACACCTCTTGCTCTTTTCCCTAAGCCTCCCCTCGGCTATGGACGATGCATCCTCTCAAATTGTGGCCCAAACAAGTTCTTCCTCCCTTAGCTGTTCTACCAGGTATTTTGTCTCACCAACAAGTAAATAACACACTCGCTACCTGTGGCAATCACTGCGAAAATTATTTGCAAAAGCAAAGGTGAAAGTTCTGATCCTTGCTCCCCAAGGAGCCCTTCCCCTTCCTCTCTTCAGTAACAACCACTACTGCAATCTCACATGTGTCCACAAGAGGGCGCGCCAAGCCACCAGAAATCTCTTCTTCCCTGAGAACTTCCCTGAGTTCTTTAAAGGAAGCTCAACAACATCGTGCAAAAGAAAAAAATATAGAGAACTTTCGTTTATTACCCTTAATGGTTTGCGATGCGGAAAAAGTTCCAACATTTCCTGAATGGAGCTGGCGATTCACTGTAATTGTGTCTACAGAGAGCACAGCAGCATGGGGTGGGGGCTGGGGGGGGTGAGAGAGGGGAAGTGGGGGTCAGAGTAAACGTGTCAACAGACAACAAATACAGCCTTTGTTGTTGTCCCCCAACAATAAAGGCGGAAGGGAACAGGGAGGTGGGGAGCTGGATAATAAATACCAGACCTATAGTCTCAACAAGACAAAACTAGAACTGGAGAGAGGGTTCAGCAGGTAAGAGCACTGCCGGCTCCTCCAGGTGGCCCATATTTAATTCCCAGCATTCACAGGGAGGTTCAAAACCATCTGTAACCCCAGTTCCAGGGAATCTGATGCCCTCTTCTGGCCTCCTTTGTGGGCGCCAGGCATGTACCTGGTACACAGACACACATACAAACAAATATTCCTCACATATAAAAATAAATTAAAAAGTCTTTTAAAATCTCAAAAACAACAATAACAAATTTTAAATAGATTTTAAAAATAGAACCAGCATATTTCCCATCTGAAAACCCTGAAAAGCAAAGGGGATGGGGGCAAAAAATGTACTAAGACTAAACAATTCTTAGCAAATTTAAAAAAATCCATATACTGAAATTATATACTGAGATAATACAATATCTGTCGTTAAATACTGACTTGAAATGAGCCACCCCAAGAAGCTTTCATGTGAGCACCCACAAGTCCTTTTCCTTCTCCCTGTACAGATGGCTCTGCTGGGCAGCCAAACTGTAGATTTGGGCCGTGTAGCCTTACAAGACCTTCTGCTTTAAACGTAGAGTTAGAATGCATCACAGATAAACCGTGAGGCCAGTAAGACTGCCTGGCAGAACAGCCTTGCTGCGGAGAGCTTGCGGCCAGCTGGAAACTGTTGAGAAGTTTTAGAAACAAAGGCCTCCTCAACCTTGGAAATGGTGAACGAACACGGTGCTAAACATGCTAACGAATATAAATTCCAGGTTCTGGCAAAGAAAAACATCTGGAATGTGAATTCTTTGTTGCCCCAGAATTTCAGTTCTACCATTGCAGCACCTCAGGGGAGCCAACTCAGGAACGCCACAGACATCAGGGTGAGTTCAAGCCTGACTTCAGGGACAATTGAAGCGGCCTACAGTGTCTTCGTGACATAGATTGCTATCTGGGAGAGATAGCTCCGACTGCTTATTTATTTTTGACAACCAAGAAAGCTGACTTGGTCACTAGGTTCCCCCGGAAGCACAATTCTGTACTGAAATAGTTGACCCATACCTAGTATGGCTACTCAAATACTAACAGATTTTTATTTTATCATTGCTCTCATGATGTGTTCATAAAATCTACGGGTCTCTCTACTGAGCATCTATCTCATTGAAACCCAGAAGATAAAGGGATTCTAAACAGGGACCACCCTTTGCCACAAATGTGGAAACTCACCCACATAAAGCCGACAGCACCCCCATTTGCAGCTCCTGGGACCCAAATCTACCAGGCATAGCCTACAGGCAACCCACAGAGTCACATCTCAGCTTCACCAGACCAAGATGAGACCAAATCCTTAATTTTCCCCCACATTCTGGGGTATCTGGGCTCTGCCCTGTGCCTTAAGGGATGGTGACCACTTGCAAACATGGTCCCCATGAGGAAGGGATGCCGAGATACAGCAATGGGAAGGACCCCATTAATGTTCTTGACCTAAACAACAAGCAAAGAGAGAAATTGTCTTCAGAACATTGATTTAGGGTGCTGAATGCCCTGTGGTGGGGACAGGTGTGGAGAGAAAACCTTGAGTGGAGGCCAGAGGGGACTTCTATAGGCAGAAAGGATTACGTCAAGCATCTTGGAACTATCCTCCTTGACCACCCATGGCTGTGTGGGTGTTTGCTGGGCAAACATCCCGAATGGGTTTTCTGGACAAAAGTCTGGTCTGTAACCTATGCAATGGGCATCCTTGTGAGTACAAAACAAACCAGCATGAAACGAGAGGGGAACGATTCATCACCTGCCGCAGGGCAAGACAGGAGGCCACCTCCAAAGCAATGCCCTTCCTTAAAGTGCCCGCATGCTACTCGGAAAGCCTTACACATACACATTTACTTCAGACGCCGCTATGATGTGACCATCCTCAGTTTAAGGTTACATTCAAGAAAGAAAGATGGTAGGTACATTTCTTGGCATGCTGTGTTGTAAATATGGCAGGCAGGAGCCACTCAGCATGCTAAGCACATGACATAAAAATTCCATTGAAGAGTGTATTAAATTCCGTTGAAGAGTGTTTGCCTGCAATGAGGCCTGCTTCACTGAGTGGCTAAGATAGCTCGCCTCTACCTGTTGAGGTTTGCTTTGTTTCCTGTGATCTAACTGGCAGCCAAGTGACAGACCTTTTATTTTTTTTTTTTACAACCTCCTAGTTTTAGCTGTTAATAAGCAGTTATTAAGCAGACGAGCGACTCCTTTTGATTATGGTAATTTTCGGTTTTAAAAATGATCTCGCATTTAAAAAGTATTAGCTTAGTATAAATGGCTGATGTCAAATGGTCCCTTTAGATAAAATATTACTTTTATATTTGAAAACTCAGCGGCCAGGGTCAGAAGCAACTGTGAAAGAAAAGAAAAGAAAGAAAGAAAGAAAGAAAGAAAGGAAAAAAAGACCTTTGAGTGGATTGCATCACAGAGGTCCCCACCTAGTGTAGCCTCCAGCAGGCGACACCCATCAGACTCCCTGGATTCCCAGAGCACAAAGTTAACACTATGTCCAAATGTCCAAGCCTGCCCTGCCTCGGTCATACCGTGTGGGACAAAGTAATTAGAAGCTGAAGATCCATGGTGTGGTGGGGAGGGGCCCTGGTGCAGGATGGCAGAACTGAGACAGGCAATCTGGCCTGAACCCAAACAACTGAACGAGGCTGTACCTGCTAAGCCCTGACTTTCCCTTAATCTTCCAATTGTGAGTGTTAGATGCAAATCCTGGCCTATCATGAATAATTCTGGGATGATATTGGGGATTTTCCAAAACGTGTAAAGCCCCTCTTGGTTTCAGGACCAACAGGCCCCTTGCTGCACTGACTCTCAGTCCATGAATACAGGACCATAGAGCTCACACAGGAGCAGGCACACACTGGGGCTTCAGGGACTGTATTGTGAGCACACACGTGTGTCACTGGCGTGCGTGTCCTCTCCACGGTAGGCACTGCCCTGAAAAGAACGTATATTTCATGTCTTCAGTTAGCAAGCATTTGTTGTGCATACACTACTTACATAGTATAAAATGTACCTGAAATGTTTTTGAAAAGCTGGGGAGATGGTTCATTGGATGCATTACTTGCCATGTAAGTTTGAGGGCCTGAGTTCAAATCTCCAAAATTTACCTAAGCTAGGTTCGGTAGCTCAGGTTGGTAGTCCCAAGTGTTCCTGTGAAGGAGGCAGAAACGGGACAAGCCCTGGAAGCTTGCAGCCAGCAGGACTGGCGTACACAGAGCAAAAAGGTGCCCTGTCTGCAACAGGGAGGAAGATAACCAGCAAAGCCTGAGAATAAACCATCAGCTTCACGTGCACACTGTAGCATACACGCCCCACATTTTACACACATGAATGCAGGCATACACACACTCACACTAACATGCGCACACACACACACACACACACACACACACACACAAAGTAAAAAACTGAAAATATGGCATCGTGATTGCCATTTATTCTTAGTAACTTTGTTGTTATTAATATAATTTTACTTGTCTCTATTTCAATACTCTCTCAACATTTTCTTCCATTTGACCTAGCGGTTGCAGTATGCTGTCGTAACCTGCAGGGGGTGGTGTTGGATTTGGAGTCGTACCTCCCAAACCTTGGCCCACAATCTCCTATAGCTGTGGGAAATCTAGGGGCAGCTGTGTCACTGCAGAGCCATCAAAAGCCTTTTGTGAGTATTTGATGTCACCTGCCCTGCCGCTTTGCAGTCAGAATCCAATGGCACAGATTAGAATTTGCAGAGCTGTTCTAACTGGGTCCCGAACTAGAGAAAACAAAACTCACACCGTGGGAAAGTACAAAAGAGTTCTGGCTGTCTATGCCCCTAAAACCAGGTACCGAGGCTCTAATCCAGGTGCTGGTGTCTGGAGAGGGTCTTGGACTGGTGAGGGTGGATACTATTCAGGGTGGTCCAGGGTACAGTGGAATGCGGGCCAAACAGCCCACTGTTGACATTGCATCAGCCCGTGCACAAGTACCCCCTGTGCACAGTACCCCCTGTGCACAGTACAGTCTGAGGAAGTACCTGGGATAAGTTACCAGCAATGTGCACAGGACACAGAGACCCTGTGCACCAAAATGCACTTAACGGTTGAAATATATTACATTTTAAGTAGCCCACCCGTGGGTCCAGGTAAGCTCCATTGGGTGGGTGCCATGTTAAATACAACTGACTCTACCTGTGAGGCTGGGAATGCAGGGAGTAGAGAGACCACGAGCCCCATAAGGCATTGGGGGCGGGGTTTTCCCTTCTAGTGACAACCCACATTTCAGCCCCTGCTGTCACAGTGTAGGAGTGATAATTATTTACCCAACCTCATGCTTACTCCTTGCCATTTCCACCTCGGATACAGATGGGCTGTAGCAGATTGGCCTGACTTCCTCACAGGTCGCCTTAAGGTGAGGACTGGGAGCCATGGGGTAAAGACACTGCTCTGTGGCAGTGTGGGGTGGTATCAGTGCCCCCTATTCTGACATTGAGATAAAAGACATAATTCTCTGCATGAAGTTCAGGGCCTCTGGTGAATCCAGGCTCCCCCAGCTCCCCCTCCGAAGCTTCTACCTCCTCTTGTAAGACTACGCAACTGTAGTGAGTGTCAGGAAACCTGGAGTAGCCTGCAGGGTCAGGGTGGCATGCCATGGCCACTCTCCCACGGCAACAGAACAAACTTCAGAGTGGCTCCTCTCTGCCACAGCCGTGGACTTTAATGCTCACAGTTCTCTGTGGGTCCCTCTCCATCCATCTTCATGGCAGACCATGGATGCTGTGGTAGGTACCCAGCCCATGCTCAGGTGAACCTGTCAAGCTCTACTAAGAGTGGAATTGTGTAAATTACTAGATGCATACAGCTACAGTTGTGTCATGATGATGACAAAGGAGACGCTTAAATATATCCTGCCAGGGTGGGGAGGCAACCAGACCCTATCTGTGGGGGGAAAGGATGCCCTCAGATTTGGGAGTGCGGCAGCGTCCTAAGGAAGACAAAGCCTTGTTCAGCGTCTCCATGAAACACGCCAAGAGGCTGAATGGCAGGGCTCCATGCCTAAGAACAGGATGCGTGGAGCTTAAATCTAAAAGAAAAAGCATGTGACTGCTCTTGGTACCCGGGTGGGGGGGGTGACCTCACATGGTTCTCTTGGCCTGTTCCCCTCCTATGTTCAGCTTCCCGGCAGCAGCAGGACTCTGTGGGGGTGGGGATGAGCGGTGAGGGAGATGAAGCACAGAGGAGCAGCTTGGGGACCCTGAGCAAAGGGTCCAGCAGTTGGACACAGTCTGCCAGGGACAGCGTAGGGACATGAATCTAACCACTGAGTCTGGTGGGAAGCAGAGGAAGGTTGAACGAGGCTTCACTGTACTGTACTGATGGCGGAAGTCACAAAATAATCCCACATCAGTTCAGAATTATGAATAATCAAGGGTTATTTATTTAAGGGAAACTTACAGATCACTGTCCTAGATAACAGTCCTCTGTGTGAACAGGAACAGAGTCTAGCAGCCAGAAGCAAGAGAGCAAGCTTTGCAGCTGCTTTTACAGTATAAGAGACCATACCCATTTGGGCTGGTATCTTAAAGGTTATTGGCTAAGGAGCAGAATGTGCTCCCACAGCACTGTACTACCCAGCAAAGGACAAAAAGAAGAGGCCCCGAGAAGAGGCAGTGAAAGGCCGTATCAGGTGGTTCTGACCTTCCGAGGGCAGGTGGGTTTCAGAGGCAGAGGCCCTAACAGTTTCTGGGATTGTGGGACCTAGGACCCAGGGTTCCTGAGAGCTGGGGCTGTGCACTGTGCAGTTTCCTGCTCCCTTCTTGGTGGCTGTTTGAGATCAGCAAGCGAGTCCTCCCCACCTGCAGGACTTTGGGGGAATAGAGACAGAGCGTCTAGGAAGAGCCAATGGGTCAGCCTCTGGTCCTTGACAGTATCACTTCTCATCCATCCCAGGGTCCAGGATCCGCTTTCTCATCTAACAGGGACAGCTGTAGCCATGGCAGCTGCTCCAGCCACGATTTCTACCTCAGTCACTACCATCCCAGGTACCTTGGAAAACTCTCAGGCAGGCCAGGCAGGCCTCAGTGACCTTCAGGCGACCTTACTCCCCCTTTGTCTCCAGAGGGAACAGCTGGGCAGAGAACCACCTGAAGTACCTGCTCGCGGCGAAGTGCCGGGCTTGGGATCGGCTCTTTTTTAAAATTTTATTTATGTATATTTTATGTATGATTGTTCTGTGCATATACCTGCAGGCCAGAAGAGGGCATCCTATCCTGTTATAGATGGTTGTGAGCCACCATGTGCTGCTGGGAATATTATGTTCAGGTGTGTGACTTTTGTTTATGTTGCATTTGTTTAACTCTGTGAAGCTGTGATTCGTTGCCTGTCTTGAACATCTGATGGTCTGATAACAAGGCAGGAGAAAGGATAGGTGGGGCTGGCAGGCAGAGAGAATAGATAGAAGGGGGAAACTGGGAGGAGGAGTTCTGAGTAAGTAACCTGAGAAGGGGGATGTCAGGGGCCAGCCACCCAGCCACCCAGCAACCCAGCAATCCACGGAGTAAGAATAAGATTTAAAGAAGTAAAATAATGGGAAAAACACAGAGGCCAAAGGGTAGATGGAATAATTTAAGAAAAGCAAGCAAGAAACAAGCCAAGCTAAGGCTGGATATTTATAATTAAGAATAAGACTCCATGTGTGGTTCATTTGGGAGCTGGGTGGTGGGCTTCCCAAAAGACTCCAAAGAGCATAACATCATATTACTACAATGTGGTTCCTAGGAATTGAACTCTGGACCTTTGGAGCCATCTCTCCTTAAGAGAGGTATAAATTAAAGCCATGCACGCACAAATCTGAGGCTTGGTAGAACTGCAGCTAAGCAGAATTTTGCTGTATTCCTTTTTTCGATATATAAGCAGGCTATTTCTCAATCTTGACGGGTTAACCTAGGCCTCTTCTGTATGTTCCTACTCCCGTGTTGTAACAAGAGGCAGGAGAGGCCTCTTCTGGGTGGCCCATTGTCACCTACGGTCCCTGTCACAGGTAGAGCAGGCTGAGCTAGAGACACTGGAACAGGTGACGCTCTGGGGGCCCAGGCCCAAGCACCCAGGATTAGCA
This sequence comes from Arvicola amphibius, assembly GCF_903992535.2. Taxonomy (NCBI): domain Eukaryota; kingdom Metazoa; phylum Chordata; class Mammalia; order Rodentia; family Cricetidae; genus Arvicola; species Arvicola amphibius. The sequence continues at coordinate 152,457,616 of NC_052050.1, forward strand.
GCTGGGGGGTGGGGTGTGCTGAGGCTGCAAGCCCTGAGCTCACCTGCACCTCAGGAGGAAGCTGGAGACTACAGAGAACTCAAACAGTGGACTGGGAATGTGCAAAGAACCACAGCCTGGGGCTAGAAGAGCACCAGGGGCTTCCATGGATAGAGAGCTAACAGCTAAGAGCCAAGAGTCCTGGCACCCAAAGCTAGAGAACCCGCATGCCTTCGTAGAAAGCCTAGAGTTTGCTCAGGCCTGAATGTGGAGAGCTGATTGTTTCTAGTTTGGAATACTTAGGCTGAAACTGGTGCTGAGGAAGGAGAGCCGTGAGCCTCTCAGGTTTGCAACCCAGGAGACCCTGGCATGTGGGAGTCCAGAGTCATCAGCACCTCCAAAGCTCCCCCAGCCTACTGCATCTGAATAAGGCAGATGGAGCCAGCTGTTGATGTCCCAGGCTGGGCGGGGCTCCACGCAGCCACATTCCGCCAGACCTCTCTCCTGTCTGCCTCCCACACTCAGTGGCCCATGTAACTCATGACTGGCCGTGATGCTTTTATAGTCATCCACTCACAAAACCCCAACCTCGGAGAGAAAACCATTTAAATTGGACCGAAGACATTATTGGTAACAGAGAAAGAACCTCAGAGAGAGAGTTTAAAGACAGAGCCGAGGATCCCCAGAGATGAAGAGATACAAAGTATGGCAGAGACAGCAAGAAAACACCTAGTTTTCAGGGTGAGGTCGTGGAAAGACCTGAGGATCTGGATCTGGTTTTGTTAGCTCTCAGCCTTGGCCTTCTCCTGAACAGCACTCCCCAGCTCTTCGTGACCGTGTAGGTGACAGTGGAGGTGACTTATCATGCCAGACCACTCACTTTCTCCACAAGGGTCTTCTGGAGCAACAGAAGCCATGAAGACTCTCAATCTGCCCCCCACCCCATCACATCCGGCCAGAGCAGGGGGACCAGAGGAAATCCATTTGGAGGGCTAGCCAGAGAAAGAGCATCTGTCCACCCAGCAGCCTCCAGCGTCTTCCCCACAGCTCAGGACAATGGGCACTTCTCTGTTGATTTTCTCTTCTCAGCTGGACAGAGGATAAACTGTGACAGGCAAGACCTACCAAAGAAAGTGGCCTGTGTCTAGAGTATGCCCGGGGCTCGGTGATGTCATGCTTAACCCTGGAAGGAAAAGGAACTGGGAACATGGGTGGGGGTAGGGGGAGACAACTGGAAAAGTACAAAGAGGAAACAGATTTCCAGAGTTGCTTCCAGGCCACAGGTCCTGAGCCAGCTGCTGCTGGTGTTGGGGTAGACACTTGGGGACATTGAAGCCTGTAGTGACCTGCATACACCTGGCTTACTGTTGCTACCACCCATGCGGTGGATTCCTGCACTGGGCTGCAGAACACTGGTGGGGAACAGGAGGTAAAACACTGGGTCTTGTGGCCCAAGGTCTGTATCACACCAGAGAAGCTGACTGGAAAGCCCAGTGGTGGTGGTGGTGGTGCATGCCTTTAATCCCAGCACTTGGGAGGTAGAGGCAGGGGGAACTCTAAGTTCAAGGCCAGCCTGGGCTATACAGAGAAACCCTGTCTCACGATGGGGGCAGGAATAGAGTGTGGCAGTGCAGGGGCTTCGTTCCTATAAGACTCCAAGGTCAAGTAGCATTTTAAATGTAAACGTGCTGAACAGCAGAGGGGTCAATGTTCAGCTCTTTACCTCATAGTTCCCAGGAAATCCTTTGGAAGGAAAGTTTTTTTTTTTTTTAAGTTTACATACTTACTGCTCCATATTTTAGAAAAAATGGAGCAGAACAACCCTGAGAGGCTGTACAACCAAGGTTAATATGGAATTGACACAGAGAGATGTACTTGGCCATGTACCACTTGCAGCCGGGGTGCCCCAGAAGAGCTATGAATGCAGCCGGACACAGAATGGTGAGCTTACTCATAATGAATGAGATTTGGGTTTTTGTTTGGTTTGGGTAGTTCTATATGTATCAAGGGTGTATGTTTTGTATGGGCACATGCATGTGTGTATACATGTAGAGGCCAGAGGTTGACACTGGGGGTCTTCCATTGATACTGGGGGTACAGAAGCAGTCAGAGGGCAACTCTGTGGAACTGGTTCTGTCCCTTATGTAGGTTCCAGGGCATGAACTCAGTCCATAAGGCTTTCATTGTTCAATAGCAATTGCTTGACCCTGAGTCATTCCCCACCTTAGTTTTTAAGACACAGTCTCTCACGGAGAGGCCAATTCAGCTATGCTGGCTGCTGGCTGCCAACCATCTGGACCCTCCTGTCTCCATCTCCCCAGCACTGTGATGCACACTGCCCCAGCTGGCTTTTGCATAGGTGTGGGGACCCAAACTCATGTCCCCATGCTTGCATGGCAAACACTTTATTAACTAAGCCATCTCTCCAGCCCATAATTAATCTTTATAACTTCACTGTGCAGGCCTTAAGTTCAAACTTTGAAGGTGGCAGTTTATCACAATGTCAGTAGCTTGGGCTCACCCGAGAGTTCCTCTCACTGATCTTGGCTTTCCCCAGATGAGCTCCTTCCTCTGCTCCAAGGTTTTCCAAGGTTCAAGTTTTCTTTTTTTTGTTTTTTTTTGTTTGTTTTTTTGGTTTTTCGAGACAGGGTTTCCCTGTAGTTTCTAGAGCCTGTCCTGGAACTAGCTCTTGTAGACCATGCTGGCCTCGAACTCAGAGATCCGCCTGCCTCTGCCTCCCGAGTGCTGGGATTAAAGGCGTGCGCCACCAACCGCCCGGCAAGGTTCAAGTTTTCTATGTTCTTCCAGCCTTCACCTGGAGGGTGAGGAGGTCCAGAGGTCCTGACAAGAGCCTGGAGGCTTGAGGGTTAGGAACCTGCTGTAAGCAGTAGCCCTCCTAGTCTAGGAATCTCTGTGGGAATTCTTTACAGAAACACGTCCCATAGATTTTGGCAGTCACCACATAAGAGTTACCCAGTCCTGGTGCGTGCAATTCTTTTCTAGGCTACCATACTCCGGAACTGTGTTAGAATGGGGATGCTACACTCGACGTCCTCATGAGAGGCACCGTGACTGCCTGTGGACAGCTCACTCCATGGCTGCAGTATCTGTAGAGGAGCTGGCACTCCCTGGCTATGATCACTCAGGTTTTGATCTAGGTCTAGGTTTGACCCGGCCATCTGCATCCCTGCTGTTACCTCCTCTGCTCGCTGCGTGCCTCGCCACTGAACTTCACTATAGCATTTATGGTGACCTTGTTTGGATCATTTCCTGGGACACGGTTTTACCTACACCCATTTATAGTAGAAGAGCACATGAGACGGCTCAGCCCGTAAGGGCACTTGCTGCCGTGCCTGGCAACCGAGTTCAATCCTGTGCTACTCAACTGGTGGAAGAAGAGAACCAGCTCCCACCAGCCATCCTCTGACCTCTGTATGCACCGCATACATGTGGGATCTTTGTCTCACACAATAAATAGAAGGCAATTTAAATTTGTAAAGAGCACATTTAGAAGCTTCTTATACAAACTGCAGTTTCCTTTTACAAGAGGTCTTTCAATATATGAAGAGTTTACATAGGGCTATTAACAAATATTAAATTTTAAATATTTAATACCAAAGTATTCAATATTTTGGGATTAAAAATTAATCCTCAAGAAACCATTAGGGGAGAATCAAATAGTTTGATAATCAAGAAAAGAACTACAGGGGGCTGGAGAGATGACTCAGTGATTTTTTTTTAAAAAAGCCCCACAATTGAGGTCAGAGGAAAACCATGACTGTGGGTTCTCAGGGACCACCTAACTTGGCATTTTGAAGCAGTGTCTTACCAGCCTGGAACTCACTAGGTAAGCTAGGGTGGCTAGCCACAAGCCCCAGAGATCCACCCTTCTCCACCTGCCCATTTCTTGGATTACAACACACATTATCACGTGTGACTTTTTTGGGTGCAATCTGATCGTGGAACCAGGTCTTGTGTTTGTAAGGCAGACTCGGAACCATTGCCTGTGTACCCAAATGTCATCCTGAATAAACGGAGCAGGAAAGAGATGCAGAAAGATAACCACCTGACAGAGCGGTAGCACTGGAGCCTGGACGATATATTAGAGTCAAGGTTCATGGGTCTCACAACCCTGTAACCTTGCCTTCAGAGCTCTGTGTTTTAACATCTGATTCTCCACACTCCAAGGCAAACACACAGTGTATAGGTGTCCTCAAGGTTCCAGCAGAATCTGGACATCCCCTCCCATCACATACATACACACTGGAAATCTGGTTGTCCCTAAGAGCAAGAGTGTTCTCCTAGGGTCCAAGGCCTGCACCTCTCTCCAGGAAGAAAGCATCGACTGTACTCTAGGCTTTTCCCATGCATAGGAGGGAATGAGGAGGCTACCGTGGGGTCTGCCCCATCAAAGAGCATGCTTTGCAGCCCTCCGAGGATCTGGGCTTCCCTTCCCAGTAGCTGTAGAGACCAGTATCAGCTCAGGACACCCCAAGACAAAGGGCAGGGAATAAGAGACAAGACAGGAGATAGAGGACGAGGGAGAAGGGAAGGAACAAGGGAGAGGGGCAAAAGGGTATTTGTCCAGGAGGGACAACGGACTGCTTCTGGACAGAGAGGAGACAGGCGTGACCCATAGGCAAACAGCAGTTCATAAGGTAAAAGGGAAACCCTGTGTTAGGATGAGGTGTCTAATTTTGATTGGATTGATTTAAATCGGGGTAGCCACAAGGGGGTTTTTGATTGTTGGACTTCAATACTTTGATAGCTGGACCTTGTTAATCAGTATCAGGAGGAGGAAGGGCCAAATAAGGGAATAGATTGGAGGGGGCTAGCTTTTGGAATGTAATCTAATGGTTTTTGGCCAGGCAGAGGGAATGGGAGAGAAGGGCAAGGCCTGTCCGAGCCATGTGTGTCATATCAGGCCGGCTAAAGTCCCTTCAGTGGCTTTTGTCCAGGTTCCAGAGCCAACCCCAAACTTCTTCCTACCCAGATCACATAGGCAATATCCATGCATCTGGGTATCCCAAGCTCATACCAGTCATCCATGCTCCACCAGGTCCTATGTTCAGCTGGGTCCACTCTGCACATCTGGTTCTCCTCAGCTCACATAGGTCACCTCGGTTCAGTGGAATTCTCTCTTCTCAGCTGCTAGGCCTGTTCTATTTTGAGTTTCCTAGGGGTGTCAGGAGGCCACGTGATGTAGGAGGTCCCCAGTCCCATACACCGTGGAATCCCAGTCAAATCAGGTGGTGCTCATTTCTAGTTCCCCACTAACCCTCTCCAAGAGGTGTGGTTGGCCGACGTGACTATATCTTGTACTTTTTGTTTTAAGATGTTTGGACATGCTAGAACTTGATGCTGGGGAGAGACACCCCCTCCCCCTGAATCAGTCAGTTCCTAGGAAAAACAACATAGGGTTTGGCTCACATGTCCCTCAGACAGACCAACACCCACACCCTTCTCTGACTTTCAAATGCAAAACTATGCTCTCTGAACTGCCCCAAGTCAGAGAATCAAAGAGGACCCCACAAAGGCCAGACAGAGTCAGGGAGGTGGAGAGGACCCCCGCTTCCCCATCCCCACCAAAGTCCAGAACCCAGAATCAGTCACACTGGCCAATAGTGACCAGTCTGCTTGCTCTGCCTACAGGAGCCACAGCATGGGCCTGGCTTGAATCACTCTCACCTAGTCCTGAATTCCCGGCCCCACTACCCACCCATGGCATGCAGTGACCACTCCTCAATTCTGGAGGCTGTATGGACCTCATGAGCCCATACACAGCCCTCATGGTTCCATCACCCCAGTCTCCGGGGCAAGACCAGGCAGTGACGGGGCTAGCTACAAAGACAGGTACGAAGACGGAGGACACGAACACCCTGAGGTTGGTGGAGAGGCGGAGGAAACCTCAGCATCCACTGAAGCTGGCTGCAGTGATACCCTAGATCTCTCAAGACTCGTCAGAGTCCGGTTACTGTGGGGCCACCCCACGCCCGCCATTCTGGGGATCAGAGATAGAGGCAAGCGCAGCAGAACTTCAGAAGCGCTGGCACACAGTTTATTTCGTCTTGGCGCAGGTGACAAACATAAAGGGTTTTACGTCATTTGTGCCTAGGAGAAAACGCAAGCATAAGCACAGTAACTATGCATCCAGCAATGGCTGGCTTGACCCGACCGTCCCCTAAACAGGTGCAGATCTTTCCCAAATGGCATCATGTGAGTACTAGTTAGTAGGTTCTGGTGAGCCATTTACCAGGCGTGGGCGGGGGAGCTGCAGTCTCACATCAGAGAATGCACCTAGACTTTTACTTCAACCCAGACCTGTCCACAGAGCCACGTGAAGCTGCTGCCAGGACCAGTGTCCTCTTCCTGGGTGTGGACAGAGCATAAATGACATGGCCACCTGTCATTTATGACAAAGTGCAGATGCAGCTGAAGTGTTGGCACGGTTCCACTTTTAGCTGGGGCCATTACTTCCTTGTGAACGATACCAAAAGGGAAAGGGGACAGCGATATTGTTTGAGAGTCAAGATGAAAACTGTTCAGCTGGGGAAGGCACTAAACCAAGGCACAACGCTAGAGCACGCTTGGGCTCCCATCACCCACCAAGATGTCCCAGGTGGTCACGTCCTGCCTCACCCTGACTTCCACAGACCGCCTCGAAGGCGTTCGATTTCAACACTGGACAAAGTTTGCTAAGAGTCCGCACAGTTATCACTGGGATTACTAGAGATCACTGGTCATTGCTTTTTTGTCGAAATAGCAACCCAGGTAAGAAATTAAACTAAGCAGCCAACAAAATTTCCACAGGTGTTCGTTTTCTTAGAATTACAAAAACTCCTGCCATCCTTTCTCTAGAAGTCAAATCACTGCACTCCAAGTCCGCGAAGCTGCCAAGAGTCTGCAGTAGAGGTGGGGCTTGTCCCATGCCAAAGTACAAAACAGAAAGAAAACCAAGAAACATTAGCTCGTTGCCTAGGATCCCGAATGAACCCTGGCAACACAAATGTAATTACCCATCAGCCAAGCAAAAGGTCAATCTTTTGTGTGTCGATCATTTCCCCCTTAAAGCAGCACTGTTCTTTCAAACGCCCGGGGCGTCAGCATGCAAGGGTTACTGTCCTGAGATTATGAATGGGTGTCACAAACATATTGGCCTTATTTGACTCTTGTAACTGATAGATCCGTGCTCACACTAACCATCCTCCTAGGTGAACTGTAGAGTATGACCAGCATGTAGAACATGAAGGACTTACCCTGGTTCACACCCTGGAGGCACATCTCAGCGATGCCTGCTCCCCTCACTACCAAACCAATACCTTACAGAGTTCACGTCTGTTTGTTGGGGGTGGGAGGCATTAAGGTTAATGCTAACTGATAGGACCTGGAATCATCCGGAAGGTGGGCCTCTAAACATGCCTGTCGGGAGCTAACCTTGATTGCATTCATTGAATGGAAAGAGCTGTCCACTGTGGGCCACACCATTTCCTGACTGGTCCTGGAATGTATACATGGAGAAAAGGGAGCCTGGCGGTAATGTGCATTCAAGGTTGTCTCTTGACTGAAGATCAGTTTCACCTGCTCCCTCGAGGTCCTGCCCTGTGACTTCCACAGCATGAGGGACTGTAACCTGAACTCTGAGCCACAATAAACCCTCTCTCCCGTAAGTTGCTTATGTCAACATGAAATGAATCTAAGACAGATGGGTAGTAAATCTCCCAGAGCCCAAGAACAAGATGCATGGTTGCTAAGACATGCCAGGGCCTGCAGTATTTGTTTTCATAAGGGTCACTATTTAGAAACAGGATATAAAATATTTTATATGCTCTCAAAAACAGGTTGGCCACACATCTATTCATGATTAATGAACTAATTTTCCTTCCACGGTTCACAGATTAATACGTTTACCCTTTTGACTTCCTTGGGTTTTTGTTTGTGTTCTGTGGGGCACAACAGCATGCTAGTCCCCACAGGAAGACCTCTGATGCACATCTGTCCTCTCCGGGGACGTGCCACTCAAGAGGCCAAATTTCAAAAGGGAACGTCAGGGGAATGACTTCGCAGGCAAAAACCACATAATGGCATTTTATAAGTTAGGTACTGAAGGAATGAAAATAGGGAGGATTTCATTAAAAAAAAAAGAGCTACAATATAAAAGTGCGTCTCTCTAAACAGTGTTTAGAGACTAACATTGTTTCACTTTGCTCCCCTTCCTCCAGGACACTCCTAAGAGAGACCATTAAAACCAGGCATACGAAGTCTGTTTTTCTTTCCTAAGATGATTAACCAAGTTGCCAAGACATCCTCTTGGTTTATGAGTAATCACGAGCAAGCACAAAGCAACTGGAATATCCAAACAGAAACCGTAAACTCCATTCCTCTGGGTCATGCGGAATAACCAAGCTAGTTGTTTCTAAACACACTTCACTATGAACTTTCAGAGCAGCCTCTAAAGCCGAACCAATTCGCAGCTAAGCGCCAACTTCTATGCGGATGACATGGTACACGCAGAGCTTCCTCTAATTACTCTTCAGAAACTCTCAACGTGTAGGGACCCTGTTGCAATAAAACAACGGGCCAGATGTGGAATCTCAACCAGTTATTTGGGAGCATGCATTTGGTCCTTAACTTCTTAATAAATAGGAAGCCTTGTCTGTATATGCTCAAATGTACAGCATCCTAACGCATGAGAAAACCAAATATGAACTGATTTGGTTTGGGTCCTTGCAACCTTGTCTACGTGTGAATTTCCTTTCAACTCTGTTAGAATGTTTTGGAAGTTAGATAAATGACACTTGCTAAACTACATTCAAAGCACATGTGTTTCTCCATGTCCTACTCCTTAGGGTATCACACCTTCTTGGGAGATGGTTCATCTCCCTCATCAGAATCACAGAAGACACATTCAAAATATAACCAAGTAGAGAGCTCAAAGCATGCAACTGTCAACACGTGATTTTAACTGGTCTTGGGTGGGGGGAGCACGGGGAAGCTTGCCATCGTTTATTCTAAAACCGGGAAGTGGGTGAACATGTAGAGCCTGCCATCCTAGGGTTCTTTTCAATAGGAAGACTCCTTTGCTGGCCATGCTTTCCTGCTCAGCATGCTTCCTGATAATGTTTCATCACCAAAGACTTCAAATCTAAGCAAGGATAAATGATCACTCTTGCTAATAACATCCTCTCTACAGTTGCCTGGAAGCATGCCTTGGCTCTGAGACACAGGTCTGGTTGTGTGTCTGTGGTTTGGGACTAGAAACCATGCTGGTCAACAAAGATTCACCTCTTGAAGTTATGTCTCACGCAGGGAACTTTTCAGGTCATGTAGATCTTGTAAGTTATGGTTTTAAACCTCAGTGTGGGATGTGACCTTCTCTCAGCAGTTGCATTGATGCCTGGTCTACTTTAGGATCCCATTCAGGCTTGAGAGCCTTACAGCAGGGACTGGGCAGGCTCCTCATCACACATGTGATGTCCACCCCGGCATGTGACTTCACCTGTGGCCTCTACCTCTTCCCTTAAGCATCGTATTATCTGCATCATCCTTTATGCCATGAACCCCACTAAGCAAGTGAAGCAACGGGAGAATCCAGCACTGCAAAGCGGGTCTTAAAACAGCATTGCAAAAAATGTCTTCAAAACTAGCGAAGCTTCTACTCTCAAAAGCGTTAGCATGATGCGCTGTGGCCAGCAGCCTGCCCTATCGATAGCTCCCTCCTTTCCTGCACCCTCTTTGCCCTCCCTCCCCAGTGGGGGGGGTTCTTAGCCCACTCTCTTGCACCCCCACCCCAGCTGCTGGACAGTGGAGTTGTACAGCTGATCCTGTCCTAGGCTGCTGATCCCTGCTCCCCGCTGTCCGGTTTCTCAGGCAGGTTGAGCACAAATGGAAACAGTACGCCCCGGACATCCAGAGGGGATCCCAGGGGTTCGGGCTCAAAGCTGCCACCAGGTCCCGTTTCGCTGCCAGCCTCAGTGTCCTGAGAAGGCACGAAGCGCCAGGTCCCCGCGCGGCTGACACAGTAGATTGTACCATCCAGAGCGACACAGCGGAAGGGCTGCAGGCCTGATGGTGCGCCCGGGGGCCGCAGGTGCACGGCACACTGGCTCCATTGCTTGGCCAGGCAATGGTAGCGGAAGACGCTGATCCCACCACCTGAACCCACTGCAGCCTGAGCGTCACTGCGGTTCCCACATAGGTCAAAGCGATAGAGGAAGCCGTCCAGGGCCACCATGTCAGCGGAGCGCTCTCGACTGCTGCTGCAGGGACACTCCTGCCACTCATCACGTCGGGGATCGTACTTGAGCAGGCGGTAGAAGAGCGAGCCCCCGGACACGTAGATCTCGCCGTTGCAGGTGGCAGCCTCGTGGGCCACTGCGAAGGCGCCCCGGGGCAGCGGGGCTACCGCGGTCCAGCGGTCTACTCGTGGGTCATAGCGCTCCACGCTGAGCAGGCACTCGCCTCCCACAGCGTAGAGGTGGCCGTCCAGGGCCAGCAGCTGCACCTGCGAGCGCGCCTGGCGCAGCGGTCGCACGGTACTCCAGCAGTCGGTGGCCGGGTTGTAGCAAAACACCTGGTCCGAGGGGCGCGCGCGGCCATCGGGACCCGCGGGAGCCACACCACCCGCCACGAAGAGGTAGTTGAAGAGCACGCAGAGACCGCAGCCGCGCGCCGGCGCGCCCTCGGGCAGCCGCGTCAGCTCGCGCCACTCCCCGACCTCTGTCTGGTAGCAATAAACGGCCGCGTCCCCGCGCGACTCCGCGTCCCCGGACGGGCTCTGCGGACGGCTGCCCGCGCGCTCCCCGGTGGGTCCAAGCGCAGCGGCCAGCAGGCAGGGGCGGCCCGAACACAGGCGGCGCCGCAGCAGCAGATCGCGCTCGGCACCGGACAGGCGGCCGAAGACGGCGGGCTCGCGCAGCACCTCCAGGTAGTGGTCGCTCATGAAGCGGTAGGCGGCGTCGCGCAGCTCGCTCAGCCGCTGCCGCTTGCCGGCGCTCAGCACCTCGTAGCAGTTATCCAGGCTCAGATGCGGCGCCATGGCATCGGTGGCGCGCTGCGCAGCGCCGGGCAGCTGGAGGCGGCGCGCGCCGGCCACCACCTCGGCCACATTGTCGGGCCGCACGCCCGCCATGCACCCGCTGTACGCGTCGGCCAGCAGCAGCCGCAGGGCCGTGAAGCTCACGCCTTGCACCCGCAGCACGTCCCGTGACACACGCGCGCGGAAGTAGTCGCTGCGCGCCGCCAGCACCGCCTTATGCGCCCGCAGCCGGCGACCGGCCACCTCGATGACCAGGTCGGGTTCTCCGTGCGCGGGTCCGAACCCGGGCGGCAGTGGCACGGGCTCCCCGGGCTCGTCTAGAGACTCCGCAGGGCGCGCGTCCTCGAGGCGGGAAGAGGGCTCCTCCGGCGAAGCCGGCTCTTCCGGGCGCGCGCGCTCTTCCGGGGACTCCGGGGACGCGGCGCTGCTGACTTCCCACTGCGTCTCCACCACACGCGAGTCGCTGCGATGAGGAGGCGGAGAGGCCTCGGCGCCCTCCGCGGCAGAGGCGCGAGACTGCGGTGGGGAGTCGTCCCCGGAGCTGAAGCACAGCGAGGTGCTGAGACTGCAGGATGTCTGCGCCGGGGACGCAGCGCCCTCCTCCTCCTCGGCTGGCAGCGGCAGGCTGTCCTCTCTCGGAGTCCCGGGCTCAGTCCCCGGGTAGAGGACGAAAGGCGCCACGGAGTTCTCCATGAGCGGGCTGTGTTGTGTGCGGTCTCTGCCAGCTCAGGAGTCACACATGCCTGGTGGAAGGCTGAGCGTTCGTTGCCCTGGGGTCCTTGGCAGCACAACCTTCCCTTGGCACCAGATCAGATTTCACATATGTCCACCCCCTCCCTGTTCACGCCACTCCCACCTTGCCCTTCCCACTCTCCTCTCTTGTGAGGAGAACGCGCCCAACTCCCACTGAACTTTTGAACCGAGGGATCCTCTACTCCGGCTATGTCTGTCGGGGTGGAGGTGAACTAACCAGCTTGGTGCCAAAGCAGTTTTGTCGCAGTTCGCACGTCCCTCCGACAGCCCTGAGCTGCTGCTCTCTGGTATGGCTCCAGAAGAACTGAGGTTAGATGCCTCTGGTCCACCAAGACACGCCTTTCATTTGACTCTCTGTGAACCCACTGTGTCACCTTGCCCCACAACGCTGCAGCCCCGGGACCGGAAAATCCTCTAGGGGTGGGGGTGACCACATTTAAATCCTTGGCTTCCGCTGTTTTAGCCTCCAGCTGTGCAGCCCCGAGTTCAGCTGAGGTGTGTGTCTGAGTCCTGGGTGGTAGCTCTGCATCCACGCAGACCACCTGGGGAACTACCACCTCTGGGTGGGTGTCAGGAAAGGCAGTTCCTGTGTGTATCCCAGGCCTTCTTCATTTGTCATCTGGGGCCTGCCTCTGCTTCGTGGGATGTCAGGGTCTTGTTCCTGTTCACAAAAGGAAAGCGGGAAGTGTTAAGTTTCACTGTTGAGGGAGATGGTTTCACCCCTGACCCTTCACCACTTGCAGTTAGTGTTCTGTCTGGTGGCCAAACGTCTGATTAGCGCTGAAGTTTTGTGGAGAGGGAACACATAATCACTCAGTCTCCCTCTGGCACAAGACTAAGAAAGGCCCAGTTCAGGCAACAGATGTCACCAAAAGAGGCTCTGACCACGGTAAGGTAGGCCCAATATGTGGCTAGTTCCATAACTAGCCAGCTATCAGTGTGAAGTTTAACCCAGTAGAAGTACATTCAGAACCAAGATCGTGTGTTGCGGAAGCACAGCGTGGCTACAAACCTCATTAACTTAAAGTGCTGGCAGTCTCGACTTTTCTGGGCAACAATCTTATTCACTTACAATCGATGTGTGTCAAATATTTGAAAACATCAAGGATCTGATCCTGGGGCTCCACCTGCCTCCCCTGTGGTCCTTACTGGAATCAGGTCTCTTCCCCGGAGAGGCAGTTACCAAATATCCTGAAGCGGGTAAAGGGGAAGCAAGCTGCAGAGGTGTGGCAGGGTGTCAGGACCCTAAGGATACTAGGCAGAGTTTTGCCCTGGCAGGCACTGGTGTATGATTCCCTGCCTTGCCGGAGGGGATGTGAGCAGCAGGTCAGTGTGGCCCAGTTGTACCCTGGCTTTCTGAAGAGCATGAACAAGAAAAGCAGAGGCAACTCAGGGACTGGCACTAATGTAGAGAATGTACTTGTCTCCCCAAGGCAAGAAGTAACATTTGGGTACTTTCTGTGTGCATCTCGGGGCCTGCTCCATTCCCTCTCTCCCTCTTCCCCCACCCCCTACACATACTACATAAGTGCTGTCATGGTTTGAATGTGAGCTGTCCCTCCCAGCCTTATGTCTGAGCACATGGTTCCCAGCTACTGGTGCTGTTGGAGGAGGCAGTGGCTGCCTGAAGCAGCAGGCATACCCAACCTTCTGACACTGCTACAGGATGTTGTCACCCGCAGTGTTCCTGCTGGAGACCTGTGCAGTCAATTTAACCTACCCCCATAGAAAAATCCCCTCGTGTTTTAAGTTATGAATTTCTTCCAACCACCTTCATTGTTATCCTGCACAGATGTGTGCTCAGGAGCTGGGGCTATGTCTTGAGGGTTACAGACCATCTCCTTCCTGCCTACTTTTCTGCTTTCTGATCTGCTAAGGCATAGCAAACCCTGGGCAGGCGCTCGCTCCTACCCCGCAGTAACAGGTTATAAGCCTTGAAGCAACACGCCCCAAACCTTCACCTGTTGCTATTCAGGTATTTCTGTCACGGGATGAAGAGGATAACATAGAGGTGTGTCATGTGTGGCACCCCTGTCCCCACCCGGTTCTTCCAGCCACTTCGCCACTGACATCCATCGTGGAACTTGGGGACATTTGGTTCCCTCCATGCCAGATCTGTTTCACTTGGCATGTTCTCTCTGCCTGCGGCGCTGCACTAAGATCTTCAGGAGAGATAATGCCAGGGAGGTTTGGGAACTTGAAGCCTTGTACGCCAGGCACATGGGTCAGAGGACTCCAAGGAGGATACAGGACATGATGTCCTTTGGCTGATCTATGACCATCCCAACAAAGCCTCCATCCAGCTGTCTGTCAGCCCAGGGAACAGAAGGACTTGCTGGTCCACAGCAATGAGGATGAAGGATGACCTCAAACACAAGAGAGATGGGTGCCCCAGAACCCCGTGGGCTGTAGAGCTTTTCCTTTGGGCTTAGCACTGAAGGAAAGTGAAGTCAGAAGCTTGACATGATACATGTCTTATGCAGAAATATCTGGAAACCTTACTGGATGAGACTGAGTAGAGCTGCTTTTCCTGGTCGGCCCATTTGTCACGCTGCCTCTGTGAGGGACAGCAGACCATCGCCACCTTTAGGACACCCTCTGACTTGGGAAGTGGCCTCGCACTACCTGGTTCCCTGGCTTCACAGCCTGAGAGGGGGACCAAGCAACAGAAGACTCTAAGAGAGAAGCTTGGATTGGTCATTTCAAGGCCCTAAGTCCTGAAAGAATGTTCACTGAGTGTCCATGCTGAAGCTATGCTAAGGCAGTGGTGTGGTCTGGCCCACACCTATGGGACCTGTCTTTGGTCAGGAGGCCTGGGATGGAGCTAACTCTAGCTCCTAGTCATTCTGGAAGAGGAAACTCAGTTACCACCAAAAGCACGCTTGCTGTGTTTCTTAATGGCTATATTACTTACTCCCAACACACATGCCTCCAACATGACTTTCAGAAGCACATGTCCAGAGTATGGCTTTAAGGGTGCCCCACTGAATTCCTCGGTGTCCCATGATGCCCCTCAGCACAGATGGCAGGGTGTGCTGGCTGAGTCCTGTGTTCTGAGCATGGCATGCAGAACATCTCCTGTAGCTCCACTCTGCTCCTCCTCCTCGAACAAGGGCTCTCCTGTCACCCTGTGACAGCCAGCAACACTCACCCCACCACTGCAGCAAAACCTGTCGGCCTCACCTCTTTGAGGCTGGTGCAGAACAGGTTAGGAGCAAGCTGGAAACCATGCTGTCCCCCACGAAAGCCAGGGTCAAACTTCAGAAACCTGGCTGCACCTCTCCCCAGCTCAAAAAAATAGACGGAGGTACCAAACCTCCCAACATGAGCAAGATGGGGGGGAGGGGGTCCCTTGGCCTTTTGAAGGTGGTGTTAAAGAAAACTGGGTTCTTTACTAGGATCAGTCATGACTGCGGCTTAACCTGAAAGCAGGCAGAGCAGACAGGCATTTTCACACACAGGCCCTCCCTAATGAGATGGAATGGCTTCCTGCAGTCTGTCCATGGGAACGACCGCCTGAGCTGTCTGACTCAGTGTGATCTCCCCCCCCCCATGCTTGTGTACAACAGGGTGCAGGGAAGCAATGTGGGTTGTACAAAGGGGGGGCAGCTGTGTTCGTATTAGGGGACTAACTGTAAACCCTAGCAGCTTTAAGAAGTTACAAAAGTCTAAGCAAAACAGAATAAAGGAAAAGAATAACTCTGGCAGCTGTTCCATGCAATTCCAAACCAAATGGAGGTTTGGAAGGGGAAATTTCCCTGCGTTGTGCCCAGGTCTCGATGAGGGCGAGAATTCCTTGGAGGCTCCTGCCGAGCGCTGTCACCATTATGGTACAGTAACTGAAGCCCTTGCTGCCTGCTCCTGACCTTAGGACAAAGACTCTCCTCAGTGATGCCAGAAAGCTGCTGGGAAGGAGTGTGCCAGGACAGATGAGAAGTGCCAAAGCCTCTTTTCCTAAATAGAAAATCATGCACTGCAGAAAGCTTTTAGATAAATATAGTTTACATGGCATTTTCTCTGTAAGAATATGACCTTCTATACCTTAAAATATCTAAACAACACTAAGTTTCTGTTTATTTACCATTTATATGAATTAAAAACATAAGATTGTGTATGGCTTCCCTATGTAGACACTGGGCTATATGTTTAATGGGGGTATCAGTTTATACAAAATTAAGTTGCATGTTTTGCTATAATACCAGTTGTGAAAACGAATCCCTTCAGGTTGCTACAGCCAGCTCACTTTACTTCGTTGATGTACTTACAAACCTGAGACAAACTCCAATGACGCACAGTACTCCCTTGCGTCTCTCCCATATCCGGCCTGTGTCCCCCACACCTACAGGACCACTGCCTACCTGATGCTTCATAGTCAAGAACCAATAAACTGCCCCCAGGCACCTTGGGCCAGTAGGTGAGGCACAGGGCAATGTGTTTCTAGTTACCACCCATCTCTCTTCCCAGCCACCAGAGCCTTCCCTATGGCAGCTGCTCATGAGACAGTGTGCCCACCATCTCAAGATGGTGGCCATTCAGGGATGTGACGTGTATGTCAGGGAAGACAGCTTTGCCTAGGAACCTCCATTCTCCTGTGAGCCAAAATTCTTACTCCTGAAGCTCATGTTTCTGCTATCTGTTCCCCACCACCACCACCACACAGAAACATAGTTTCTACAAAGAAATGGCGGGTGCCATACTCATGACTTTCCTTGCTGTAACCCTGACTTTTCAAAAGGAAGTTCCGGCCAGGCGATGGTGGCGCACACCTTTAATCCCAGCACTCAGGAGGCAGAGGCAGCTTGGTCTACAAGAGTTAGTTCCAGGACAGCCTCCAAAGCTACTACAGAGAAACCCTGTCTTGAAAATTTAAAAAAAGGAAGTTCCTAAGCCATCAGGGCTAGCAGTGGCTCTCCCCACCTCTCTCTCCCTCTCTCTCCCCCCCCCTCTCCCTCTCTCTCCCTCTCTCTCTCTCTCCCCCTCTCTCTCTCTCTCTCTCTCTCTCTCTCTCACTCGCTCCCTCTCTCTCTCACACACACACACACACCAATTAAAGGCCTTAAACTTTCGCTCTTCTGCAGCCTGGGAATCAAGAGACAACCAGACAACAAACAAGTGTGTACTATGTGTGGGCTGCTCATCGGCTACACAGCATAGCCCACCAGACACTCTGAAACGTCCGAGGGCCCTTGTTAGAAGAATGGGTCTAAACATTTTAGAACTCCTGTCACATTGTCTGTCTATGGCACTAATAGCTAATCAATCTCTTGTCCAAAAGGCCAAGCCACTTCAGTGTCCCCCAGGACCTGAAATATGATACCTTTCATTAACTAGGGAGATATAATATATATTGTACATAATATATATGTGTATGTGCGTGTATCCCTAGTTAATATTATATATATATATATATACATCCATAGTTAATATATAATATATATTTCCTGGTTATATTTATTTATAACTCGTAAGCACCCAGATAAAATGCCCCACAGTATACAACACACAGAATACACCAGAAGATGTATTTATGAGATGGCAGACTTCCCAGGTTTGGTGGGCATGCTGGGTGCTGGCGAGGCAGAGCCCAGGCTCTCTTGGATAACTGCACTGAGTCCTCCCTGTGCTTTTCTTTCCTGAGACAGGATGTCACGACACAGCTAGGCTGTACTTTAACTTCCCGCACAGCCCTGGCTGGCCTCACACTGGAAACCTTGCCTTTGCCTCCCACGCGCTGGGATTTACAGACAGGTGCTATCACACCCAACAGATTTCCTTATTTTTTTTTTAAAAAAATAAACCTATATGGCTTTTGTAATCATACAACTTGCAGGTTTTAAAGTATAAAAACAAGGACAGATGTTGGGGCAGTGGCCCTTTTTTTGGTCTTTGATCACTGTTTCTATCAAAAGCACCTGTGCTTAAATTCCTCTTCCTCCCCCAGAACACAGTGTCACCTTGTTCTCATCCTTCACTGTTTTGAGCCCCTGAGCTCTCATGGGTTCCCCAGTTCCCCTTGCATTCCCTGCACCCCTAGCCTGGCCACACCCAATGATGTGCAACTGACATTTGTCTCCTTGTATGCCTGAACAGCACCAAACACCCCAAACCCAAGAACAGGTGTCCCAACACAATATACAAGTGGGAAGGCCAGGGGTTGGGGTAGGAGCTCTTCCCCAATTTTCTGATTCACTGGAGACTGAGCCACGTGGTGGTGGTGGTGGTGGGGGGGGGTCCTCAGCAGCTCACAGGTACAGTGAACACCGAGCAACCAGCATTCTCTGGGGAAATACAATGCTAGTGGCACTTTTTGAAGGGGTGAGAGCTTAAGCCATACATCCCCCAAATTCAAATCACTTGGCAGGTTTCACATGATGTTTCTGTGGTCTCTGGCATAAAGCAAGCTGATGCAGCTGCAGCTTGGGTCTGTGCCCAAAGTGCTCCTGCTGCTGTCCCACATACCTGCCCTGTATGTCTGTCACTGAGGAGCTGGGACTCCAAGCAGCTGACATCCCGACTGCCTGTTTCAGCTCTAGACTAAAAGCAGTGAGTCCAGAGGGTTCCTCCCTCATGACTCTGTCACTGTCCCTTTGGGGAGAGAATCACACCCAGCAAATGCTCCCTTCAGCCCCAATGGGATGCCAGTCACTATGACCATGGCCATGTTATGGCAAGTTCAGTGCAGACTCTCCCCAGCCTACCCCCCACCCCGAGGTCAAGAGAGGCTTGAGGGTAGGTTAGGGTGGTACCAGAGAAAGCATTTGTCCCAGTTCACTTGCCCTGGCTGTGCTCTCTCTCTCTCTCTCTCTCTCTCTCTCTCTCTCTCTCTCTCTCTCTCTCTCTCTCTCTCTCTCTCTCTCTCTCTGTGTGTGTGTGTGTGTGTGAAATCTCAACACATAAGTAAAAAAAAAAATCTAAGATATGAAAAACCACAGGAGAAAGAACACTGGACTGGATCAGGTCCCAAACCCTTCATCTGGCGTGCAGGATTCTGAGCTCTGTGAGCTGCATCCATCCAGTACTCATCTGGACATGCCCCACAGCCGTGGCACCCCACTTGGACATGTCCCCCCCCAGTACTCATCTGGACATGTCCCACAGCTGTGCCCACTATCGCAATGGTGTGTGCTCAGAAACAGCCCCCATTGCCCTTGCACCGTCCACGGATGGCCTTGGAGAGGAGAGCCCAGGCATTTGGCTTTCCTAGTCCTTAAGTTTAATAAACCATGTGAGCTAACAGGACTATTCACTGGCCATGGTGCTTAAAGGTCCGCGCTCAGACTCTAGTCCCCAGGGTTTCGCCGTATTTACAGCATGACGCTAGGGTCAGGCCACACTGCATAATAGAGAGGAGGCAGGATTCCATCCCCTGGGACCCTTGACCATCACCAGCTGAGGGCTATTTGGAGAGATCTGAAGCATCGTGTAGAGAGATTAAATTTTCACTTATCCATTTGGACACCAGGTCATGAAATAATAGATGTTACAATCTGTTTCCTCCACCCAATTGTGGATGGTCTTATATCCCACTATTCTGAAACACACACAGGGCTTAGCTTCATATCCTACAGGACACATTTTCTACTTTCAAGCCTGAAGCACGACACTTGAAAGCAAATGGGGATAAAGACCACTGCCCAAGGATGGGAGTGTTCAAACCTGGAATGTAGAGCAACCCTACCCACCCCATCTCCGTTATAAGGCAGGCAAACTCACTAGGATCAGATGTGGATGGACTGACAGAAAGGGTGGAAATTAAATGCTCGTTCACTCAAAGCATTCACGGTTAGATGACGCAAGCTGTGCCCCTGCCTTCTGCGAGGGCATACGCCCAGACACAGATGGAATATTCTGAAATCGGAAGTGACTCGAGGGACTTGGAGAAATAAAAAGCGTGAACACCTGGAATCACTGAGACCGGGGGTGGGGGGGAAGGTACACACACTGTAAGTTTATCTTACATGTATAGCTAGAACATGCGATTCCTAGTACTGCCTGGACCAGCCTGACTGTGAAACCTTCTGTGAGCCCAAAGTCAACATGGAACGTTTCACCAGTGACAGGTGCTGGCGTCAGAAATGAGAGGCCAGCAAGGCTTATAAACCTACAGCTCTTCCAAGCATCCACTCAGGTTCTGACTGGTCCTCCAGAACTGGACAATACTTATCGGCAGTCATTATCAGATGAACACAGAGCACCTACCATGGGCTGGGTACACATGGGCATGGATGAGACCAGACATCAGTTAGTCCTCACCCTCTGGAGCTGTATCAGGAGACAAACTAAGCTATAACATGTTCAAATGGAATCAGACGCCATGACCAGCTAAGTGTGGACACAAGACCTAAGATGCCGTGACACGACCTAACTTCCAGGGCAGGTGATGCTCCTGGAGATATGAAATTTCTGCTGAAGCCAGTGGGAGACTCAAAGGCCTGTGGGAGTGAGTCTGGCTCCCCAGGAGAGTGGCCAATGGGCTGTAAGGAACTCCAGGAACCAGTGGAGCAGCGAGATCTCGGGTAGCCACAGAGTTCTGTCACCTTGGCCACAAAGAGACCCATGAGAGCCTTTGGAAGAATTAAAGCAAGCAGTGATACGCAGGGAGAGCCTGTCTTGTCCTTTCAGACATGAACAAAAAGATAAAAGATCTTGATTTTTATTCTTCAGCACTGTTAACTTCACCTTCAAATCGATGAGCTCAAATCCGCACGGACCAATCATAGTGAATCCCACAAACACGATTCCGCCTTTTTGAAGACTGGCCAGGTGTTTACCTGTAATGCCACCTACACGCGTTCTTAAATATAAAAATGCTGCCTGTATCTTACAAAGTGGAAAACACAGGAAGGGAGGTGAGGCAGGTCTTTGAGCAGACTCTACATGTGAAGTACAGGGGCATTTCCTCCTGCATCAAAGGACCGACAAAAACACGTTCAGTCTCAGGAACAGGAGTGCCTCCTTTTTTTGTTCTGATAGGCTGTGTTTGTTCAAAGTCTTTTAATTTGTAATTTGTTACTCTGAACGCTCCAGTGACAGACTTTTCAGTAGCGTGAGCTGGCCTACTCTAAATACAAGGTGCGAAATCCCAGACAAAGTAAGACTGTCACCAGGCAAGGGACATGACAGCTAAGTGATGTACGTATGTGGTTACTCATGTTTTAGGCAAATGAAATAGAGGAAATCAAAAGGGACAGTCGCAGGGTATAATTTCTAGACTTGTGAGCTCTTAGGTTTATAAAACTAAAACTTGGGAAAGATCACACAGTGGCAACAGCGTCAGAACTGCCCAAGCCCAGGCAGGTCCCAAACTGCATCATCTTCTGGTCAGCACACTTGATTCCACGGCAGGGACAAACTTAAAGCAGGCAGCGGCCCCCAGCCAGACCCCAGCTCCTTAGCTCTCCTCATCCACAGTGCCTGCATCGTGAGAGCTGTCAGTTCGCAAACATAGGACGTTCCTGAACTGGAACGTCCTGTTCAGCCTGAACAGCAGGTGTTAACTGCTTCGGGGGCCAGAGAGAAAACAGGATTCTTTTTTATCACAGTTACGGTGTCCAAAGCCACACTTCCTGTTTGGAGGTCAGGAAGAGGGGGTCAGGAAGAGATGATGCTGAGACAGAAGGCTGGGGTGGGGCACCCTAGCTTGGTCACATGACCGCCTCCACTAATCAGGTTAACTGGATGTGCGGGGGGGGGGGGGGGGGGGGGGGGGGCAGAGATGAGCGGGGCTCTTTCCGCTGACAATCACAGTTTAACCACTGCTGTGGAAGTGGGCATCAGAACCTGGGGTCTGAGGGGCAAGAACAAGAAGACCATCTCTAGTCCCAAGATTCCAAGAGGCGGCGGCACCTGTGGTTGCAAAATCTGCCTACAATGAGCTCCGGAGATGAGCTTGGAAGCTTGAATTCCGGACACCGTTCTTACCATCACCGACTTCTCAATGGTTGCCATTTTTATTTCAGTTCCCCCAACATGCAGGTCTGAAGGTAGCTTCTGTAGAACACTCAGGGTGAAAGCACCTCAAAGTCGGCACAAGACACCCCAAAATGAGTTCTCAGCACAAAGGAGATTTATTTGCCCCAGAGGGACAGAGGGCAGGGAATAAGAGACAAAGACAGGAGATAGAGGAGGGAGAAGGAGAAGGGAACAGGGGAGATGTGGAAGGGATATTTGCCCCAGAGGGACAAAGGGCTGCCTCTGGATGAAGAGGAGACAGATACAGGCCATGGACAAGTGGGAGTTTATAAAGGGAAAGAGGGAAAACCCATGAGAAGATGCGTTGGCTAATTTTGATTGGGCATGTTAATTAGGGTAGTCAAAAGGGGGCTTTTGGTTGCTGGACTTCAATACTTTGATTGCTGGACCTTGATAGTCAGCTTAAAGAGTAAGTGGCCAAATAAGGGAACAGACCTTGGGGTCTAGCTTTAGGAACGTAATCTAACGGTTTATGGAGGTAGAGGGGATGGGGGAGAAGGGTAAGGCAAAAGCTATCAGGTGTTGCCATACTCTCGAGTCCTTCCTAGGAGCTCCCACTTGGGCCTGCACTTGGGGAGCCATCCTGGCCACCCCAGAACAGGCTGTAGCATCTCATGTGACTGGCGTGGCATGGGAGAGTTGTGTTATGGGATGGCCTCGCCCCACACTTCAGTGCTGACACCCTCTGGGAGCTGGAAATCTTCCAAGTGTGCTGGATAAGGCTAAGGTACGGAGGAAGGAGTGGCTGCAAGCCAACCTCAGCACAGGGCACTCTGCAATGAGGATTTATGATTATCTCCCTTTGGGGACAAAGGTCACATGGGTGGCCCAATACCCTTGCAGCTTCTGTGGGTAGCCTTCCTATAGACATTGGTCTCTCCTCTCTGAGAGTGGTCCAGCCACCTGGACTGGCCTTTGCCACAGGAGTCCCACAAAGGCACTTTCATTTTCTGCAGGTGCAGTCCTGAGAGCACATTCGGGACACCCCTAAGAATGTCACACTTTACCAAATAGCAGTGGAGAAGGCAGGGAAACAGACACTGTGTGGCGGGCTGTCTTAAGTGGGCAGAGTTCCAGATCTCCCTCTCCTCTGGGAGGGGGAGGACACAGCAGGTTCCTGTTAGCTCTGGGCACCCACAGCTTCTAAGCAAACAGCCCTACATGCTCTGTCAACCTCCCAGACACCTGGACCCAAGAACAAGTGAGTTTAGCAACTTAACACTGCCGGTCTGATAAACTGATCTCTGCATTAGTATTGTTCTTGCTATTTATGCTGGCTAGTTTTATGTCAACTTGACACACACTACAGAGAGCTGAGAGGAGGGAACCTCAGCTGAGATAATGCCTCCCTAGATCAGGTTGTAGGCAGGCCTGTAGAGCATGTTCTTAATTAGTGATTGATGGGAGGGGCCAGCCCACTGTGGGTAGTTCCACCCCTGGGCTGGTGGTCCTAGATTCCAGAAGAAAGCAGACTGAGCAAGACATGGGGAGCAAGCCAGTAAGCAGCACCCCTCCGTGGCCTCTGCATCAGTCCCTGGCCTCCAGATTCCTGTCCTGTTTGAGTTCCTGTCTTGACTTCCTTCAGTAATGAATATGGAAGTGTAAGCCAAATAAACACTTCCCTCCCCAAGTTGCTTTCAGTCACGGTGCTTCATCACAGCAATGGGGACCCCAGTTAAGACTCTGATGTTCTAATTACTATCACCGCATGTGCTCCTGCAGTAGAGTGCCTTTGTCTGCCATAAAGGTTCTGATTTAGCTCGTTTCATTGGCCACAAGCACAGCTATCCCACAGTCCCGCAGGCCTCTCTCACATGGTAGGTCTCTCTGCCCCCTCGCTGTGTGCAGTTTAACCTTAAAAGGGAAGCCTGCCTCTCACAGGTGGCATGAGTTGAATCTTCTCTGGAAAGTAGCTGAAATGTGCTTTTTGGAGAACTGAACCCATGTTATCCATGAGGAAGGCGGGTAAGGCTCACTCTTGTCTTTCCTTCTGTCTTTTCCGTTTGTTTTTGCAGTCCTAGCTGCTTTATCCTTCTCTCCTTCTTTGTTAAGACTTCCATATTTAATCTACATGGGAAGTAGAAAAAGACAAGATCTCTGGAGTAAACTGGGAGCATGGGGACCTTGAGGGAGTGTTGAAGAGGGGAGGGGAGAGACTCCCATATTTAGCAAGTCTACTGCAGGTGTCTGTTCCGGTTTCTGTGATGCTGCCTCACCAGGTTGGCCCCCAGGAAACGGTCAAGGAAGAGAAGCATGGGGCTCTATGGTTCCTTTCGGCAGAGCGCAGCGCCTTCGGGAACTGTAAGTGCTTTTACTCAGGGCAGCCTTGCGGAAGCCCAAGAGAAGGAAACACTCTGTACAGATGGGATGTGCAGATGCAGCTTTTGTCTAGCAGCATGGGTCCCCAGAGATCCCTGGAAACTCGGGACGTTTTAAGACAATTGGAAATTGGATGGGGTAAGATGCGGCCAGCTACAGCTAAAGGAAACAGATGCAGTACAAGATGAAACAGCATGCTAGGCTCTGGAGGTACTGCGAGGGGCTGAGGGAGAACACAGGCAGAGAAGGTTACTTTGCAGCAAACAGCAGACATTCCACGGAGGGCCAGGACCAAGCTACAGCTAGTTTGTACCTGGCTGTCTTGGGATAGCGGTGGGCCAAGGGCTTATCAGTCTCTCAGTTCCCCTTCCCACCAAGAGATGAGAAAATGATGGTTTTATCATCCATGTGGGTGTACCACACTATCCAGATGTTTGGTCAAGCATCCTGGACATCAATCTGTATGTCACTGTTTAGACAAGGCTAGCACAAAGTCAGCAGACTGAATAAAACTAGATGTCCTCCGTTTTCTGAGTAGGCCTTGCCTGGTCAGTGCACAGCTTAGGAGAGAGACGGAATTGTCTGAGGGAAAGAGAATTCACCCTCCAGGCTCATGCTACACCATCGGCTCTTCCTGGTGTACTAACACATTTTCTGTAGTTGTAATTGGACACCCGAGACTGGGACATTTATAAAATATAGTAAATTATTTATCTCTGAGGACTGGGAAGTCCAAGGACACAGCTCTGGCCGTCAACATGGCTTCCGGCACAGGCATGACCAAAAGCAATGGACAAATGCCACCTTCAGAAGAGGCAAAACATGAGGAGTGGACTTGCGATGAACCAAGCACAGCAAGAGCTGGCACAGGAGAGGCACCGACCTCCAAACGATCAAGTATATGTCATCAGGAGCCAAGCCTCCAACACAAGCCTTTCAGGGGACACTTCAAACCCAAACCATAACTGGAACCAAGCTTCAACGTTGAGTAGTATAAGAAGAAACCACATTTAGAGCTCGGAACCTGGGCATCTGCCTGCTGAGCTGCCCCACCCATGGAGCCTTGGTTGTGATTAATCTTCACTGCCAATTTGACTGGCTTTGGAATCATCGAAAGGCACCTCTAAAGATAAGACCCACCCTAAATGTGGGCAGCACCATCCTTGCGCTGGATAAAAAGGGAAACGGAAGAAGCATGCTGAGCGCCAGCATCCATCCTGCTCCCTGACCTCAAATGCAATCCCCAGCCTCTTCTCTTTCTCGCTGCCACGCCCTCCCCACCACATGATTCAGAGAGCAAACCGTAAGCCAGAACAAATCCCCTTTCCCTTAATTCCTTGGCAGTTAGTTTTGCCACAGCATCAGTCTCCCACACACACTCTCGCACACTCGTGTCCCGTGGTTATCGGAGGAACACCGGCAAGTGACCCCGTGCTGCCGACTGTGGTACCTATGTAGAGCAAACATCTTCCCTCTTGGGTGCACAAGCCTTCGAATGGATAGGAAGGGCTCAAGGCAGCTCCTTCATCCAGTAACGGGACTTAAGAACTGTGACCCCCAAGAGAGTGTAAGGTGTTGAGATTTCTGACTCTCATCTCAGGGAAGGGGGATTGGAGTCAGCAGTCAGAGGTCTGATTTGACAGGTGATGCTTTCCAAACACACCTCTTAGATGTGACGTATGCAGGGCTCTCCCGGGGTAAGAGATGGCAGAGCTCTTTGAGTGGTGGAGTCCAGCTCTTCCTTCACTCAGCAGGCTGTGACTGTAACGGAAATGGCACTATGTGACTAAAGGCTCCCCAGGAAAAGTGGTCCAGCTTCCATGGGACTCTTAGGACACACCAGGGAAGACATTGTCACATAGATAACTATAAGAGGTCCAGCTGCCTCTGCCCAGCCATGCCAGGAGTGAATAGCAGCTTTCCGTGACTCAAGCCCTGCCTCCAGGCTGCCACATCTGGCACTGATTGGCAGACATGCCACCGCTAAGACTTCAGGGTGGCAAGCAAAATGAATGGATGCTATTGTTGAAGCCATCACGTTTTCTCAGCCGTGAGGACCTGAACAGGAGTCCTGGTCCTTGAACTGAGGACTGTGTCCCATGTAGTGGGAAACAAAGGCCCAGTCTCAGAAGATGGGTGTGCTGACAAAGGCATCCAAAAGCAGATGTCCACATCCTGCGTAGAGACCACCACAGCAGCAAAAGCAGAAGATGGATGAAGCTCGGAGATTCAGTGAAGGCAGATGCCACAGCTGTGTGGCTCTAAGCGTTCTTCACCAAAGCAATAACCCCAAACATCCCAACAAGGCCTTTTATTTACGCAACCTCTTACCCACACCCACCATCTTCAGGCTCTCCCTTTGACTCGGGGTCTCCATTCCGAGCCATGTGCCACTCCATCCTGCCTTCCAGTGTCGAGCTTCATCAATGTCTGTGAACTGAAGTCTAGTGATCTGCCTCACACTTTAGGGCCTTTGCACGTGAAAGTCCCTGCTGATGCACCATGCCAATCCCCTGGCCACACCAGGAGGCTTCATTATGTATGTTTATGGGATGTTCACACTCCCTCCAGAGCTCTTACACAAGTACTGACAGGATACGCTTCATGCTCCATGTTTCTGAGTCTAAGATGCACAAGCAGGGAGATCCGGTCGATGGTACCCAGAATTGTGTACCTAGAACCTAGGATGACACTATACTCACAGCAGAAATCAACAAGCACCACTGAAAGAGTGTTCAGCCGTCTCACCGGACCTCAGTTTCCAAGGCAATATTTAATTAAGATACTCTGTCTAGCAGGAGCCAGAACGCTCCCCAAACAGACTCCTAGAAGTTTGCATTTTATTTTAAAAGTCCTACGCTGTAAATCTTCTACACACATTTGCTGGTACTAACACTCTCAGTGTAGAAAGAACACTGCAGCCAAGGCTGGACTGCAGGGACTCACGGGCTGGTTTCCACTGTTTCCACTGGAGGCAGTCTGCTCTGCCCCACACAGTCCCGATACCCAGCAGTCGCCTGGGTCTGTTCTGACCACAGGCCTCCACGCAGGGCGGTCCAGAGAATCACTGCCACTGCCTAAGTGGATCCAGATTTGCACCAAGCTGTTATTACACAGTAAACTATGCCGTTGGTGTTTAGGAAACGTCTGAGATATGAGCTTGGATGGAGCGCTGGCAACGGGAGAGCTGCTTGGCTCAGAAACTATAGTGCAAGTCCCTTTGTTCATGCTGCGACTTGTACTGGGACATACCCCATCAGAGACCACCGACAGCGGGGAACAAAGTGGTGATGTGATCTCAAACGACAGACCCTTCCATCCTCTCAGGGCGTAGTGGCCCCCAAGATGGCGTTGCTGGGAAGGGCTTGTAACGAGACGCATTTAAGGCTTTCTCCTTCCTCCTTAACCAGAGATGACCTTCCATACCGCAAGCAAAATATTTTAAGTATTTCCCCTCTGTACTTTCCTTTTGATATGATGAGCCATTTCTCGTAGCTGGCACTGAAAATCTCTGTAGAATTTTTTTCTCATCAGAACCTTAGTTGAATTATACCAGTAGGGAGCATTGGAGCACCTAATGAATCAGCATGGGGACACTGGTTTCTCCCAGCAACTCTGGCACCCGGGAAAGCTCCCTTCTGCCTGGCAAGACTTGAGGCGGGGGGGGGGGGGGGTTCTAATAATAGGAGCCTGCTCAGGATAAAAGGCTTAAGGGCGCCATTGACAGACAGCCACGGGGTTACTAATTAGAGACCCAGTAACTGCGATTCAGTGGGAAGTGGAGGGGTGCTGGGAACCCGCGGGGAACCAAGGAACTGCTAGAAAAGCTCCCGAGTGGGCTGAGTGGAAGTAAAAGTGCTCACCGCGATGACGTGCTTTTCCTGTCTCCGGAATAGACACTAGCAGAGGGGGAAAGGTAGTTCTTTAGGAAAGCTAAAAATGTTGGCGCGACAATCCTCCCGGCTAGCGCTACAGGTGCAGTGGGCCAACCTAGAGGAATTCTCCAGGACCTGCCCCCACCGCCCTGGAGGGGGCTGTGCCAGCCGCGCAGCGGAGCTGACAGGGTTCCGGGAAGGCTGGGGCTCCACTGCCAGCTCTGTCGCCTGGAAGCAGGCGAGCCGACGTACTCAGTCCTAATTTAAATGCAGCGCGCTTTCCTCCTTCCACCCCCTCCCCACCGAGCTGTCAGGCACGTCCCCGCGCAGGCCACCAGGCATCCCCGACCGGCCGTCTGGCTCCGTGAGCCGCGGCGTAAAGTGTGGTTGTGCCGTGGCCCGTACGCCCCCGCAGATTATGCGTGGCGAAGGGGACAGACAGCATAAGGGCCCCCGGTCCCGAAGCACCAAACCATGTTCACATTTCGAGCTAGTGCCGCGTTCCTATCCCCCATCCCCCCCAGTAAAGAACTCGGCGCCGCAGGAGGAGGGAGAGGCCGGACCCAGGCCTGGGAGGGGCACGCGCGGGCGACTCACTGTCGCCGGCCGCCCTCCCACGCCCAGCCTGATGCTTACCTTGGAAGAACCCGCCCTCCCCATCCAGCCCCGCACCAGTGCCCACCTCCCGCCAAGAGCAGCGCCCCTGCCTTCCATCCCCAAGGTCCCTCCACCCTCCTAGAGTCCCGCAGGCCGCTCCCGTTCCCCTACCTCACCGCTCGCAGCTCGCCGCTCTCCCTCCACCCCTGTGCCCACCCGAGCCCAGGACACGCAGCCTGGTCGGGGGATCTCAGGCGCGCATGCGTATGCGAACATTTGCGCGCACCTGTACGAGCGCGGCGGTGGCGGGTGCGGGGGGGGATGGCGCGGGCGAAGGCTCCACGCACCTGTACGAGCGAGCGCCGCGATGCTGCGCGCCTTTCCGCCGCCGGGAGCGCGCCGAGCTCCTCTGCTCCCCCGCCAACCGCTGGGCTGGCCGCGGCCGCTCACTCCGGCGTGAGCCCTGCGCTTGCAGGGAGCGCGAGCTGGGCGGCCGCCCACGGCCCGGGAGCGCGTGCACCTCGTCGCGGTCCCGCGCGCAGCCTCCGGGTTAGGGATCCGCTGGCAGGGACAGCGGCTGAGCTCCCTCTCCGAGGGCCTAGTGTGAGCCGGCCCAGCGCTCGCCCGCTGCTCCCGCGCCTCCGCACTTAACCCTTTCCATCCCCGGGAAGCAGAGGCCCAGGGAGCAGAGGGGCTCCTGGCAGCCAACCGCGGGCCTAGACAACTGCTCCACTGGCGCCTCCAGAAATGAGACCCCGCTGCACCTTGCGGGCATGACCTGTTAAGTCTTCCTCAAACCCAAAAGGCACCAGGAACAGGTGTCAAGCGGTAGAATGAGTCCCGCCTAAGGCGGTCTTGGCTGTTGGACCTCCAATGCTGCTGCATCCTGGCCCCACTGAGTCTCTGTAAGAGACGTCTCGCGTAGTAATTAAAAACCCATCGCCCACATCCTGATAGTGTTTGGAATCTTTAAAAAGTTCGGGATAGAGAAACGTACCAACCTGCAGACGTTTCCTGGTGTCTAGACAAGGCCTTCCCTCCTACGTGGACAGCCTGGGGTGTGTGAGTGAGACAAGTCAGGGTTGGACCGGGGTAAATGCTACTTTTAAAAGCTTTATGCAAATTACCCATGGCTAGATTTCAGAGGACAGAGGACTTGGACATTTGCTTTCTTCCCGGCCTTGATATGCTTGGCCAATTTATACCATCAGCCCTTCTGAGTTCAATACCAAAGTTGTAAAAACCCTTCTTGTTCATTAGCCAGGCATCAATCTGGGCAGAAAGCTGCAAACTGCAGGAATTAAACCTTCCATTTTCTGTTGGTTATGACACAACGAGGCAATCTTGAGGCTGAGATCCTTTTCATTATTAATTTCAGTTTTTCCTCAAACATGCGAGAGATTCTCAAGGTCCCTTAGTGCGTTTCTATTTACACGTGGGTGGAGAAGAGGCTGGGAAACAGCCTCTTCTTGGCTTTCCCTACACGGCGAGCACCCAGCATCCCAGCTCTGGATGCTAGGAGAATCACTGTTGTCCAGGACCATGTGGGATCTGCAGGCCTACTCACTCCCTCTACCGCCCACCCCTTCTTCCACCCCCATCGCCCAGGGATTTTAACAAAGAACTTCCAACTACCACACCTCTGCAGATTTCACCAACTTCACTGAACCTAGAGTCTATAAACAGTGAAGTGTGGAAACACATGGGGTTACCCCATAACCCTCCTGCACTAGACTCTGGGAAGGTAGTCTCAATTACATCCTTTAGTTCTTCACTCTTTAAGAAAATGTTCATGGACATCCGCCCCACGTTGGAAGGTCTTTATGCCTTCTGAGGTCCTGAAACAGACCTGGATTGAGATCCTGATGGGATGGAGTGATAGTGTATGCTATTAAATCCTCCTGCCCCAGAAAAAACCCACAGCAGTATGGACTTGAGAAACATGAAGATCCTCCACCATGAAATAAAATAACTGCCCCCCCACATACACAAGGGCCTGACACTATTAGGAGGTGTAGCCTTGTTGGAGTGGGTGTGGTCTAGTTGGAGGAAGTGTGTCACTGTGGGGGTGGGCTTTGAGGTCTCTTGCTCAAGCTTTGCTCAGACCATCAGACCACTTCCTGTTGCCTGCAAGAAGTGAAAGTCTCAGCTACTTCTCCAGCACCATGTCTGGCTGCACACCACCATGTCCCACCATAATAATGGACTGAACCTCTAAACTATAAGCCAGCCCCAATTAAATGTTTTCCTTTGTAAGAGTTGCTGTGACCACGGTGTTGCTTCACAGTGATAGAAACCATAAGACAATGGGTATCTGCCAAAGTCAGGTGTGACGCTGACTGAACCTTTTACACCTTGGGTGTCCAGTACAAGTGGTAGGTCCAGGCCACTAGCAGCATTCGGTCTCCACAGACTAAACCTCTAATACCGTCACCCTTCCCAAACCTGACAGGGACGAGATTCTCAGCCTCTCTGCTGCCATTACAGTACCCATCTCAGACTGAAGGAGATGGTGTTTGCTATGTACTGGGAGGTGGAGCCATCTTTCTCCAGGGAGGGTGTTCACCTGATTCTGTCACTAGCCTGGGAACTCTCAGCTCCACCTGTCCCTTTATGGAGGAAGCAGAAGAGGCAGGTGGCCCGTAGGTCATAGTCACAGAACTCTTTTCTAGTCTCGAGTGCTTTGGTTGGCTCCTGTCAAATACTGGGTATTGTTTTCTTGTACATGCCACACCAGACAGCAGGCTTTGTATATATATATATTTAAAAAAGCCCAGAAGACTCCATGTACTACACTGCTCCCCATTCCCCCAAGCAATTAAGTTCCAATAATAGTCAGGAATGGCGCCAGTTACTCTAAGTACTTCCAGCTTCTTGGCATAAAAATAAATAATTAGTTGTTTGTTGGTTCATTGAAATCCAATGCATGCTGTGTGAGAGAGAAGATGTCCCCCACGGGACTCCCTTAAGTCTGCCTTGTCCGACCAAGCCACTTCCCGCAGTGCAGTGATGAACCTGCATATGGATTCTTCCAGAGGCTTCTTAAATGCTGTGGCTGCATGGCTTAATCCCTCCTCTCTCTTCACACACTGCAGACCAGTGCCTAAGAACCTGGTACTCAGAGGTCATGTGTCGTCTGTGATGTGTCCAAGGCAAGGGTGGCTATGGAAAATGATGCCCCGTGGGAGATAATCTTGCATGCCGGGTCCTTCCAGGCACTTTAAAGTACAGATGACCCCACTCTGAGCTGACACCTCCTGCCTTAGCACTCACTATGACAAGAATGCATTCCTGAGTTCCATATTCTCCCGGGCTGAAAGCTGTGAGTGATGGAGATGCGGGTTTAGCCCACATGTCTGCGGCTCCTTGTCTCTGATACTGCTCTCTGTGGGCTGGAGCACACTTCAGCGGTTATCCATTCCCGAGAGGAGATAAATCCTTATCAAGTGAGTACCGCAATCATCCCCTTAATAAGCCAGTAAGTTTACAGTGTGAATCCTTGTAAACATTTTTTTGAGAATAGCTTTAAAAGGAAATAAAAACTTAATAGTTCAGATATGCTTAAAAACATGTTAATAAACTAAAAACAAACTGGCTGTAGTGGGAGGCGATTTCACTTTCATAAGTATACAAATCAAACTTGTGTAAATGATGAATCATAAAGAAATTTATTTTAAATCAATCATTTGGTATGTATGGTTTTACCGTTTATTAAAGAGGAAATCTGCCTACTGATGAGATGGGTGTGCTTGTTTATTTTTGAGGAAAAAAATTAAATTTCCACTGATCATTTGATCTTGTAGGACACAAAGCATCTTTGTTGCTGCTTTCAGAGTTGACTGATAATGTTTTAAAGATTTTATTTTTCTTTTTAATTACGTGTGTGCGTTGTATGTTGCATGGGGTATATACATGTGAGTTCAGGGGCCCATGGACGCCAAAAGTGTCAGCTCCTCTGGAGCTGGAGGTACAGGTAGACGAGCTAGAGAACCACCACATGGCACGTACGCTGGGAGCTAAACCGAGCTGGCCAGCCGTACAATTCAAACTCTCAACTGCTCAGCCATCTTTTCAGCCTGAGATGATATTTTTATTTTATAATTGTGAATGCTGAGAGCACTATTCCATGTAAATATGCAGTACGGAATGGTAGAAGTTATGTGTGGGGCCATTTCATAAGTCATTGGAATTTTTTTCCTAATTCTAAGACGAAATTCATTGAACAATTTTTTATAACACTCAAGTACGCAACTAACTGGCAATTTTTAAAATGAAATATTCAAACAAAATGCACTAATTTTGATGCTGAGAGTTGACAGAAGGAAAATACTGGGAGTCTTCATCTTCTGTAATTAAACACTGTTTCTGTGAGAGCAGACAATTTGTACATACACTGAGAACACACTGCACTTCCTGACATTAGCATCGAATTTGCACCAAGATGTTGCAGGCAGCATCCAATGGCACCATTGGGCATGGCAGCATGCCCACTGCAGAGTGCATACGTCGTGTGTTCAGAACCATGGCTGCAGTGAAGTGCCCTGACACATGGGTGTGTGCTGCAAGAAACACCCGAATGCATTGCACGTTTGGTTTCAGATAGATGTTTGGCGTTTGCACATCCCTCTACTGTTGTCTAATCAGCTCTGTGACCCACAACTGATTGCCATATGGGCTTAAGAAGCTGGGGTTTGCAGTCTATAGTCGTGAAATGTAATGGACTTGTTTCTGGTCACACATTTTATACAGATAGAGCAGTGTTCCGCTCCTAACCAGCCCAAAGCCTTGTTCTTTGGTGATGAAATGCCACCTTTCCAAATAAACAGAGCTCCTTGCTACAGAATACAAAGCAAGAAAGCTATGAGCACCAATGAGAACACATGGAACTCCCTTCCATCTTGATCATGTTTTGTTATAAGTTAAATATTGTCAGTTTGATGTGGTTGGCATTTTCTTTGGGCTGCCAACCAGCTCCCAAATAAAGACATGGAAACTTACTATTAGTTATGAGTGCTTGGCCTTAGCTTACGCTTGTCCCACTAGCTCTTTGAACTTAACCTGTTTCTATTCAACTGTGCTTTGTCTTGGGGCTTTTTACTTTTCATTCATTCTGTACGCCCTACTTTTCTAGCTCCTCTGTGTTTGTCTGGCCGGCCCCTGGCTTCTCCCTGCCATCTCCTTTTCTTTTTCCTTTGAGCCTAAATTCCTCCTCCTACTTACTCATCCCTACTGGGAAGTTCCGCCTGTACCTCCTCCCTCACTAGTTCCCGGTTAACTTTTTATCAGACCAATCAGGTGCAGGCAAGGGAAAATAGCAACACGTCCTTACATAATTAAAGAAAAGCAAAACGTCTTTACATAGCTAAGCAAATACTCCTGAACATAAACAAATGTTCACTGAGTTTCTGTCCTGCCTGGTTCCTGTAGTCATTAATTCCCAAAGAAATCACAGAGAGGTCTACATTAGTTATAAACTGATTGGCCCATTAGCTCAGGCTTCTTATTAACTCTTACAACTTATATTTGCCCATTATTCTTACCTGTGTCAGCCACGTGGCTTGGTACCTTATTTGGTGGGGCAGTCACATCTTGCTTCTTCTGTGGCTGGGACAGGACTGCAGAAGGTACTTCCTTCCCAGAATTCTCCTGTTCTCATTGACCCGCCTCTACTTCCTGTCTGGTTGCCCCACCTATACTTCTTGCCTGCCTATTTAAAATATAGTTGACAGGATACAGACTATTGTCCCACAGCAAACAAATGCAACACATCTTTACATAGTTAAACAAATGTTCTGCACCATAAACAAATGCAACACATTTGCATAGTTAAAAAATAAAACACATCTTTACATATTAAAAAATACAACACATTTTTGCATAGTTAAATATCCTATAATAGTTTGGTTTTGGTGTTTTGACAAGGACAAATGATGTGTCTCAGATAGACCTTGAACTCATGGCAATACTCCTGCCTCAGACTCTCAAGTGCTATGATTTCAGATTCCAGGCAAGAGCCGCCATGTCCAGTATAGTGTAAATGTGCCCATGAGCTATGCCTCTCGGAGAGGTTTGACTCACTTCAAATGGCAGGATTCTTGTGCATGTGGTCAGTGGTCAGGCAGCTCCAGATGGACATCCTGGAAGAGGGGGGCCACTCTGTACTGCAGAAGGCACAGCCCCAGGAGCCAGAATGCACAGGCTTTGGTGGGTCCTGTGCCAGCCCTGGCAGCCAAGGTACATGTTGTCACACAAATCTGTTCTCTTTTGGTGAATGCCATGCAGTTTGGAACATGAACAATGGCTTTGGTGCCGTATACAGTTTAACATAACAGGAATCCAAGTAAAAATAAGACACCCATCTCACTCTTGATCCTAAAATCACTACAAAAAACTAATTTTTCAGTCATTTTTAACAAATATAATCTGAAGTAGTAAATTCTCAAAAATTTAAAATAATTAATTCCCTTAGATAGTATACCCTGGAAACCTCAAAGATTACTAAGGGATGAATTGTGTACTATCAATAAAAAAAAAATGGTGGTCTCCCATCCTCATCCCCACCTCAGAATGTAACTATATTGAGAAATAGGGTTTTCACAGAGGTAGCTGTCAGGGCAGGGAGGTCCAAGACCAGCATAGCCAACATCCCAAAGGCAGAAGAGAGAGACAGACAGGTAACACAGAGCAAAGTCATGAAGACAAGAGAGGTTCAGAGAGAGGCAGCAACCAGATGGCCTGTAGTGTGTGTCCATGCCATAGAACACCAAAAGCTGGCAGACACAAAAGGACCCCCTCCAAGGGCCCACAGTGAGAGACCTTGGCCACAGGCTTGTGCCCCCAGAACTGTGGTTTGTAGCCCCCAGCTTTGGTATTTTTTGGCTACAACCCCATGGTACTGAGACAGAAGTTTTGCATCCTGGCTGTATGCATAGAGGGTACTTTGTTTTTGTTTTTGTTTTGTTGTTTTCCAATCAGCCTGGGCATGAACCAGATGACCTTAAACATCTTGACGTTGCCAATCCATTATGGATTCTTTTACAGTTTATAGCAGATGCAACATTTAATAAGGAGCATATGAGGGCTGGGGTGCAGCTCGGCGGAGGAGCGTATGCCGAGCATGTGCAGGGCCCTGGATTCCATTCACAACGCTGCTAGGAAATAAATGGACAAAAGCAAAGGGCAGAAAGGGAGCGACTGAACGGAGAGCACTGGCCAGAGGCCGACACGGGCAGAGGCCCAGCCAGCACCAAGCATGCCTCTTCCAGCTAAGACTTGCGCCTTGTCCCTGAGCATATATGTGTATAGCATGCTATGTGTACTGCTGCCCCGAGGGGTCCTCTGAGGTGACCCTGCCTTGTTTCCCCCATGCCTTTCCAAAGACGTCAAGGGGACGGAAACTGGAATTCCTCTTTCACTCTGTCTTACCCCCAAAACTCACTTGGGCAAAAGCAGGTGTCGTTCCTGTGAGAAGTTAGCTGGGGTGGGGTGGGCACCGGGGTTTGAAACTGGGCCTAGACTATTTCCATAAACGTTGGCGGAAACCTGACCACTTGGCAAAGTTGACCCATGTGTTCAGAGCAGACAGGCTGGCCTGCTTCCCCGCTGCTGTCTGGGATTAAAGAGTGATGGTTTGCAGGGCCCAGAATGGCCCTTCCAAAGCATATAGTCACCTAGGCTGGCTGCTCTTGAATACCCTCACCCCTCAGGACTTGAGGAAGTTGTGGCAGTGTGCGTATGCTGGTACCACGCCAGACAGACCTTTAGCCTTTCTTTCTTTCTGGCTCCTGCTTCTGCTCCTAGCATCCTGGGAAGTGGGTCAGCCTGGGCAGGCCTGGCCAGCTGCCTTGCTGTGCCAGGAGAGCATGCCCTCCCCCTATTTCCTCCCCCACAGCCTCTCTCCCTGCACCCAGAAGCTGTTTGTTCTCCAGTAGGAGGGGCAGGAAATGAGAAAAGCAGCAGGGGCTGGCTAGAAGGACCAGACAAGCAATCTCCCCTACCCTGCTACCATGCTACCCTGTGGGGCCCTTGCCTTCTGTCCCTGGATGGGAGGGAGTCCGAGCACCTCTTCTTGTCTAGCTCCTGCCTGAATGAGTCACCAGCCTGCACCCGCTGGTTCCTGGAGAATGCCCACATCAGTCAGTAGCCCTCCACCTGCCCCGGCCCTACCACAATTCCCTGCTGGGCCCAGGGATGCTGGAGACTCTATGATGACAGTGGTCTCTGCACTGAGTAGTCAGTGAGCCCTGCCTCATCCCAACCCGACAAACCCTTCTCCGTCTCCTTTTTAGATGGCTCTGCCTCCCCTTGATTGGGGCTCCTAAGTGAGTTTCAGAATGTAAATTCAATCTTCATACCTCACAGGGTGATGTGGGCAACCTTCCCTTCACCAACTCCACTCTGACAGCGGGGCGGATGCAGGCACCTTCTCCAGGAGATGTTATTGTCATCTGCAGTGGGCCCACCTTCCAGCTGGCAGTGGGGGAGGGGCGCACACTAAAGAAAGCAGTTGTGTTTCTTCGCGAGAAGTCGAGAGAACATGTTCCTCCTGCTTTCCTTCTCGAATGCATGCCAGGTATCTGTGCTCTCCTCGGCCCGTCACTGCTGGAAGAGCTGGCTCTGAAAGTCTCCAAGGGTCTCTGTCCTCCTTCCCTCCCTGGGTCTCCCCGGTGTCCCCGTCTCTGAGAGGCTTGTTCAGGAAGGACAGGCTGGAGTCGAGCCAGCTTGGGCAGCTCCTCCACGCAGCTGGCATCTGTAGGCATCACTCACTAACACCCTGCTCTCAGTTTCCTGATGGACTATGGCATTTTAGGATACTGTCCTTCTTGGGCTCCTATAGGGCCATGACTGGGTTCTACTGTGAAGACTCAGAGGCTCCATTTGAACCAGACCCCAGAGTTGTCAGGTTTTGCATAGGGCAGTCAGGATTACATGGAAGGTTTTCAGGCAACAGTCCATAGCCTCCTGACCACGGCTATGGTGGTTAAATGCACCTGGATGACAAGGTGTGTGAGTGGGTTGTTGGGCTCTGTGCCCTGCCCATGCACCAGAAGCAGCATGTCTAGCTCAGTGCTGACCCTGTCTTGACCAGGTTAAGAGCTGGTGAAAGGTTGTCTATTCTTGTCCCACTGATGACCAGCTCAGGCTTCTGACAACCAACCACGTTAGACAGCAGCCACATGGCTGAGCCAGCCTGGGTCTACCAGAGCAGGGGAGCGCATTCCAAACTCCCTGAGACATAGAGCTCCTTCTGCAACAGCTTGTCTTTTACAGTCTTACATCGGAACCACAATGAGTCCTCCACGGGCATAGATATTCACAGGGAAGTAGAGTTCTATTAGCATCAAAGAAATACACACGTGACCCATATCGACAGAAGCGCTCAGATGCCAAGGCTTTCCAACCATGATTGTCAAGAAATGGTTAATTCTTCCCCAGAATCACAGGGAGCACTGGCCCCAAGCCCAGGGTGACTAACAGCTGCCTCTGCTATTTCCACTCCAGTAAACATTGCCCAAACAGTCTCTCATGGAAAGCAGCAATTGTCAGAGAAGGGCAAGTATGTGTGCATACATGGGTACATGCAGACCCGTGTGCAGGTGTGTGTAAGTGCATGTGTTTGCACAGGGATGTAGACCTGTGTGCACCTGTGTATAACTATGTGTAAATGCATGCAGGTGCAGACCTATGTGCATGCATGTGGGCACAGACCTTCGTGCAGGTGTGTGAATGTGTGCATATGCATAGGTACATACCTGTGTATGTGTGTAAATGTATGCATATAGACTATGTATGTGATAAGTGTGTGCTTATAAGAGCGGAGAAGGGCTAGAATGTGGGGGAAGCAGTCACTGGAAGGTTGAGAACTATCAAAGCCCTGGATCAGAGCTAAGGTTCTTCTTTGGTGGAACTTTCTCCATCCCCTCGTGAATCTCTGCCTTGGGAAGCTGGGTCTGCAGTGCAGCTTAGCCAAAGGTTGTAGAGGTAGAAAGCTCCAAGTTGAAGATGTGGCACCATGCGGCCTACATGCTCAGACCCTGGGGCACATACCAAGCTGGGGTTGACAAGCCTTACGTCTGCTACTGAGGATGCAGAGCTAGGTGGAGGCATGTCCAGACTCTGGCAGATAGAGCCAGTCAGGACTCCTCCGGACTATGGCTCTAGTGGGCCACCTGCTTGGAGGGAGCCAATGAATAAATCCTGTAGTCACCAGCCCTGACCACTGTCCTCCTTGGCTCGAGGCAATGCTGGGTACCGAGCACTATGAGTGATGGTCCTCACTGAAGGGTGGAAGAGAACCCACACTTACGCTTCTAGTTACAACAATGTATTCCAGGCTCCAGCAGCAAAGGCTTCACAGACATTGGATCATCTCTCTGAAATAACGGCAAGACACACAACCCTGCCTCAATGAGGCCACCCTCAGTGGCAGGATCTGTCAAGTTGGGCCTGAGGACTGCACACATCCCCAGTGTCCCCGCTGTGTGCCCAACACTACAGCTGAGGTCCTGTCTGGCCAGAAGCCAGCATATAGGTCATCCTGTCCCTTGGTGGCCTCTGGCTTTCCCTGGGGTGGGCGGGGCTGTCTGCTGGTGCCGGAACAGACTCAGGACAGCTTGCTCATGTTTCCTAGGAGCTGACTGCTGAGTGCATTTGCAGCACTCTGGAGGAGAAGATGCATCTATAGGAGGGTGCCCAGGGCTTCCTTGTGCTGATCTGGGAACACAAAGTCCTATCACCCCAGACCACTTCACTGGGACCTTGAGCACTGGCTGGCTATAGGGCCTGCTTGTATGCTGAGGTCCAGGTGATGATGTAGTGGGCAAATCCTGACTACCAGGTTTTGTTTTTGTTTGTTTTGGAAACAGGGTTTCCCTGTGTAGCCCCCTGGCTGCCCTGGAACTCACTCTGTAGACCAGGCTGGCCTCAAACTCAGAGATCCACTTGCCTGTGCCTCCCGAGTGCTGGGATTAAAGGCGTGCGCCACCACCGCCCTGCTCCTGTCATATCATTCCACTCTGATCCCTTGGCTCTATTTCAGGTGGCTCTGATGAGATGTCCACTTACCTCTCCCACCTCAGACCCAAGGCCTGGCAACACTAGCCCAAGGCAGAGAGTAGGTAGCTGTCGGATGCGTTTGTGGCTTCTGAAACTTTGTCAAAACCTTACCATTTCCTGAAAACCTTTGTATCTGGAGGGGTCCTGGAAGCTGGGACACAGGATGGGAATGTCACGATGGTGCTAGACGACAGTGAGAAGCTGGCCTTGAGGGCTGTGGTAGGTGTCCTTCTCCATTTAGCCTCCAAGGAGACTCCGAGTTCATGACCCCAGGAGCTGACCCAACCTACATACCACTTGAAACACTCTCTCAGGACTGGGGGCTAATACTGAGGCTGCAGGTCCTAGGGAGGGGTGCCAGCATGATGGGGCCCATACTTCATTCACAAGCCTAAGAGAACTTCACGTGACTCCGCCATATGGGTTTACGAGGGGCTGCTCATTAAGTATGCTGGCCTTAACATGTTGCTTTGTTCAGTGGACGTGGACATACCTGTGACTCTCAAATCCAGGACTCAGCAGACAGAGGCCACAGCAGGCTTTTCCATCCTTTGAGCTCCCACCTGCACTCTGCTGGATGCTCACCACCCAGCCTGCTTCTCCCAGGCACTGAGCTGTGGTGAAGCTTGTTCCGTGCAGATCTTCTATCCACAGAGTGGAAATGTTTGTGGCGCCTGCCTTCCAGGGCCGTGAACTTGATCCGTGCATCTCTGCTGTCCTCTGGTTCACCCCGGTCTTGCAAACTGTCAGTAAGAACTCACGATGTCATATGCCGTGAGAACCAGCAAGTGCAGGGGTCCTTGGAGGTCCCCAGCCCACCGTGAG
Organism: Arvicola amphibius; assembly: GCF_903992535.2. NCBI lineage: Eukaryota > Metazoa > Chordata > Mammalia > Rodentia > Cricetidae > Arvicola > Arvicola amphibius. Next base: position 152,498,026 of record NC_052050.1, read on the forward strand.
CTGTCCGTCAGGTAGTTCAGTCTTTGCAGCTGGCCACTACAGTGCCAGAATGGACAGAAGAGGACAGCATCCTCCCCTTTTGGATTTTATTGGGGGTGGATGGGTTGGGAGGAAGAAAGGCAACTTGTAATACTGCATTCTAAAATAAAAAGTCTTTTATTTTTAACAAGATAGCAGCTAACAGTTTAAGAAAGCTTGGGTATATGTGCAATTTAGAAAATATTTGGCTGTTACAAGTTAGCATTTTTAGTCATTTGTAAAGTGCTGAGAAGTGTGCTTCTGGTGAATATCTGAATTAGGCTTTTTTTTAAAAAATATTCTTAGCCATCCAGTAAGAAAAACACTGATGTACAAACACAGGTGGGGCAAACAGAGGATAGGTTACTCTCAATATGACCCTGTATGTCCTTTGTGGGGGAGGGGTGGACACCGGCATGGCAGGCAATGCAGGCGATGGCTGACTCATGGGCACCATGGGCTGGCTTTCTGACAGCAAGTACACAGACCCGAGCCTCTGCCAGCACCATCCCTGCGTGGCTGCACCCACACGTGCCAGCACCATCCCTGCGTGGCTGCACCTGCACATGTCCCACTGTAGATATTACTGTCAATAGCGTGAGAAGGCAAGGATGATTTGGCATGGAAGCTGGAGTCCAAATGTTGACAGGTATTGAATATTTTGGCTTAAAGCAAAGATTATGTACAAAACACTACAGCTAGTAATATTGACTAAAATGTTAACAGTTAATTTTTAATAGAAAATGCAATATAAAAACACTATTTGTTAAAGGGTACAGTACACGTATCAGTCACTTTGGAAAGCCCCAGTCACTCCCAAACAAAACAAGTTGACTGGACTGGATGGAATGTGTCACCTGGCTTTTTAAATTGTTACAATTTTTATTCTGAGATTTAAAAAAATATATAGGATATAAATAACAGTAGTGAGTCTAAGTCAAATAGAATGATTTTAAGAACTGTTAATGGCCTCCTATGCTCCTGGATGCTACAGTGCCCTGTCAGCTCTCTGAGGTGTGTCCGGAACTGACGCCGTTAGCGCACTTGGCACCTCGGGTGAATGACGGGGCAGAAGGTAGCACTACCCAGAACTCTGCTCAGTGACTCAACAGCCATAATGCTGCTCTGCCTCCCTCACACATCTGGACTCGGCTGTGTGGTGGGAGGAGGCAGAAGCTGTATGTCTGCTGCATGCTCCTTTCCCAAACGCTGCTTCCAGTTGGTCCCAGAGGTACGGATGCAGCCTCTTCCACTTGGCCTGCACCCGCTGAGAGCTGTCCCTGCTTGCCACCCTCGTGCCAGGCAGCAGCCTCTGCCCTACGTGCTTAGCAGTGGGATCTGCCACACCATCACTGAAGACACCAGGTCCTCCTGAGAAGGCTGCCGAGCCTTCCTGTGCACTCGCCGGTGGCCCTGGCCCCCACACACCACCAGTGCAGAACTGGCTTTGGCTCTCCGAGAGCGCTGTGCCCTGCTCCTTGGGGAGCCACTGGGGTCCTTCAGGAGGTCACACAGGCTGCTGTCCACAGATCTGTGCTCTAGGGAGCTGGAGCCATGCGACAGGCTCAGGGACCCTGAGGATGAAGACAGGTCACTCTTCTGAGCCGTCAATCCTGACGAGTCTCCCAACCAAGTGGCTGTGTTGGTGTCAGTATGGCCCAAGCAAGAAGTGCCGTCCTCACCGCCACCGGGCAAATCCTTGGGGTCTTCATCCTGAGGCTCAGGGCCAGAGGGTGGGCTGTCTCTGGCTCTGTCCTTGTTCTTCTGAAAAGCTGTGGCCATGACAATGAACTTAACAGGCCCGTTATGTGCGTGGTAGGAGACCATGCCTCGCCCTGAGAGGACAATTCAACAAAGGTCTTTAATAACACACATCCAGCTTAGGTATTAAAGTGCAGGATCTGACCTCACACTCCTACCCAGGCAACAGCTTGGAAAATAGCACTAATACATGGGCTAGCTAAAGCAGAAACACCCTGGTCATACCCCTGTCGACGCTCAGTTATCGGAGCCTTAAAGCCAACAGTTCGTGGTAAGCAGAGGATGGGGTGCAGTTCCAAGGACCCACACTGGGCAGCTCACAACTGCCTGTAATTATAGGGAATCTGATGCTTTCATCCGGAATCTATGGACCACACACACACATACACACACACACACACACACACACACACACCTAGAGTAATACAATAGCAAGTTTTGAGCTTTGGACATGGCATATTTCCTCACTTGCTCTATGCAAATGTACCTGATTTCCCTAAGTCTTAAGAAATCAAAGACTGATGTGTTCAGTGTCAGGAACACAATGCCTACACTCCCAGAAGGTCCTAGCAATTTCCACTGCAAAAAGTTTCTGGAGCTTGAGAAAAGCAACGTTATAGTTGTTTATTAAAACCAGGACTTCCTGTCTCCAGGTCATGGTTTGACTCATTCATCTTAGCCACCAGAGACAGCTCCTGGCCATGGGGAGTGTTGCCTCCCCATGTCACTGGCTCTACAGGCACTAAAGACAGACACCTAGATACTGGAGCATGGCAGGAAGTAGCAGAAACAGAGGAGAAAATAAAGTCGCCAGGAAGACATACTCTACGAGACTACCGTAGACAGCACAGAAAGAGGAAAGTGATGTGAGGAGCAGATTGGTGAGTAAAACGGAAGGGTGTGGAGGGGTCAAGGGTGAGTGTACAAGGACGGTTGCCTGGGGACTCAGACCTATAAACTGCGACCCAGGTCCTCCACCAGGTAGCAGATGTGTGGCCACCATGCTATCCCATTAACATTAGAAAAAAAAAACACTTGGTAATTAAAACTTGAGGTATCTGCTGTATATCACTCCTAACAAAAACAAAATTTAAAAATGAGTGACTGTGAGCTGGGGCGGTAGCTGGGTGGTAAGTGTGAACACCCGTGTGAGCCTGGATTTACTCCTCAGCTCTGAAAATGAAGGTGGGGGAGGGAGAGGGGAGGAAAGGAGAGGAGAAGGAAAGCAGGGGAAGGGGGGAAGGGGGAAGGAGGGTAAGAAGGGAGAGAGGGAAGAAGGAAGGGAAGGAGGGAAGAGGAAGGGGTAAATGAACTGGGATTCCTTAACCCTACCAGCCAGGAACATGATGGAACCCGGCCCTTGTTAAGAGGCGGCCGCCGCCTTCGCTTCCGTCGTCTGCTCTTCAGCTGCCTTCCCAGGTGCGCACTCAGGGTCTGTTTCACCTGTGGTGTCAGCGCCGGGTTCCTCTCAGTCTCCTCCTCCTCCAGTGAAGGACCAGGCAACCACTCCTGAGCATCTCCCACCTCTCATCTGAGCACTCAGGAGGTCTCCTTCCGTGCTACTGAAACCTTCCCATCACGCTCTGTCCTGGCTGGCGCTTGCCTGCGTCTTCCCATCATGCTTTGTTCCTGGTTGGGGCTTGCCTCTGAGTGGCATCCTGAGGTGGAAACCTCAAGACCATGATGCTGAGCTGCTGCCTAGTAAGAACTGCAGCCAAAAGCAACACTCAAGAGGAGAGGTGCCTACCCAGCTTCCTCTGTGCCCAGTAAGAAGGGGTCCATTTCCACTGAGCAAAATCCTATGTTCTGATGGGAACTAATGGGTAATAGAGGCACCATGAAATGAGTTCTCAGAACCGATTCTCCTGAAACTACTAACATGAGAGAGAGAGAAATGGAATTACGGAGGGAATATGAAAACAGAGTCAGTGGGCATCTCTGCTAACTAACTACAGCGCCTTCAAGACCACATGACAGCAACATGTCAAGCCACTTACCTGTCACTTTGGGGATACCCTGAAGACGAGGGACTGGCAGGGCCACAACAACGCCCAGGCTGGTACCAACCATGAGCAAGCCATGACAGACGAGCAGGCTGGTAACGGACAAACGCTGGTGCCCTGGGTAAGAAAGAGAAGTAAGTAGCCCCATGTCCCACAGCTGGCTCAGGCAGCAGAGCTGGGTGGGTAACAGGGGGTGTGCAGCCTGGAAATGCTCCAGACATCAAGGCCAGGTTCCCAAGATACCACTACGTTGTGGCAGGGCAAGCTCTAAGGATGCTCACACCTGTGACTTCCTCTTCAGAAGAGAAAGACAAGGATCCTGAGGTTGAGGTTGACCCATCAATGCATCACAACTGAACAGCAGCAAGCGCATGGCAGGTCTCCAGTCTCTCCTCAGACTGGCCTGGCCAGAGGTGAGCCAACCCCAGAGCTATTCAAACCATCTGCTCCTACACAGTTACATAGTGCCTGCTGTTCTCTCTCTCTCTCTCTCTCTCTCTCTCTCTCTCTCTCTCTCTCTCTCTCTCTCTCTCTCTCTCTCTCTCTCTAGCAGCACACTGTGGATGAGGTGCGCTGCCTTTGAGGCTTCCGGAGTTTCCGTGCAAGTGCACCCCACAGGCACAGTGCTAGTGAGGGTAAAGAACAGGGGCGGTGACTGCACTATGGGGTCAGAGAGGCCTCCGGGGTGCCTGGGCTGTTCTGAGCCTGCTCTGTAGCCAGGGAACTGACCGGGCAGGAGGAGGGCTCTGGAGGAGTGGGAGGAGCAGCAGTGCTGCAAAGGGAAGTGACCCAGGGTGGGAAGGAGTCTTAAGTCTGGTCTAGCATTCTGACCCAAAGCCGACCGACACAGAGGTACTGAGTTCTGTTGACTCTGCTTTTCTGTAGAACATACGTTATTTTTGCTATGCCTGCTTCTGATACAGAGTTTGCGCCGAAGGCAAGCAAATACTAGGGTCAAAGTGGACTGCGGGTCCTCAGAGATTGTTTTTATGAAATGCTTAGACTTCAAAACAGGTATTTTAGAAATAAAAGGCATTTTTAACTTCATAACACTGATCTGTGTCATGTTTTAAAAAGCTAAAACAGTATTTAATCCCCGAGATTCCAAATTTGTCTATTTAGGATGATGCAGAACTTAGGGTTGCAGCTAACCCCACAGTGGCCACGTCCTCGAGCGGATGCTTTCAAAGGCTGCTGAGAAACGCTGAGGAGCTCCGGAGCCCATAGGGGCCTTCATGACAGCGGTTATTGCTGAGAGCTGTGTTATCAGGCCAGGGCAGGCTGGTGGGTCATCCCGACATGCAGGAGCCACTTCCTCCACCTGTCCCACCGGGTCCCCCACGCTAAGACAGGAAGACACATGGGAAAGTGGAAAGTTCCAGTGAGTCTGAGGGACTTCCTTTTTAAAACACAGAGGTATGGGAAGTACCACAGTGCCAAGAATACCTCACCACTTCCACCCAAGGCCTGGGCTCTGCTCAGAGCAGCTGTCTGAGGAGCAGTCGTGCACCCGGGCGCCAGTCAGCTGCTGCGTGCAGGTGAAGCGCCACAAATGCCATCGCTGTGACTGGCTGCTCTGACCGGACATCGGAAACTATTCTGCATTGGGAGACCGACTTTCCTTTATTTTTTCTACGAAGAAGAATTTTTGAATAAATAATTTTTAGAGTGTTGACCTGAGCTGGGCTTTTAAAGAAGCCTGAGAAATACTTTTACTGTAAATAAGGTCACTTCAAGGACAATTAACGGGCAAACTGGGCGTCTCATGTGTACCGCCATTTCACTCAGTGGCTCCAAAAAATAGTTTACCATCAAAGCACGAAAGACGGAGGAGTCACTAGATATTCTCATTCATCTGGAAATACATCTTGAATCCTTCATTCTCTGTTTGAATCTCCTATATATAAACAGTGTGTGTGTATATAGATATATTTTTTCAGAGTAATTTCACTTTTACACCTACATTATCTTAAGTATAGTAAGAATCTGGGAAGTGTTCCATTGCCTTTTCAAAGAAATCCCTTCTGTCAAGAGTGTATTCCCAAGGAGAATGCACAGAACAGTACATCAGATTCAGATGTCAGCGGCATCCTGGAGAGGTCAGAGGCCCTGCAGGGATGCTGAGGTACAGGCGTTTAGGTGTGCATCAGCAGGGTCTCCTCTGAGCCCAAAATGCTGAACTGAAGTCAGGACAATCAGATAGAAACCACGAAAAGAAATGGCCTCAACAATTAGCAGTAGCAATAAAAGCTAGTAACAAAAAGGAAGCAGGTAAGTCCCAGATGCTACTATTTTCTACTTTTTATTTTGGAACTAAGTAAAACCTTGTCCCAGGAACTGGCTGTTTGCTGTCTTCAAATGCTCACCTCCCCTGCTGTCCAGGGTGGTCCTGGTTAGCAGGAGAATTGATGCCAAGGACCAGCTGTGTGTGTGCCTGCATAGAGCTTCCCATTCACACAGACCTGGGAGAACAGTTTAACTCACCAACCCCCACCAGGAAGACTCACACTGTTTGTTTTTGTTTTTGTTTTTTTAAAAAAACAAAACACTTGGCCCTTTTATTTGGCCACATCACTCCCGGCAGCCATATCCGCTCAGCAGGGTCACAGAGGGTAACTGTGTCCCAGTACCTCTGTCACCTCACTCTGAGGTGACACAGAGGCTGCTGGAGGCTGCTCAGGGGCCTTCCCAGGCTGCCAGCCACACCTTCTGTGCCTCTGTTCTCAGAGTCCAACGCCTGCTCTAATAGATGAGCCCTAGGCAGGATCTGAGATCTACTGCTGGGCGGCAGTGTGCTCCGCGTGGTTCACATTAGGAGCCCACGTTAAATGGCCTCAGATCTGAATTCCAGTGGAAGGGGAAGCTGACTTGCTAGGAACTGATTGATTATTCCAGGTGTGGTCTTAGGTCTGATCAACTTCCAATGACTCCAGTATCATTTCTTTCCCAAATTTTGTCCTTTATTGACTCAGTGTGTCTCTAGCTGCAGGACCTACTTGGACTTTATTACTCTTAACAATGGCCTGAACGGGCACTGGCCAGTGCTGCTTCCACACACACTTATGTGCGTTTACAGCGGTACAAACAGCGGCTCAAACACTCGGGCTTCCACACAGGCACTGCTGTGAAACACTGGCTTTATTCTCCCTAGACCGCAGTGTGTGGAGCTCCATTCTGGGATGTCAGGAACTGCTGATGGACAGAGCAGACAGAACCCAGTTCTTACCATAGAGCACTGCTCTGAGTTACCCTCCCCCACCACCACTGCGGGACAGTACATCAACACTAAAGGAACACTGGGGGTGCACGCATGACAAGGCCTCCTGAGGCGGAGTGGAAGCCACTTAAAATACAGCAGACGACGCTGATGAGCACAGTCCAGCTGAAGGTTTTCCAGTTCACGCTGGTCTGACACCCCTGTCTGTCCCACCCATCCATGAGTAAGAAGCAGACTGATGACCTCCCGCATGGAACTAGACCAAGACCTGTGACAGAGGGTCCCACAGGCCATGTCCAAAGTGGCTCGTATCAGTACGTTTTCCACAGCTGTGACCAAATAGCTGACATTAGCAACTTAAAGGTCTGATTGACCTTGGGTCACGGCTTCAGTCCAGGGCTGCACTGCTTCTACACCTGTGACAAGCCAGAGATATGACAGGAGGGTGTGGTGAAGAGAGCCGCTCATCTCATGGTAGCTGGGAAGGGAATGTGCATGGGTCAGGGGATCTCTCCAAAGCACGCTCACCCCCCCCCCCCACACACACACAACACATCTCCAAGTAGACTCCACTGTCTCTCAACACCACTGAAGTATGACTCCATCGCTGGATTAGGCTGGAGCCCTCATAAACCATCCCTTGAATGGTCTTTCACCCATGAGCTGTCAAGAGGCATTGTTAGAGTCAAACTCTAAGGCTGTGGAGACTCTGACAGACCCTCTAGCCTGAGGGAAGAGGGTGGTGAGACGGGCAGTCCTCTGGAGAAGGACCCATACCCCACAATCCCATGAGTCCGGTAGTGCCGAGGGCCAGGCTCTGCAGAGAAGGCTGGGGCAAGCTAATGTTTGGCTAAGTGGAAACAGTGAAGAAGGCTCAAGAGGGGTAGCACTGGCTACGGGGTGAAGGGAAAGAACTCAACTGCACCATGCTGTGCGGCTCAGCTACAGAACACACAGTGCAGAAGGCTGAAGAGGGGTAGCACTGGCTACGGGGTGAAGGGAAAGAACTCAACTGCACCGTGCTATATGGCTCAGTTGCAGAACACTGCACACCCAAGCTGAGTGGTCTCCAAGTGTTTCCTAACCAGAGCTGGCTGCCAGCCCAGGAGGGAGGGGTCCCCACAGGTCTGTATGTGCCAGGCTTGCCTGCGTCTAGGCACGTACTGCCAGTGGATCTGCTCAGAAGCCATGCACATCCCACTGTCTACGGCAGGAGGAAACCAAGAGGACAGATGAGAACAGCACACAGTTCACTTTTAGAACTGGGTGGACATGGAGGGCGTGAGGAACACCAGATAAGGGAGGGCCGGCGAGGGAGAGCCGCAGAGCCACCTCACTGTTCACTGGGAGTTCTTGCGGTTTGGTTTCGGTGTATCATGTACAAGGATTAATTTCATAAAAATCTCAACCCACAAACCCCACGCACTGGCCACTCCCTCCTCTCCCCAGCTCTGACAGAAACTGCAGGGGAATGAACCCGAGGAAGAGCAGGGCCCCTGTGGCAGGGACTGTGGCCAGACAACATTCCTGTGGTTGGTTCTCAGGATTCCAGGAACCATGGCAACCAAGGCAGCTTCCCTGGAGGCCACAGAGTACCAGGTCAGGACCTGGGTCCCAGAAGCCTTTATCACAGAACAACCTAAGAAACTCCTGTTTCTTTCCATGTCAACAGAGTGAACAGGGCATTCTCTGGCCAGATGCAAGCAGGTGTTGGCAGCTGGTGAATCTGACGTGGTTTCTGTCTAAGAGACAATAGATTCTGACAGCAATGCCTGTCTAGGTAGCTTATGCTTGGAAGAAAACAGTCAAGTCCCCAGCAATATGCTTTGGGAGCCATCCTGATGCTAAGTTGTTTTTATTTTCTAAAAATAGTATGTATTATATAAACCTTTATTTTCCTAACTAAATAAAAGTCTATTAGTAATTAAAAAAAATGATTAGCAGCCAATCCAACAGAAGAAAGCACCTGGCAGCACCCCTAGATGCCTGTGCTCTGCGAGTCTCAGGGAATCTTTCCTGCCGCCATATTTTTTGCCTCTACCTCATTATTCCTCATGTCATAGGAGGAGTGTGTACCCTTCTGCATTCTGACCCCGCAACTATTGTGCTTTTTCAAGGCATCAAAAATGCTAATTGTGATGGACTGTACGTGTCAGAATTCCCTTAAATTCTCATGTTGTAGGTGATAAAATTAGGAGGTGGTACCTGAAGGAGGGGACAGATTAGATCAGGACACAGGGCAGCGTGAAGGTTGGCCTCATGATGGAATCAGCACTGTTACAGCAGGGACCAGTGCGGATGCTCTCTCTACACCATGTGAACACGGTGTTGTCCATGAACAACCTGTTCTCTCTGCCCTGTGTGAACATGTGTGAAGGAGCTGTACACAAACAAGAACGTATAGCCTACCCAGAACCTCACAGCTTCATCTTGAACATCTAGCTTCCAGACTCAGTGAATAGGTGATGCTGTTAGAGGCCTCAGCCTGTAGCCAGGACAGAGGCCAGCAGCCTCCCCAGAGTCTTGCTCTCCCCAGCGGACACCTTCCCCATCACAATTCGCCCAGACTCCCCCACCCACTCACTGTGGTCTCAGCCACCTCTAAAGGATGACGGTGTTTCTCTTTCTCACACACACGCACACACACGGCATCTGGACTGAGTGTGAATCAGTCACATAACTCACAGCTGCCCGAACAAAGCACCGCTCAGCACCCCCACCCTCCCACCAGAGCCCATCTCCCCGCTACCGAAGCACACGATGTGAGCACTGTCCAGCAGCAATGCCCGTCTAGATGACTGGCTTGCCTGTGACCCACATGTGAACACCGTCTAACACAGCACATCCGCTAACGGGCGACCAGCTCACCTCACTACCCAGTGCTTCCCTCCTAACTTCAGCCCATTCCTGTGCTCTCCATCCCCACCTTTCTGCCGTACTCTCCCAGGCAGCCTGGTAGGCAGGACCCTGAGGACAAAGGGCAGGCAAGACCCACTCAAGCCTCTCCCTGCAGGATCACTCTCCCCAAATCCACCCTGGCATGGTCTCTCCCCGTCCCTCTCCAGTCTTCAGTGACTTCCTGCAGGACTATGAAGTTACCTTGCCTTGCCTCTGGCATCACCATCAGATCCATTGTGGCCATTAGTGAAGCCTTTAACATAGTCACAGACAGGCTGCATAACTGTGCATGCAAACTACACGTTTATATACACTGTCCACACACTAACTCAAGCCAGGTAGCACACACAAAGGCTGTGCATCTACACGTGTGGGACATATGTGAATAGCCAGGGTCCATGGACTGCACTGGTTATATGTGCACTAGCAGTGGCTGTCCCTGTTGTTCCTTGAACTCTGCTGCCCTCTTCCATTCCTTCTGAGGTACCTGGCTGCAAGCTGCACATGGGAGAGTGACCCTAGAACCCTCCCTTCCTTGGAGAGTACCTGGCAACATGCTATGCACAGGGGCATCAATGTTGACATCCTGCAGGTGCTTCAAGGTCTCTGTGTGAAAGAGGCGAAGGGTGGACCCCGAGGTGAAGGCAATCCAAATGCCAACGCCAGCCACAGCCATGTGGGAGATGACCATCCCTTCATCCTGGTGGGCCTCCAGCTGATTCTGAAGAAGCAGAGGAAATGAGATTATATAGAGTATTAGCGGTACAGCCAGAGCTAATCACAGTGCTGGGAGCAAAGATAACACACAACGGAGCTAGGCTGAGTCACTTGTGAGTGTCGTGGGGTCCAGAGGAGCTCACACTCCTGACTGTGACAGCGCTGATCTCCTATTCACAGTCACAGAGTAGCATCTGTGGATATGACACTCTTGTGGCATGTCCCTGAGTAGGGACAAGTGTGTCACAGAACACAGCGCGGCCTTCCATCTATCATAGCACCTGGACAAGCTGGGCCAACAGCTTCACACCATGAAAGGGGCTGGGAAGGGATGGCTGCTGATCCTGGTCCCCAAGGAGACATAGCTCAGGGAGCAGCCTGGTAAGAGGGTGGTGGGAAGCAAAGCCGTGGGGACCAAGGAGAAAGCTGGTCCTTCTACAATCCCGGCAAAGACACAGTCGCAGGGCCGCCTCTGTGGGATCCCATTCTCGCGCTGGAACCCCAGGACAACACTAAACTGCACAAGGCCTGACTGGCAACAAACAGCTCTGCAGTCATCTTGAGACTAGCGCGCGCGCGCGCGTGTGTGTGTGTGTGTGTGTGTGTGTGTGTGTGTGTGTGTGGTGGCCAAAGCCCAGGCAGGGTGCAATGAGAAGGTCAGGAAATTCACACTAAAGACCAGTCTTGTGGGGTTCTCTTAATTTGGACTTAAAATACCCCCTGAGGGAACAAAAACCTAGCTCTGTGTCCTCAGATTAGAAGGGAGAGGAGAGAGAACCTGACCCCTGCCACAGAGACAATAGACTTGCCAAGGTCATGGAACCCCACACCCTCACAGAGGCCCCCCGAAGGGCTAGGCTGAGCTACACCCAGCATTAACTGGATCTCATTTCAACGGAAGATTCCAGGGCAGGAGTGCTTTGCTTGTAAACGGCTGGCAGAGCCCAGGTCAGGAGCTGTACCGATGTAGTCTCCTGACCTTGTCTCCTTGGCCTGGTTTTCAGGCTGCTTGCTGCTGGCACACACAAACTAGATTGATTTTTAGATATTGATCATGCACACTCTGACCCTGTTGAATGTTTTGTTGTTTCGTTTTGTTTTTTAATCTGTTAGTGATGGTCCAGATTCCTTAGGGATTCTGGACCCAAGACAATCTCTTAGCAAATTCATATCCTTCTTTCAACCCAACGCCCCCCAGTCTATCCCCAGCACCTCTGGTAAAAGCAGCCAACTCTGTGTGGGCAGAAGAGGAGGAAGTGGGCCTCTGTGCACCCTTCATGATCTCATGTACACAGATGCTAAGCTGACACTCACCATTCTCTATGTGCTCCGAGACACCAGTACTGGACTGGTCCTAGACTTCTCTGTGGGCTCATGCCGAGCAGTATGTCTGACGTTCATGGGATGGCCCCTGTGACAGGTCTTCCTCTGATGCTGGTGCTGCCACCCCTCCCCCCAGGACCACTGGAGGAAGAAGCCTGATTATGATTCCTCTAACTTCATGCATAACTTCTTGCCACGCACACCTGTGCATCACTGTGATTTAACACACAAAGAACCAGGAACCTTCCACACAGAGCTGTGATGCAGATAGGAGGAATCGATGTCACCAGCCCAGGATCCTGCAACTGCTCTGCACTTGAGACAGCTGGGGTGCCCTGAGCATGATCCAGTGCCAGGGACTAGAGAGGGAGGTGGCTTTGAGTAAGAACAAGCAAGGGACATGGGGTCTGGGAGGGCCAGACTGCTCTGTGTACTGTTCTCATGGGCCAGATAAGGCGATGCCTGCCCAGCTTTCCAGGTCTGGAAATGCACATCAACCTCCCCATAGCAGCTGCACTGCCAAGCCTCAGGTGGAGGACGAGGCAGGACATGTTGCCTTGTATTACCTTGTAGTGCTGAAGGAGCCTTCCCTTCCTGCTGTTTGCCCAGTGTTTATGCTGGGTGCAGAACTGTCTGCGGGGAAAAATGTCCTGCTGCACATTTGGGGTACAAGCCTCCATGACTACTGCCCCTCATATGAGTTCAAGGCAGAGCAGTAACTGCCCCTGGAAACCTGGGGTAGCTGGGCAACAGCTTGAAAAAGGAGGCTTGAAAAAGCAGAAGAAACCATGGCATGTGAGGTCACATCAATGGAGAACGAAAGAGCAAGACTCTGTCTTCCCACCCATGTCACAGTGTCTACCCAACCTTCCCCAGAAGCTCCAGGGTCTGATTCCCAGCAGCTTTCTCAATTTGACTTGCAGTCTGCCGTCTGCAGCACTTGAAGGGCTGCAGGACCATTGCAGAGGAGAAAACACATTTCATTATCTCTGTTCTGTAGTCAAGGTCCCTCAGTGCCCTATGTCACATGGCAAGTGTCATATTCAATAGGGAAATGTGCAAGTCTGCTTTAGGGCATGAGGTCAAAGGCGCTAGCTCCGGCGGACTTGGCTGTTTCCATCTCTGCCTATAGCCCAGGAAGCTGGGGTGGGGGTCCAGACCTCTTCAGAGCCCATGTATTCAGGTGAGGGATCCAGGTTCCTGTTATGTGGCTGTTCCTGGCAGCTATCAACCCTGCTATGTCCCCTCATACCTCGCCCCCTTGGCCCATGCTTCATTCAGTCCAAGAACCACGGTTCCTCCAGGAGTCACATCTCCTCATTCTGACCATCCCTGTGGTTTCCTCTCCCATGCTGTCCTAGTGAACTCTGCTTATTTTGATAGGGGTTGTAATGAGGCCCTGGGGTGAGGGCCCATGGCCTGACCCACAGATTCAGGGAGACACAAGACTTGAACATTACAAGGCTAGTCCAAACCTGGGCATGGGTATACCATGCCTGCTGAGGAGTGGGCAGAAAAGAGCCATCAGAGCTCCACAGCATCTTACACCGCCTCATGGCTGGACACAGCCAGGATCTGCTGTATGGTACCTGGTATATGGCAGGTATAGAACGGTATTTAGGTGCCAGATGAAGGGACAGAAGACACTGTTTCAGTTCTGTGATGCTGGGCATGATTTTCTGTTTAAAAACAAACCAGGCCTAGGACTTTGTACTGGCTAGTCTCATGTCAACTTTATATAAGCTAGAACTATCTGAAAGGAGGGAACCTCAATTAAAAAAAATGCCTCCATAAGACATATCTGTGAGGCCTTTTCTTAAGATTGATGTGAGAGTGCCCAGTGCATTGTACCATCCCTGGACAGGTGGTCCTAGGTTCTATATGAAAGCAGGTTGAGCAAGCCATGAGGAGCAAGTCAGGAGCAGCATCAGCTCCTGCCTCCAGGATCCTGCCCTGTTTGAGTTCCTGTCCTGACTTCTTCGGTGAAGAACAGCAACGAGCAATGTGGAAGTGTCAGCCAAACAAACCCCTTCCTCCCCAACCTGCTTTTGGTCATGGTGCTTCACAGCAGCAACAGAAACCTTAAGACAGACCCATTTCTTCCATCCCGGCAAAAACTGCTCCTGAGCAAGCCTCAGAGGGTCTCAGAGGTCACAGGAATGTCAAGAAATGTGTGTGTGGAGCTAATTATCATAGGTAAGAAGCGTGGTTGAAGACCACTGTGATGCTGCTGTATTACCACCCTACCTGTTCATTCCATCTATCTGAGTTTAGTAAACAGCACAACATGCGGTGGAAACTCAGGGGCAAGGAAAGCGTCTTTAGAGTTAAGTAGCTCCAGCAGTGAAGCTGTAACTGTGAAGTCAGCATCTACCAAACCCCAGAGAAGTCAGCCTGCTCCTAAACAAGGGATAAAAGGCAAGAAGAAAAGCTGGGAAAGAGAAAAGATGACGAGGGGCTGGAGAGAAGCTCAGGGATTAAGAATGTATACCACTCTTGCAGAGGACCCACCCGAGTTTGGCTCCCAGGCACCCACATTAGGTAGCTTACAACTGCCCACAACTCCAGCTCCAGGGGCTCTGACACCAGTTGGAGGAGGCAGCTAGTTAGTTCCTGGCCACTTAACCCTGAAATAATCACATGGAAACTATATTAATTAAATCACTGCTTGGCCCATTAGCTCTAGCTTCTTATTGACTAACTCTTACATATAAACTTAACCCGTCTCCATTAATCTGTGTATCGCCACGTTGCTGTGGCTTACCGGGTAAAGTTTTGTCCGGTGTCTGTCTCTGGCAGGGCTACATGGCTTCTCTCTTACTCTGCCCTTCTTTTTCCCAGCATT